>NC_068374.1:24010168-24325480 GCF_023724105.1 Carassius gibelio
TAATGCCACCCTCATTACCGATGAGCATCTTAATCAATGAGTGTCAAGGGAACCAACAACCTTCGAGAGAGAAAAGGGCGAAAAGGAGAGAGGAATGCACAAACTAAAACCTTTTCAAGCCATTTCAAAACATATGTCTCCTCCATGTTTCTATGGAAAAAAAGCCTTAGAAATGACTGGAGTGACATCATATTGACAACTCTGTGACATCATTACAGCCTACAGCTGACATAAATACAGTTACTGCATTTTTGCACTGGTTAAAAGCCGTCTAAAAATCATACAGAACGTGTATATTTGCGAGTCGCAGTAACTGCTTGTTCTTTCACAAACAGTCAAGCGCTTAATGAGTCATATTTAACGTTGTGAGAAAGTGACGGTGTCTCAGTGCACAAAAGATGCTTTCCATCTTCTTGCTGTTTGAGTGTTTGTGCAGCAGAAGAGGTTCATGTTTGGCTGCGATACGTGGCTGTGCTCTGGACCTGTGATTGACTGAGGCTGTGTTTACCTGAAAGCCTGCCCTCGTCGGCAGCGGTAGACGACAACACAACACAAACATGAACATCTGCTGGGCTACAGGCCACCTCGGAGATCCTGCCCCGTTATGACACAAATATGTAGTCTAGTAACGGTCGGCTGGGTAAATCATTTAGTTGGGTAATGCTAAAAGTTTAAGACTGGCTTTCATTTGTCTGAATAGTGACAGTGGGTTTCCACTTTATAAGGACACTTGTCGGCCTGGATGCATGAAGTTTGGTTACTTCACAACATTTTCATAAACACATTAATAAATCATTTTTCAATTCAATCAGAATAATTTTGTGCATTGCTGGTGGCTGCTCTGTTGCACCTTTTTTTCTGTACACTGACTATGTGTTGCGCACTTTATGCTTTGTATAGCATCTGAAATCTACATAAAATATATATTATTACACTAAATATTATTAGTAACACATGCCATTGTGTGGCACAGGTGGTCATGTGATCGCAACATGGCGTCTTGACTAAGATTACTGGAGATTTCCTCTCATGTAAGTATCATATACATGATTTTAACATTTCTTAAAGGCACTGTTTATGTCATTCGAAAGAAAAACTTTTCTCCTATAAGCAAACATTCACTATAAGTGCACATTTAAGAAAAAGGTGAGTTATTATAAGCAACTGTTAGGATGTTTCAGCATCAAGAGGAAAGTTGTAAGATGTAAATCTGAATATCAAAGATAAACGTTTACTGCCAAAGCTGCCAAAACAAAGCATCTAAAATTAGATTTGGGATCCTTTTCCCATCACTGTCCTCCAGCTTCTATTTTAATACCAAACAAAGAGTTTATCTCAGTGTATTCACTCAATCAAACGGGCTATGGAAACGCGCTCTGTCCCTCACAGACAGCGCTAAAGAAACCTCATTATTCCAGTTGTCATAATCAACTAGCTTGTTTTTGTGCGTGACAGATGTGCAGTGGGCCTGAGTGGGCGGGGCTACATCATTGACAGCAATTTACAGGCTTTGCTCGGATGCGTTTGTTCACTCAGGTGCGGCAGGTGCGCGCGCGGGGAGCGGGCTTATCGCGAGCCGCGCTGTTGCTATGGGTCGGCAGCTCCGTTGCCACGGCGCCAACAAGAGACGGCTGGAGGCCCTTGATGGAGGGGGATCTTGTGAAGGGAAGAGAGTGAGGCTCCGCGCTTTTCGCAAGCGTTAAAACCGCGCAACCCGTGGAGACTGCTGCGCCACACCAGCTGTCTGATAAGAAGGGAAATTCAACAGATGCACGGGGCATGACTGACGGTGCTTCGTTTCACCATTGAGATGCTCTGAACAGAGTAAATCACTGTGAATTAATGCGCAGATGACACCACCTCGAGTGCATTTTACCCGCTGGACTTGGATCAATGCAGTCTGGCCGCACGAAATGGTTAAAAGCTGATTTTAAGTGTGAAGCAGCTGACAGGATAACCGATTGATTGACATCTGTGCGCGCGTCTCTGACTACATGATCTAGATACATGATCAAACCGTGGCCTGTGCGTAACGAGCCACCCAACAAGTTCAACAACTACATTAACGCATTTCCCTCCAAAATAACAATAAAATAGCTGTTGGGCATAAGTGGTTATATTTCATGACATTTGTTGAGCGTCCTCTCAAAGGAGATATGAGTGCGCATAGTGTGGTTGAAAATGGAAGGGTTCGGGTACACCCCCGCGTCATGCCCATGATAATGCCAACACACTCTACATACACCCCCCAAAACATCCATATGGCACACACACACACACACACACACACACACAGTTTTCAAACAGAGGAAAGACAAACAGAGAAATTACCTTGATGGTTTTCAAGGGTGTCCTCCGGTATGTACATGTTTTTGCTTTCATTTACCATATATGTGGTCCAGCTTTATCCGAAGGTGAATGAAGAAAAGGTTGTAAAAAAAAGGAGGGGGTAGGAAAAAACAACCCAAGGGAAAGAAAATGAAAGAAAAAACGGGGGAAGGAAAGATGAAAAACGCAAAGCGTAGGATATTCCTTCTCTTGCGGCTTAACTAATATTACCTGATCCCCATTATGGAGCTAAAGATCAGGAAAGGATAGTCGCAGGAACCACCTAAGAAAACGAACCGGTGCATCTTTGGAACATCCGGGCCCTACCTAAGAAACATGATACCAGCGCCGCTTGCTGATGATCGATAACCAAATCGGCGCGATTCGCTCGGAGTCGGTTCGAAAAAGGATGCTGCGAGAGCCTGGAGAAGCGCGGGAGAAGCGGGCGTAGGTTTCAGAGACCGTTTCAGAAAGCCCAGCAAAAGGTACAAAATTAGGTGTGTATATTCCAGATCTCACGGGCTTCGGTCTTCATATGTGATCGATTCCATCGGGAGGTGTTCCACAGCAGGCGTAGTTTGCGTCGCGCCTCGTTAGGAAACGGAGTGCAGAATCGGCCGCGTCCAGTCCATGTTGGAGAGAAAGGGGAGTAGACAGTCTGTGGCCCTGCGGAGAGAGAGCGCACACCAGCAGCCTCTCTGCAATGATCTGACGACCAGACCCCCTCCCCTGTAGACTCCCTGACTGCTTCCAGATGTGACTGCGCTAGAACAGGAGAATAAATCCTCCACGCTTTTCCACACGGCCTGTATCTCTTGAGGGGGAGAGAGCAAACTTGGGAAGATATAGAGTCGAATCGGCTCCAATAAGCGTATAGCCAGACTATGAAACGATTCAAGTTCTTTTACACTCATGCCAGAAGATGATTTGTACCATAACGAATCTGGCGTGGGAGACACGGTTCCATACACCATGTTTAGACATTATCCACTTCCTGCTGCCTGCCGGGATGCCACTTCTGGGAAGAATGCTGGGTTCCCCATCAGCAGGTGTCGGGGCTGATTTTTCCCTTCAGCTGAGGTTTAACCGGCCTGATCTTCCTGTGGCAGGACAGGCGGTTTCCTGGGCACTGGTGGGCTATGATAAAGGGGACCATGGGTCCTGGGAATTTCTGCAAGATGAATGAGAATCTTTCATCAGCAGACGGCCTAGTACGAATTTAGCAGGCCCTTCTCTGGTCCCTCCCTCCAGCCATGAGAAAACTTCACGTCCCAAGAGACATCCCCTGCCCCCAGATGATCATTTCTTGCTCGCGCTCTTGCTCTCTGCGCATCACAAGTGCAGATCTTGATTTTTCACAACAGTCAGAAGAATCATGAAACAAGTAGCAGGAAAGAGAGGTACTCGAAACGGCAGGTTTTCAGATGTCCCTCTGGATTCATGAAAAATATGTACGGCCAAGTTCTTTGATTGAATTTGGCTTTGAACAAAAGTTCATGACAGAGGTCAGCGATTTCCCCTCAGCATCCTCAAAATAATTGATTCACTTTGGTATGTTTATTCAAAGCACAGAGGAGACATACACAAAGTGGTTTTCAGTGCCACCCTGTAATCATGAGCGTCTGGGAATCCAGGGATTGAAAAAAAAAAATCACGGGCACCGGTACAGAAGGAAAACTGGTTAATGTGTCGCTTCAAAGATTACAAAATTCCTCCCGGCTTTCCAGACTCACATTTCAAATGTCAAGACGGATCATGTCTCTGTCTGAACACTGGATGTGATACAGCGGTGGCTGTGCTCTACAACCAAAGGCTTTTTTTAATAACACTATAATGAACCAATTAACTAAACTGAGGTGACATATCCCTCTACTGACTCTTACCCCACCATGTAATGAGAATTAAGTATACAGAACAGAAAGGTTTTATTTCTAAAATATAGGCTATGTTAGTTTATTAAGTCTACTTTTTTGGAAAGTTTTTTTTTTTTTCAGCTCAGCTGAGACATCATAAAAACTGCTTGGGCTGCTGTGCTCTCTGGAACAGGTCTGCAATCCTGCCGAGAACCAGGATAAATCACGAGGAACTGTATAGTGATGCCCTCTAGTGACAAATGAGTGAAGTGTCGGTGAGTAAATTGTTCTTTTACAAGGTGCACTTGCAAGTATAATATGACTGTCACCCTGAAGCAACCCTTTGCATCTTGCTCAAGGGGCACAATAGCATTCAGTTTCTAGGTTGCAACCTTAATGTAGAGTCCCTATCTGAAGCTTCTTTTAAGGGCGTAAATCTTTTTATGTTATGTTTATGTCGTATTGCCTGGCATGACAGATGTCGTGGATGATGCAAAAGCATGTACTAGGCTACTAGCACATTTTTAAAGTACATTATATTCAGTGAGATATGATAATTTTAATAAGTCAAAAGCTTGAGATAATATTGTGGGATATATTGAGATAGAGGGGGGGGGGGGTTCCTAAATGCGCTTTAAAATTACACTACGTTTAGCTATTAAAATTGCAGCAGGACACAGTAAGTCCTCTGGACTGCGGAATATGCAAACAAACAAACATTTACAAAAACGTTAAACTTCAAATCATGCCTACCAGAGGATGAACAATGCAGGAATACGAGAATTTCCAAACCTCAAGCGCTCCCCTGGACGCACAAACTCTGCAGCGTCCGCTCACTTTATTTAGTACCATGTACATGATGTAAATTAAAGGTCTGGCGGGCCTCAGGTGAGCGCGAGCCAGCTGCGGGGGGCGGGGCTTCAAGGGGCTCATCGCTTATTCTGTCTCCTCGATTACTTTTCCTGTGTGTCTGTTTGTGTGCGAGCTCAGCGATCGACTCGTTCTGTCTGGCCGTCAGCGCAAACATGGCGAGAGCTGGACCTTTTAGGAGTTCGAGAAGTTAAATAAAGCGATTTATTCGCGTTTTACAAATTTGCAGAACATTGCAAACGTGCACCAGGAGACCGGAACGTGAAATAAAGCGGTTCAGTCAGAGCTGAATCTCGTTTATATATATAATATATATTTAGCATTTGTGCGGTATATTTTAAGTGCAGGTAAGTTTCACTCCAGTCTGATCTATAACAGGGCAGCATAGTCTAATCATGGCCTCACTTATTTCATTTGTAGACATATGCAGGTATGGATTGTTTAATTATTAGTGGAAAGCATCAGTTATTGTTCATACACGGTTGGGGATTTGAACAAACCGCTAACTTCTAGTACCAAACTTTTTAGAGTTGTGCTACGGACATGAATGAATAATGCTATTACTTTTAGTTACTAGCGATCGGATTTACGGCTTTCAACAAACGAGGAACCCGAAGCAAATCTAGGGCACATAATATAATGAGACTTGAAGGTGGGCTCTTTTAGCTTCGAAAGACTCTGAACCACACAGCATCATTGCTTTAAAGTATACAGTTTATTTTATAACCTAATTTAAGCCTTGTTTACTGTATTAATTATGCACAAGTCTGATCTATTTATTTTGTTTAACGGCATCAAGGTAAATTTCTGATTTATTTATATATCAATTAAATGACTTGCACAGTTCTGATTTATTTATTTATTTATTAAACTTAAACTGGTTTGCATTCATGAAATATTTAAATGTGTCCACGCCTAATTGTTTTTTGAGCTTTGTTTGACTGTTGTCTACATTTATAACTAGGCCGGTGGATATCGTGCTGCTTTTGATCATAATTTGGACACACAAAACCGTGTGTATGCAGAAACAATATTTTACAAAACATTAAAAGCTGCAGTTTAAAGTTCAGTTCGTGCATTAAAATTAAGATTTATGCAGTGTAGTTAAAATATTCCTAATCGGCTGTGATGATAGTGATGCATGTAAACAATTGCTGAGCAGCCTTACAATTGTTTTAATTAAACACTGTCTGTAATCTCGGACATCTGCATGCTTTTATTTAAAAAAATCATATATTTTATTTACAGAACAGGACTGGAGCCATGACTGCAAGCACAGTTGGAGGCGGGAGCTGTTTATCCATGAGTCTGTCTGCCCTAAAGAGACTCGACCCCTACATTCACAGCATCACAGACCTGGCCAGCCAAGTAGCACTTTACACCTTCAACAACACCACCAATGAATGGGTAAATGATGATAAAAACACAGTCAATGACAGATAATGGATAGGTAGATAAACGACTATTGTAAAAAAATAAATTGTCCTTACATGTATGTTAGTTTATTTTTATTTTAAGGTAAATGTATATATATTTTATTTTCTGCAGGAAAAGACAGATGTGGAGGGAACTCTGTTTGTCTATAACAGGTTTGTATGTTTTCTGGTGTTTTCAGCAGTGAGGCGCACACACACACAATCTAACAAGCTTTAGTTTCCCACTCGTGCTGTGGATTCTAATGTCAGTTTTCTGCGCATCAGACTTGCCTCCCCCAGGCACGGCTTCACCATCCTGAATCGGCTGAGCATGGACAACCTGAGCGAGCCCATCACTAAAGACTTAGATTTCCAGCTGCAGCATCCGTTTCTCCTGTACAGGAACGCTCGCTGTAAGTCTCTCTGTTTGTGAGCTCTTACAGCTCAAATGCATCGCAGTAAAGCTAAAAGAGTAATACTGTATGATATTGCACATCATATGCAGATTTGGTGGATTGTTAAAGTTGTTTTTCATAAATGAATCCTTACATAATGTGGTGAGATTAAAGTATGTGTGTTAGAAACAATCATGTTATGACAGACGGGGTTAAAAATCCTCAATTTTGTAAATGCATTTATCCAAACATTGCATTCAAGATATTTTTTGACAAGTTCATGCGTTTTCTGTATATTGAATCTCATGCACCATGCTGTAATGCTTGAACTACAGGAATGCCTACATGAGGATTTTGGGAGATTGCCTCATTTAGTATATCTCTGCATTTAAGGAAATGTAAAATTCTGATGTTCAGCCCACAAAATGACTCTGTCTTGACCTCTGGTATTAAGAGCGGTCTTGGGGGATCTCATCATAATAAGTGGTCAACAGAGACATAAACTGAACTTCGGTGTTCAGTGGTTTATTGTCAGGTGAGTTGGTGGTCCTTCATTGCGTTTAAGCCCCAGGTATACTTTACTTTCTGAGTTTACCTCTCATGCTTAGTTGAGCACGCAAGTATGAGCATAGTATATGAGCAAGTATATTTTAGCATCCAGTGGCAATAGGATCACTTTAAACGGATGTTGATATCGGGTGTAAATCGAGCAGGATGAGCATCCAAAAAGTGAAGAACTTAACCGCTGTAAAAGTGTGTCTGAATCCAGAGAGCTGTCAGACTTGTGTGTGTGTGTGTGTGTGTGTAAGATCAGAGATCCTTGGCAGGCATGCCTGCATGAAAGGCCCCAGATCCACAGTGCCTTATATGGTGCAGAGAAGTGTGTGTGTGTGTGTGCGTTTCTCTTTCAGTTTGCTGCCAGCATCACAGACCCGACCAGCCAATACTGATTAGATAACAAGCCTCTCGCCCATGCACACGCTTCCAAGGAAATTTATGATAAAGAGACCAGCAAATAGAATGCATACGAAAAAGCCTTAAGTACTTCAAAAGTGCAAATAAGGAGAAAAGTTTGACCGTTTCTGATATCGATACAGTTTAATGCCCCCGTCAGCCATCGTTTTCAGGCAGCGTAAGATCTTAAATAACAAGTGGGGTATAACTGATATACCTTTTGTCAGAGAATAAAACTTGACTTTGTCCAGAGACCTCATTTTAGGCATTTGACCAAAAACCCATTAAAAATACCCAGACAACTGAACCGGAAGTGCGTTGCCAGGTTTCTGGACTCATTACTGCAGCACTCTGTTCGTGATTGTAGATATGGCTCCTATCCCTTGTTTAATGTAAGTCTAAGGAATCTTTTCCTGCTATATCATCCACCAGATGAAAACGAAGTCTGGTGACGTATAGCACACCTCTCCTCAGCAAAGCACATGGTTTGAGCTATTGCACAAACAGCACAAGTGTTACTTGTCAAACCTTTTTTTAATAGTTGAATACTTAGTATGGGCAATAATGGCTTTACAAACACTGTTAATAAGGTTTCAGACGACTGGAAGTCAGACCTACACTGTCCACCTTAAAGACACGGCTCTTCCTCGTGTGCAGAGGGTGCTGGATTCTGTCAGCTCGTCTCTTAAACAAATGCAGCGTTGTGCTTGTGATTTGCGACTGCGCAGCTGGAGACTTTCAGCCGGACTGTTGCGTGTGCAAAGCTCTTACCTCCTGGCCGCACGAACGTGTATCCCAGCTCTCTCTCCGACACCAGCTCCCCTTTGAAGCGCACCTCCACGTCCTCCTTCAGCCGCTCGTGCTTCAGCCTGCGGCGACCGAACAGCCCTCGCAGCATCTTTATTCTCTTCCTGAGACTGGAATCCTCGGGAGAGTGAAGCTTTGGTCTATTTGAAGTCAGTCAGAAGTTCACCATCACTGCTTGTGTGGATTGCGCTCCATTCAGTAAAACATGCAGCGAATGCAAAGGTGTGCATTTCAGGTCTGGTTTTTTTTTTCTCTCTCTCTCTTTGTTGTGTTTTATGTTTAACTTCAGGAGCGCTCGCAATGTCCTCTCATCGCTCTCTGTCCTACTCCTTGTTCTCCTCCCCCTGCTTTCTCACTCTCTCCAAGTTGTGTTCCTCAGTTCCCAGGCAGTGTTTTTTTGGGGTTTTTCCCCAGGCACTGACCCGCCTGGTGATCTCTGCTCTGAGAATGAACGGCTGTGGATACAGCACCCACTCTCTCTCTCTCTCTCTCTCTCTCTCTCTCTCTCTCTCTCTCTCTCTCTCTCTCTCTCTCTCTCTCTCTCTCTCTCCTCCTTTTACTGCCCTTATCTCTCTGCTACTTCTGGAGGTGACTGAAACCGGTCCTGTTTCAGCTGTCAGCACCAGGCTCTAAGTTTAGTTTATGAGGAACCAGAGTTTAAACGTATCACTGAAATCTCTATTAATTGTCCCTTATAAGGTTGTTCTTTAAAACGAACCCGATTGTGGATACAAGCATCAGAAGATACATCTTGGTCTTTAAAGACATTTTAGTGTCCTGGCACAGCAGTTGGCTCCAGTTCCGCTTGGGCACTTGGGAGTTTGGACTCTCTGGGAACGGAATGTCAGTTAAAGAGTGGAAAGTGCATGTATGCTGTCAGATCCAGTGGTCCATTTCCACTAATTCTGATGCTGGGTTCAAAGTTATTTCCTCATGATTGTCATTGGTTTTGACCGAATCTTTGATTAAGATTAACATTAATGTGTGTGTATATGTTTTTTTTGGGCAGTGTCCATCTTTGGCATCTGGTTCTACGATAAAGAAGACTGTCAGCGTATTGCAGAACTCATGAAGAAGTGAGTTTCTCCTCTTATCTCTATCGCACAACTTTTAATTCTGGTTCTGATTCTAATTCCATTAAGTTCCTAAATTCCCTTAATGATTCTTCTAACAAGTCTATGAAAAAAAAAAAACATAACCTATTTAACACATTTCTATGTTTTTTTGTTTTTCTAGAATGTGTTTCGTAATATAAAATGCCACAATAAATTTGAATATTGATTCAAGAGAGTCTACTCATAAGATTCATTCATCCCCGAAGTCATTCTGCAACCAATGAGGACGATGCGATAGAAAAATCTTGCCTTTGTATGACTCTGCGTAGAGATGTTTAACCCCAGGTGCACCCGAAGGCCCACTGTCTTGCATAGTTTAGCTCCAACACGTATGGCTAGAAGTTTGTGGTTATAAGATTGGCTGGTTCAAGTGTCTTAAATTGGGGGAGGAGCTAAACTCTGCCTCACCCCTGATTTAGAAGCACCCAATCTGTTTATCTCATCACAACAAGTTCCAACAATTTGTCTTTGTTATTTTGTTCTTGTTGCTACAGAGGAAACACTCTTATGTTATTTTAACACTTTCTTCGACATGGCAGATATTCAAAAGCTGTTAATGGAAACCAAATGCCAATACAACCTATTTTGGTTTTCTGCATAAAAATAAAAAAAAAAGCAAGTTTTGCAACCGTAGCTCTGACTTTCTCACAAACACACGCTATTTCTTGATGCTTGTCAGTTTGGCAGGACAGGAACAGCAGTTACAGGCGAAAATGGCTGTTGGCTCGGTCTCTCCGCGATCGGCAGAGCAGGGTGTGGATATAATGCAGATGCTCACTAAAGCACGGGATGACTATGACAAGGTAACACGCATGTCTTAATGTCTTTTTCTTTCTTGTAGGTGCTTCATACGCACTAGATGTCACCAGTGCACAGTGCATTTCTCCTACTTGGGTTTTCTCCCTCTCTTTTTAGGGAAAGCTCAGCGAGCCGAAAGAAATTGGCAGCGGTGGTGTCCTCTATGGAAGCCCCCATTTGATCAAACCCATACCCCTCAAACCAGCACAGGACACACACGTCCAGGGTCAAACGCAGCAGGTGTGAATACTTCTCAGTATGTTTGTGATGCAGCAGATGTAACATAAATGTAATATTGACATGCTTACACATAAAAAAAAGACACTTTCACTCTCTCAGGATACAGAGATGGAGTCAAAGCGCCTCTCGGTTGTCTCTTTGTTCGGGGCTCAGTCGAAACCAGACTCTGTCTCGCCACAGCCCACCTCAGCTGTCAGCAGGGTGGGTCCAACGCGGCCTGCGGTGGTCCGCTCGCTGTCTTATGATGACCCTTCTCTGGCAAGTGGCGCCGTGGTGTCCAACACCCCCTCACAGCACTGTCCAGCCATCCACAAGCTCATGTCTGGTTCTCTCCTGGAGCCTCTGTCTGAATCCCCAGAGAGTCGTCTGTGTGAAAACGGTGCAGTCCAGAACCAGCCCGACCCGATACAAAAACTCCTAATCAACCCTTTCCCTATGGCAGGGACTCCAGGGAATCAGTTAAATCAGGGAGAAAGTGGGGTGGGGCCCCAAATCCACCCTAAAGCTAAAGCCTCAGGGCCGGCCCCGCCTCAGCACTTACTCTACCTCCCAAATAAGGCACCCCCTGCTGGAATGGCAGGGAACATGGTGTCGCCACTTGAGCTTCTCCAAAGGCTCACATTGGTGCAGCAGGAGCAGGAGCAGGAGCTCCTACAGCCGAATCTCACCACCGGCAGCTCCGGTCTCAGCAAAACTAACTCGACACAGGTTAAATTAAATCTTTTTTTTTAGCTATTCTGATGAAACCGAATGCGTTTCCATTATGTTCCTCTCAGATAAGTAGTAAGTCATCTTGCAGCAGTATTTGTAACGTGTGATATAATATGTGCGGGTGCAGGTGAGCTCAGCGACTGGAGCCCCCACCCTCCTTCTGTCACCCAGCATGTTCACCCAGACCAAAGCCACGAGAGCAGAACTAGTCGAACCCAGGGCACTTAGCAGGACTCAGCTACAGGCCACACTGCTCCACCTCATCAAGGTCAGAACCAAACACATGACTATCTGTATTATTCCAGTACTGATCTATAATTTAGAGATGCACCAGTTTTTGGTGTGATTCTTTTTTTTTTTTTTGATGAATAGAAAGTTTAAAAGACAGTTTGCCTATGCAATAGAAATCTTTTAGAACATTACAGCATGTCTTTTATTAATTCATCATTGATTTGTACAGTAGTACATGTAGTGTGTTTGACTCTGACTCTGACTGCTGCTCTATGTCTAATGGGTTGGTCCTCTCATTCAGAATGATGCATCGTTCCTGGACACCATCTATGAAGCATATGTCTCCCGGCTCGCTACAGACTCCAGCTCAAAAGCTTTCTGAAGCAGGAAAACCATCTGGACACGTGCATACATACACGCAGCTTTCATGCTCCGAACCATCTCAGGACTACCCTGCTATTTTGAATGTAGCCTCCAATAAGTGGAGCACCTCCGCAGCAGATTCACAACAGGAAAACCAGTTTGATTGTGAATGATCGGAATATCAAATCACTTTTGAATTTTAGATGTTTCGATGTTGTTCGCAAAGGGCAATCTTAAGTATTTTAATATTTTCTGGAAGGAAGATTTTACTATGGATTTTATGTTTCGCTTTCATACAACAGGGCAAGAAATGTGTTGTGTTAAAATCTGAGTGGAAGGACATTCTTCTTTTTATGAAGGGATTTTTATCTTTGCATATCTGAACAGACCCACAAAAAGAAATAGCATGATGAATAACAAGATAAGGCTAACATGTCTGGATTCTTCATAGCTTTACAATCATCCCTTTACAAGCCAGGAGGAAAAAGTGTATTATTTTATATTTTAAAATGAAAATTGAAATGTACAAACAAAGCTGTACATAAGTATATATATTCTATTTTTCTATGGTTCTGTTCTTATATAAACATGCTGGAATATTTTTCTGTTACCTTAAAAAAAAAAAAAAAAACGATAAAAAAAAAATCATAAGTGTTTCCCAATCTGCAGATCAAACTGAAAACAAGCTGACAGTCACATTTTCTTCCGTTTTGGTTTTCATATTAAAATAATATCCCAACACCCCATATAGTGTATGTTCTGTTTTTTTTTTTTTTCTTATTAAAATTGAACATGCTACACGTGGATCTGTTTGAAAGGTTTCAGAATACCTCCAACCTTCAAATTGTTTTTGGTTAGTTTTTTTTTCATACGTTTATTCATCAAAGATGCAAAAAGCCAATAAAGACATGCAAAACGTTATAAAAGATTTCCCTTTTAAATGAATCCTATGAAATATCGATTAATCAAAGGCTCCTGAAAAGACTTAAGCAGCATAACTTTAAACTAATATTATTTGATAATGTTTTTACTGCATTTTGAATCATAATAAGCATAGAAGTATAGTATAGTATAATAAGCAAAGTAATCATAAGACTCTCAGAAACATCAAAACCTTTTTTTTACCAACCTTTAACTTTTTTATAACGTAATGTCTTATACAGCTCTCCATCAAATTTCAGATATTTTATGTTGCTTTATTCTAAACATTTGTACACTAATATGAATAATCATTTAATTCCAATGGTTGTTACCTGATCTACAGATGACAATCATTATCCGGGAATTACCCACGAGTGGAAAAGCTGTTGGGAACCCTGTTAACGAGACATCCTGCAGCCATCTGATATCTCCAGTTAATATCTGATTGTGTGGATGTATGAGCAAGCAGTCATAAGCATTAGCTCTGATGAACTCATAAGCAATCTCAAATAAGAGCTTTAATCTAAATGGTTGGCGAGGAGAGCATGTGTTAAGGATGAGAGATGCTAAACCTACCCTTCATCCTCGACTCCGTGTGTTGGATTCAACTGATTTTTATGGTTTATTCCGCTAATACACTATAATATTACGACCCAAAACAGGAAACGACGAGGATCATATGCATGTGTTTCCCGTCAAGTATTTCTGACTGTACTCCGAGTCTGTAATTACAGATCGGTTTTAAGTGTTTATGTTTGATATCGGTAGATATTCCTGACATTTAGATAAGGGGTTCTACGCCAAGATTTAATAACACAAACATAAAACAATCAAAAATCCTTCACAAGTGTCCTAGCCGGATACATGGTTAAAACACGGTGGAAGTATTTATAAATAAATATGCTAAAAATAGTAGGTTGCCTTCGATATGTGGGCTTTTAACAGAAATATGTACTTGGGTGAAGACTAATAGGTCAAAATAAGCTCTATTCTTCCACACACACACACACACACATTACCTTTTTGAATGTTAGTTTTTTTCTTTCTTTTTTTTTCTTGTCTTTTATACTCACCAAGTAAAAACTGTGATAATGTGAAGTATTACGATTTAAAATCACTGTTTTAAAGGAGTTGTGCTGCTTATTGAGCATTTATTTTAAGTAGAAATGTTTTATAATATTGAAATTGTCTTTATTGACACATTTCTCTGTTTAAAAGCACCTCGTTGAAAAAAAAAAAGTATGAATTCCTAAAAAAGAAAAATCATTTTTGATGCAATAAAGCAAATCCTCCTCTCTTGCAGTGTCAAATGTGTCATTCTATAATCACTTTCACTGTGTCAGCCTTCACTGTCAGACTGAAAGCCTGAAATCCTCAGCTCACATCTCCAAGCACAAACACACACACTCAGCGCGGGTGTGTGTCTGTCTGGAGGATGGAAGCTGTTATTTAGTGGGGAAAAAAAGAGCATGACACCTGGACACGTACACTCACAATCTAGTGTGTTCGTGTTTTAATAGAGCTTAAAATAAAGCAATGTAGTTATTACAATCATACTGCCGTTATCAAATGAGATTTCACTGGAGGATAGATGAATATTTTAAAGAAAAACATTACACATTTTATTAAAAAAATGACAGTATAGATTTATGTTAAAAAGGATTTCTATTTCAAACAAAGGTTTTAAATCTTTGTTTAAATCGCATCAAATAACACTGACACACAACATAGTTTCCAGAAAAATTTTCAGCAGCACAACTGTTTTAACGGTGATTAAAAAATCAGCATACTTAATGATTTCTGAAGGATCATGTGACTTTAAGGCCTGGAGTAATGACTGCTATGCCATCACAGGAATAAATGACATTTTTTAAATATATTCAAATATAAAACACTTATTTTAAATGTTAATAATTTCAAAATTATTTTACAGTTTCTGATCAAAGAAATGCATCCTTGGCGAGAATATAAGGGCGTTCTTTCATAAACAAAACACAAACACAAACAAAAAAATCTGACCCCAAACTTTCGCCAGTGCATGTACATCGTCTAAAAATAACTTTGGGACCAGTTGTTTACAAGAAAATGAAGTTAAGTAAACATCATAATTTATGTGCAGATTCCAGATTCAGATATTTTAAGTGTAGCTTCAGTGTCTAAATAAACTCTCTGTGCTTGAAAAATGTTGGTGCAAGGTTTAGTTTCCTTCTTTCCAGAAACACTAATAATCCTCTAACAGAAGGCCTCCTGTCACTCATCCTTTTCTCTTTCACTTTATCTCTCTATTTGAATACATCTGCCCCTCACCCACCCTTCATCTTCTCTGTCTCTCTCCCCTACTGTGGGAATGAACTGTAATCCACATGGATTATTAAAGTGGGGAGGTGTGTGAGTGTATCTGCCTCTCTTTCAGTTCCTCCCAGCTGTGTTGAACATAAAACGAGTGTGAAAGACATGTGGAACTGCAAAAGTTGCTAGCTGGCAAGTCAGTCCAACTGAAGACTCCATCCACTCTTAGAGGATTCATCTAAACTCTGTGGAAGAAAGAGTGTGATGAAGAGAATGAGGCAAGGATGAGATGGAAGCATCAAGAAGGGAAGATCAGGATTCTGGGAAGTTTTCTTTGTCACCCAAAAAAAACACTTTTGAAGCTTTCGAAGTGTCTTTTGGGCACAATCTGATATCAAGACCAGACTGGGATTACCACACACTGTTTGTCTTTAGGATCCGGTGAGCTGGAGATCGTACACGCTGCTGTTTTATGCACATGGCAAGGGGTTGATGGGAAGGATGAGTGCTGTTTTCATGTTGGACCATCCAAACAAGAGCTCAGATGAGGATACCGCCTGAAACGTGAGTTCAGTTCATCTCTGCACAAGTTTTGTTGTGTTATACCAACAACCCCAACAATACAAAATCTGCACGATGTAAGAGAGACCTTTAGCATTTTTGGTTCCTTTATTGCTAAATTCAACATAAATGTCTCACAATAAACTCAAAGTGAATAGATGAACCACTCCTTTGATTCTTCGTGCATAACTTCAGTATGTCTCCAAATCTCATCTTTATGCATTCAGGCCTGCACACCTCTGGTCACCCCTTGTGTAAAGCCGAAATACTGTAAGCTAAAGCTTAACCTCCACTCCGTTCATTCAAAATCCACACACACAGCCTGTCTGAACAGACTTTTTGGTCTCTATGAGAGCCAGTTAAGCTCCTGGAAGTCAAACTATGGAATAGTTGAGATAGTAAAAGATGAAAATGTGACTTTACCCCCTCATTTCAACCCTAGTCTTACCAAAAAGTAGTATACTTCGAGTTTATTTTATTAAGTATACTTAAGTAAAGTTCAAGTATATTTTTAAGTATACTTTACATATAGTATACAAATATCAGTGTTCTGTAGTATTAGTATTGAAACAGTACCAAGTGTACTGTTTCAATACTCCTTGGGAATAAATTGTCCCACTTTCTAGTATATAAAAGTATACTTAACAGTAGCAAACTTTGAGTACACTACTAATTTACCTCTGTGTTTGTAGTTTGTACTGCAATTATATACTAAAAGTGAACTTAAAGGTATACTGACAGTTTACTAATGAAATACTTCGTACACTTTGAAGTATAGTCTCAGTAAACTACTAGTTTAGTAGTTTATACTGCAAGTACACTCAAAAGTTTTCTTTAAGTGAACTTTACATCATACTTTAAGTATACTACTATGTCCCTATTTAGGTTTGAATTTGTATATAGTTTGTTATATGAATATCTGAACATACAAAACATTCAAAGAAAGAACAGAGTATCTGCTTGTAAACAAAAAACATTTTATTCTGGCTTCATGTATTCTGTTTTAAAAACACTTTAATGTGGGTAAGTTTAATAAAAAATAAAGAATAAAGACTATGAATTGAATTCAGAATGATAATCAAAACGTAGACGGAGTTGTTCAACACCCTAAAGCTTGACTTAATTATTACCTCTTCATCGGTCGACATTTTATTCCGTGACGTTACAGTTTTGATGCTGCTTCATGTCAGACGATCTTGTTAAATTACATGTGTTAGTATCTGGTGTTTCTTTTTTCTGCTTCACTTTCAGAAGATGTGTACTAGCGCCCTCTACCGTATAATAATGAAAACACGGATTCTAGGAGTATAGCTCAAATATATTTAGAATTTTTGTAAGTGTAAGTCAAGTATAATTAAATGTAATTTAAGTATATTTCTGAGAAGTACATACAAAGTAAACTAAAAGCATACTATCCTATTTTTGTTTGTTTGTTTAAAAGAAGTATACTAATAGCACACTTGAATAGACTTCAAAGCAATCAGGGATATATCTGATATTGTCCGATAATCTGCAGAGGAAGCAGGTTTTATCCGTAAATCACTGACTGCTGGTAAATCTCAGGTGCAGCTACAGTCTAGTTATCTCTGTTTGAATTTACTCTACACTCTAATTAACATTAGGTTGTACTGTTAACTATAGCCATGGTGCTAGCCTACAGACCAGTTTATATCTGACCTGAATAATGTGGGCGTTTTCACCTTTTATTAGTGCAGCACAACAGCAGGGTGTTCCTGAACAGTGCGGGAGGAGGAGGATTGACCTTCCCAGACTGCTGCATCTCATCCTCCCTCTATTCTTTTTCTCTCTTTTTTTCTTGTCTCTCTAATCTAAACTCAGAATAAAGCCTGGTACTCTGACAGTGTTGTGGATTATCCCTGTCTGACCTTGCGTTTCCCAGAAAATAACTGCACACCTCAAAACGTTCGTCAGCCAATCAGATTCAAGAATTCAAAGGCCCTGTAGTATAAGGGATAATGTACATCCAGCCAGTTGTTCTCGCAGAATAAACCCTTACAGGATGATGGTCTTGAAGGTAGATGAATTTGACCTTTAATTTGCTTTAATTCCACTTTTGTTGGATTCAGTCATTTATAACCTAGCTGTGACTACTGATGTGCTGTTCCCTTCTAAGAAGAGAGCTGTTTTCCTGAAAAAGTTTATATTTTTACACTACCATTAATGAAACTCCATTCAGCTGAGTAGTGCTTATATATATTAAAATCTCAGCTAAGTGTGACTCTTCTGGACTTATACTGTACGTCTTTGTAATCAGTCTTTGAATTGTTCTTACCAAAGGTCCCGGGAAGAATGTTTTCATTGGAAATGTTTCAGTTGAAGAAGGTAAAGGTTTTTTAGATCAGTACCCTGCAAAACAAAGATCATCTGTATGCCTCTGTTTACCGCCTTCTGTTAGCAATTCCTCTCAGCTGTGTTTTTTTTAATTTATTTTTTCTCTACAGGCCTGCATGTCACTATTGCTAATGAATGGTAGGTGTTATCGAAGGCCAAGGACCATATTAGGCTGTTTTTAACATCTGAAATGACGTAATATACTCTTATCTGATGGTTTTCGATATTTCAGGACATACTCTGCGACTGACATTAATACACATCATCGCAAACTGACACAGTTTCAGGCTGTGGTTCAGTACCTCACAGGGAAAGACCCAGACCTGATTTGGTGATATCCGCAGTTGAGTTCTGCTCTGTCTGTTCTTCAGGTGATGAAAGACTTCTGCAGCACACTCTGTTTGACGCAGTGGTCACAGATCTTATGGAAGTATTCTGGACCACACTGCTGCTCAACGCGTATGGGTAAAACTTCCCACCCACGCACACAGCGTCACAGACAAGTTTCAGAAGTCAAATACGTGCTCGCCCCTGACCTTTCTCACTCTTTTAACTCACCTCCGTCTTGTGCAGAATTGATGGGGGTTTGGAGACGGCGTTCCTGGGCACACGCTCCGGCCTCATGAGAATGATCAGATATGTCAGCAAAGAGAAACGTGTGGTGAAGTGAGTACCTTTAATCAAGAGCTCCTGCTGTCTGCGTCACGACCGTATCTGCATTGTCATAGGATTTCTTAAGGCCACCCACTCCAATAGCACTTCATATCACTTTCATCAGTATGCACTCTACAATACACTCATCACTGGGAAGATAAAGAGGAACAAGCAATAAAACATAATGTGGTATTAAGAGAATAAACTTTAGTTAGTGTGGTTATACAGTACATAAATCAACGAACAGACGCTAATCATATTAATATACATATAATCAGCGTAAATAAGGCACTGACTATAGTAGTTGAATCTGAATACTTGTAAAAGGTATATATATGTATATACATATACATACACACACACAATCATATGAATTTCTTTTTGATGGTTTCATTGCAGAAAATTCTTATCTCCGTCAGATAAGGAGAATATTTTAGTCTGGACCTTTTCCCTGTTTGGTATCGGCGTGCGGCAAAGAATCCAGCTGGACGCTTTTTGTACCATGTCCCAATAGAGGACAGCACACCAGGTAGCCTGCACCGTGCAGTCCACATCATACAGACTAGGAGGCTTTACATCCTGTTCAGAGTATCATGCTCAGTATATGTTTTTTCTTCTTCTTCTCATGCAGTGATAGCAGGTTTGTGATTGCTGTCACGTCTGTTGCAGTCTCTGTTAACCAAAAGACAGCAGTTGCAGGAGGTATGATTTTCCCTGGTTATTCTTATCTTTTAATATATTCATTTCTTCTATATTAGTCAGTGCTGATGACAAACCGCCCATTGAGATGCTATTATCTTTGTCCATTTTAAGAGTGTGTGAGCACATGTGCCCATGTAAGGATGTGCGACCATGTATGGAGTTCAAGTCCTCATGAACATCTCTTTTCCTCAACATTTGATTGTACTATTTCTTCTGTACTCATGAAAACACTCAAAACTCATTACTCGCATTAATGCATTATATAAGGAAAAGATCAGGAAGTCACTGGAAGTTATCTGCTAGCATTCTCATTCTTTTAAATCTATTTCATTATGTAAAAAAAAAAAAAAAAGCCAGTCGATGGAAAAAGATGCATTATAACACTGTAATGGTTGTTGTTATATTTTCCACCAGCAGGGGCCAACTAGACTGTGCTAATCAGTCAACGCTTGACCCCTTGGTATATTCATCCAGTTCAGATTTTGAATCCCGATCTCTAACCATTTTGTGTAAAACTTAAGAAGCATATTTTATTATCTTACTTTGAGCAGACTGTGTGTGAGTGCTCGGTGTATCTTACACTGCAACGTTTACGGAAATACATTCTTTATTCATTTATAACACAGAATTATATCACAGCTCACAAATCATATTTCAAACGGATTTTTATCAAGCGAAAATATAAAGGAGGATCTCATATCGGTATTAGAAAAAAGGTCAAGTGAAGAAAGGGTCACATCAATAAGCTATAACATATTAAACCAGAACTTCATAATGATCTTGAAGATGCTTTCAGCTCAGTCAAATGGGCAAATCCTTTCCCCTCATTCATCAATTGGGATTTATAAAGCCTTTATTTAGCGAGGGTGCGTAGTGGAGGGTGTGGTGTCCCTGCTCTTAAATGTAAAGCCAGGACAGAGAGTAAAGACACCCCAGCTGGGTCACTGCTCATTTATAAACCACCCTTTATATCCACTGAAATTACATCACGACTGCTCTGTCGGCTAATATTCAGATAAAGCACATCGCTGACGTTGTCAATAAACAAGCATGTGATCCCTTTTGAGAATATTTGCAATAAGTGCAATTTGACAGGAAAGTATTAGTCCAGCAGTGGCAAAAGTGCTTTTGTCTTTTTTTTTTTTTTTTTTTTTGTCTTTTTTCTTCAGAACAGAGGATACAGGGTTTGTGTTTTGTCGCCCCGTGCAGAGTACAGGCCTTTGACACATGCTGTATAAAACAAGAGCTAAATGAACCGTAATGGCAGGAGAGACCGCAGCCATTAGACAAAACTCCTCTCATTAATAATTCATGAGTTCTCTCTGAATTCTCTAACAGAGAATCTTTAAGAGTTCCTCTACAAAAGGAGTTTACACAGAAAACACAGGGAAACGTATACTCAATTTTTCCAATCAAGTTATTGTTCATAAGTAATTTGTAAGACACAGATTAAAATATATACATATATTCAACATACATTTGAATAAATGTATATCTGTACTTATATATATATATATATATATATATATATAATCAGCATATGGCTGCAAATATCACTGAACACCGAGACAAAGTCCTAGATCCTTAAGTGCTGGTGTGGGTATTCGCACATAAATTAGTTGTACTTTTGATTTACAACTTTTTGCCAGCAACCTTACCAGTAATTTGCATTGGTAATGAATAATGTGTGGGAAAGACTGTTGCTATAGTTACAATGGAACAGCATCTCCTAAATCCTGATGAGGTGGTGTGATATTTGCTCCACATCCCTTGTGCTTACAGCACATCCTTCCTATAGATGGCAGCATTGTGCAAACCACCCAATGACGTTGTTCCTCATGTTGACATTATTTAGCAACGTTATTTTCTGATTCGAAATTTTCAGTAATACTGAGGAAATGAATATGTTGGTTACGGTGTGATGCTGGTTTCTGACAGTCTTTGCCTTTTTCATGCAGTCGCTGCGTTTGATTTGCCGCATGAAAGCTTATACTGATAATATCTGTCGGCTTCTGAAAGCTCAAGTCAAATGAATCTGATTTAGTCTAAACAACTTCTGCCCTCAAGGAAAAGCGGATTATGCAAATTGGTCCACAAGCAGAAAATTGATCACACAGGCGCAATCGAAACTGGGGTCACATCACATCGTATAGAATATATTATAGCTGATAAATAAGGTGGGAATATTTCAAATATGATATGTGAGGGTTATGATGTTCAGTTCATACTGGGGTAGGGTTAAGTGTTAAAATTAAGGTTGGAGGTGAGTGCTGGAGGTTAGAGTTAGTGTTGAGGGTTTAATGTTTGGGTTGGAAGTAGAGCTGAAGGTTTAGGGTAGGAGTTGGATTTTGGATTAGTGATGGAGATTTATGGTAAGGGTAGAGATTCCCTTTGGTTGTTTATGGTTGTGGGTTCAGATTAGTGATAAAGGCTTTTGGTAAGGGTAGGGATTTGTGTTGGAGGTTTAGATTAGTGTTGGGGGTTAGGATTAGTGATGGAGGTTTATGGTAAGGGTAGGGGTTACTGCTGGAGGTTTGGGGATAAGGTTTGGGAGTAGAACTGGATGTGGTAGGTTAGGCTTGGTAGTATAGTTGGAAGTTTAGGATTACACCACGTCTACACCAAGCACAACAGTTGACAAGATTAAGGCTGTTTACACTTTGAAGTCAATATTCCAAATCAATCTGTCCTTTTTTTCGGAAGTAGAACAAGCCCATGTGGTATGTCAGAAATTGGGGCATAAATTTACGGTTAGGTTTCCGTGCCTTTCTGAATACGGATTCACTATTCGGCAGTAGCAGTAACAGTATTGATTATAATGAGTGTTACTGGCTTTTGATGGGATGTGCCACTTGCATGTGCGACCCGGTGTAGACAGTGTTAGAGGTGATGGTTATGGTTGGGGTTAGCATGAAAGGCTTAGGGTTAGAGTTGGGGACTTGGATTAGTTTTGAGAGGTTGTGATCAGAGTTATGATTTGGAGGTTTTGGTTGATGGTTAGGCTGCTACAGAGGCTAATGCTAATGACAGTACATGATCCTCTAGAAACATCATGGTTCAGAACTGTGAACAGCTGCATCCACGCCTCCTCTGCTGAGATCCTCTCAACACTGGAGAAGGGTGGGGGAGTTCTAAAGTGCTGAGTGGTCCCTCTTGTCCTGGGGCAAATAGGTCAAAGGTCATAGGCCAAAGTTTAGAGTTTGAGTAAAGTGTTAAGTCTGAGAGTCAGAGAGGGTCTCAGGAAGGGCAGAGAGACAGGAAACAGGGTTAATGAATCCTCCGCTGGTCAGCTTAATGATCATCAAATGTGCAGCTTCAACCAGTAAAGGGCTCTTTATATTTGTGGCTGACCTCTGAACTCTGACACCTCTTTCCATTCCCCTATGCTACTGATGAGATCTGTTTCTCCTCCGAATCGGCTTCTGCCTCTGCGTCACCCATCAACGGCTGCCTCTTCTTTAGCTCTCGCTGGTATTTTGCCATAAGTGAGGCATAAATGCAGCCATATGCTGCGGCAGCTACCATCATAATGCACACGATTCCACAGACCACACCAGCGATCACTACTGTACCGATCGCCCTGCGAACACTGACCGGCCGATAACGATGCTTTACACAGTCTGGTAGCTCCGCCTCCGTACGCACCACTGCACCTTCAGACGACGGAGTGGCTGTCCCTCGAAAACATGGTGGAGATCCACCCTTTGTGCTCCCAGCCCCGCCCCCATTCTCATCCTCCAATTGCAGACAGTAGTTGAACATCTCCACAGGAACGCCCCTGATGTCACGACCCCTTAAGTCCTTCGGAAGTGTACACTCAACGGCATCGACATTACCGCCTACGACAGAAAGCAACAGAGAAAGAGAAATCAAAATTTTAGCTCTCCGAGGTATACAACAGTCACCTCTAATGAATTTAAATGGCTGCTTTAAGCCCTCCAAACAGCACCGCACAGCTAGTAGGGTCAGCTCTTCAATTTGCATATGTTTGTATGAAAGTAAGAGCGGTAGCTGGTGTATAATTAATAATCCTGACATGCATACAGAAGCTCTGTTCCCAAACCTAGTGAGCCGCAATGCTGCCTGCTGCCTTCAAAGGCAGCATGTTAACTGTCATGGAACCTCATGAGTGACTTATTTGGAGTGCTCTATATAGGCAGCAACTCTGCATGCCACGCAATTTTTAAACTTTTTTTTGTGCACAGGAGAGTCCACACTCTTGATTGATTTAATGTGGTTTGAAAATGGCATCTCATCAAGCTAATTAAGCAATAATCCAGTATGGATTACGTACATAGCACACACAAAAATTGGGTAAAATAATCAAGTTGTTTTTGTTACACTGATCTATTTAGTATTGAATAATAATAATTTTTAATTGTTGCATTGTGGTATCTCCATGAAAATATACATGCAATGCTGCCTTAGAATTTGCTGAAAACAGAAGGCAGCATAAGTAAGATACTTATCTTCATGTCAAGAGAGCATCTATGATGCCTCAAAATGCTGCCTCCGTAGGCAGCTCACTAGGTTTTGGAGTCAGAGCCCACCATGACTGGAGTCTCTTTCTCACACACGCTAAAAGCTTTGTGACTCAGCCTCTCATGTCTGTTTCAGATCCCCCCTCCCTCTCAAAGCTACTCTGAGATAGAAAGAAATGAGTTTCTCTGACTTAGAGTGGAAGGATTGAGACACACTGAGAAAAATGGAAAGCGAGATGTATGGAAGATACGAAGAAGATGCTTCTCTGCATCACAATGATTTTTGGGGTTTTGCCACATTTCGTTGCCAGCGGTAGACAAAAATAGACAGGAAATTATTAGGGAAAGTTGCTACATGTCCTACAATATGTCTGGTGTATATGCACTTACCATTAGCTTACAGCTCAATCTGTTTAAAGGCTTGATAAAGCTTTTATTTTTTACTGATGATTTCTAAATTCTCATTGGTTGAGCCACATTCAAAGCCCTTGTAAAATGCCTATGAACTATATTACTTTATTTATTGAACAATATTATCATACTGCTTTTGTCACTGCTTTAAAGGCACAATGTGTCACTGAAGACAGTGACTTTAAATGTGTTTTACACAGTTCACTTTGGACTGTGACAAAGAACACCCCTTACTTAAGGTTCAGTAATGCACAGCCTCATGTGGCTTATTTCTTAAAGGATGTGTTTGTACACCTGCAGAGAATCAAAGCCCCCACATATAGAGTCCTCACCTCGATATATCAGCCACTCCATCCAGTGTTTGAAGTCTCTCAGATTGCAGTCACACTCCCAGGGGTTCATGCCCAGCTCCAGGTGCTGAAGGTTGACGAGAGGCTCAAATGTGGGTCTCTCCAGAGCGTGAAGTCTGTTCCCAGCCAAGGAGAGCCAGGTCAGCCCTTGCAGCTCATCCAGCAGGCCCAGCGGCACAGCGGCCAAGCCGTTCAGAGACAGATCCAGTCTCCGCAGCTGGGTCAGGCCGCGAAACAACTCGCGATCCAAAACCGTCAGGCTGTTGTTACACAAACTCAGATTGCTCAGGTTATTCAGCTCACGGAACAGTCTGGAAGGCAGGTTGTCCAGATAGTTATTGGACAGGTCAAGTGTCTTCAGGGTGCTTAGATTGGCGAAGACAGAGACGGGAAGGGAGGAGAGGCGGTTATTGGCCAGAAGGAGGGTATGTGTGCCCTCCGGGAGAGTAGTGAGAGCAGGCACAGATATTAAACTCCGCCCACTGCAGTTAGCTTCCAGTGAGTTACACACACACTTTGAAGGACAGCCAGCACATAACTGCAGTAATGTAGCACACACACTCAGCACACCTAGAAGACCTGTATGAAAGAAGAAAAACAGAAGTGTATGAAAGAGTTTGAAAGAGTCGACATAAACCATTTCTTCCTGAAAGCTGCTTTGAGTGTTCTGAAAGACGTGACAGGTGTTGATTTTATGCCACTGTGAATCACAGGTACAGTATTTAATGAAGGGGAGCAGTGCTCAACAGAACTGAACCTGTAGCTGCTGCTCCCACTACACTATTTTAAACTGGTGCCTATGTGATCATAAAAACAGACCTCTAGACAGCAGTATTTTTGTTGACGTTGCTGTAAGTAGCTGCTATCTGTTGCAGCACCTTCAGGCTATTTTTTTTTAAATTTGTTTATTGTGCGCTCTTAATGTGTTATTTTTCAGCAAAATTAATATTGTGTTATTACTTACTTGCCTTCATGTCGCTTCAAAACTGTATGACTTGTTTCCTCCTTAGTACACAACAGAGGATATATACTGCAGATGCAAGTCCGAAATGCTTTTTTATCAATAGAGACTGGAACTGTCGAGCTCCTAAAATGATAAAAATTACTTGTGTGCTATATTTAAAGTCTTCTGAAGTCATACGCTTGCTTTGTTTGAGGAAAAGACCCAAATTTAACTTGCTATTTACTGAAAATCAATAACGGCACACACAAAACTTTCAATATGTGAATGTGAGTGTGAATGGAAACTGAGTGCAAATGAGATTTGAGAATGACTTTGAGTAAATAAGGGTGAGTAAATGACGACAATTCAGTTATTTCTTTGTGGTTTCTTGAATGGGGTCCTTGAGTTGGCTAAATGGTTACTTGTTGGCTGATATAACAAATACTTGAAATCAGTATTAGTTTCTCTTTAACCTATCAATAAATAGGTTTCTTTAATGCAACTACAGTGGTTCTCAAATGGTGGGTTGCACCTAAATTTGGGTAATAGGCTGTTTCGACCCCGTATTGGACAAGCGTCCGATAGGATTAAAGGTAGCAGGGAAAACAATGCATTGGCTAAAGAAATAAATAGGGAGTAGATATATATAATTTTTATATCTTTGCATGTTTTTTGGGCCTATGCAGCTTCAACAATAAATTTCACTGTGCGATTTTAAGCACATTTTTGTTAACTTTTATAACATAAACTATTCCTTTACTTTGTTGGCTCACCATTAACCACTGAACTAGAGTCAAATGTAATTTGTGGGACCTAAAAAGGTTCTCCTATGGCATCCGCTTTTCCGTTTTAAATGAACATGTATGATGGGAATATAATGTGGCTCAGAGTTAAACAAAGAACGTCCTCTGCTCTGCCGTGACAAAATAAACATTTGTCAACTGTTCGTCACCTCTCTCTTTTGTGCAGCTGTGTAAGAGGGTGGGGAGCAATGTTTCTCTGTGTGTGTGAAACAATCACATGCTATCAATGGATATGAAGGTTTTAAATGTTGCGTTCCCAGTTGTCTCGTTGCTGATTGTGTGTGTGTGTGTGTGTGGAAGTTTGAGAGCAGACAGATGCAGTTACAGCACTCAGATATCTGATCCTGACCAGCCTCAACACCCTGATCCCTCTGTAATCAGAGATACATACAATCATCACCACACACTCTCTCATACACACTCACACAGTTCTGCGTAATCTCCATAATTAACCCGTCCTTCTAAACTATGCAGTTGTGAATGATTCTAGAATTGCTGTTTTGGCCCATCAACCTTCAATTTCCAGTGTATCTTTTTTTTTCTCTATTCACTTCTTTTCGGCTGAGAACAAATGTGTGTCAGCTCATCAGGATAGACGGCTGATATCGAAACACAATGTTCTTTCTCTGTGTCCATGTTGCTTGAAAAAGTCCTGTAGCCACAAAGAAGGCTGGAGGTCAGTGGCGAGGATGGAAACCTCCTATCGAGTAGATCTAGTTTAAAATAGAATGAACGTGTATTCTGTGCCTAAACTACAATTTTATGAAGTTTCCCTCTTTTCTTAGCTGTTAGGATTTGCTTATTTTAACAGGAGGACTCCAGTTCCCAGATGAAATAAAGAAAAGATGCTGGTTGCTTCTTTCCATGCACTGAAAATCTAAAGGGGTCTGCAGCTTTAAAACAACAAAATAACTCAAAAGCACCATACAAATTGTTAATATGACTTAAATACTCTATATTCTATACTCTATAGTCTTTTGAAGCCATAATGTAGTGAGACTATATTCACTATTCATTTTGGCTACTGGCCACCATTTGATGGTGATTTGTCATTCTGGAGCTCCTCGTTCACGTTTAGTAAATTGAAAGGACTGGCTAGTATATTCTTTCAAAAAGCTTTGTGTTTCCCAGAAAAATAAAAGCTATATGGACTAAGTATGGACTTACAATACAGATTTGAAGTATGACACTATACCATAAAATAAATATTTCCACTATACAGTAGTATGTCACAATGCAGCAGAACTCTCTCTCTCTCTCTCTCTCTCTGTGTGTGTGTGTGTTGCCTCTGCTTTGCTTCATGCAGATCTTTAATCAAACACACATTAACTAAAGCCATCCTAATCCATCTGTTGCTGGGACAGCTGGTGATGTTTACTGCACTATACACACCCACACGGACACATACGTCAACACACACCACCTTTCTTCCCACAAGCATATTAGTAAAACTGATCATTTCCTGAAATGCATCATCAGTCTGTGTTATAGTAGCATGTAAATAATTGATTTAGATCATTGGTAGTCACTATTTGCACATAAAGTGTTTAAAACGGTATGAATGGAATCAGTACTTAAATCCTCTTGAAGCTCAGTCCCTTCAAAAGAGGGAATATGTGTGTGCGTGTGTGTGTTGGGCTCACCTTGGCTGTCCGGATTTCCTCTCCTCCTGCGACCCACTGAAGGTGCAGTGCTGAGTTGCATGTCTGCGCTTCTCAGATCTGCTGTGGCATCAGCTGGCCCTGATGCCAGCCTCCACAGGCAGCGATAGGGGGCCAGTGACGAGACTGCAGAGAGAGTACGAAGGATAGTCAGTTTTTTCTGTACTTAATATGACTTTTGAAGGCGAGCGCTTGTTTTCTGCCTGACTATGCATAGATGAATTAGCGTGTGAGCTGCGTGGTGTGTTTCTTTAGTAGCTGCGGTGAAACTCAAATAAACCTTGAATTATTGGTAACAACAGTATCACTGTCGTGTCATGCATGGCTCATTTTTCGAATCGGATCACATTCTGGGTTTCAGGTTTTCAAGGTCTATTCCTTCTATGTGTATTCTAGACATCTTAAATTAGGAAAGAACAAATTAGCAATTAGATTTAAACACAAATATTACAACATCGTGCTTCTCAAATCGTTCAGTATTCTACTATATCATCAGTTAGACTATTTAACATATTCCAGTTCTGTGCAGTGATGGACAATACAATTACATTGTATTCTGCTATAAGAAAGAAAATTCACAGCTGTGAGCTTTTGAATATTTAAAAGGATTTTTATTTTATTTAAATACTTTATTATTTCGTAATACTGTTAATTTTTCTTTCTTTTCTTTTTTCTCAGATGGGATAAAATTGAGGCTTATGCTTACTACATCTGCTTTTAATTTTTTTTTTTTTAAAAGACTAATCTCAGAATTTCCTCTAATTTCCAGTTTTCTCTAAAAAGATCCCAACAATGTCTCAAACTGTTCTCAAATTATTATAATTTTTTTTAAAGATGCTGAACTCTGAAATGCCAAGCTCAAATATGTCTCATCAAATTCTGTCAAGCAAAGCCCAGTGGTTTATGAGCTAATGAAAATAATTAATGAAAACATTAATATAATTTAACAAAATCTATAATTTAAAAATAAAAAATCTAATAAAGCATGTATTAAAAAAGATTAAATATTTTATTTGTTTACCTGCATGTCATGTAACCAACATATGCAAATGCGTTGTTAACTTATTCAAATATTCAAGTGCATATTTTAGAGTCAAAAGGGGTTTAGTTTGGGCATGTCGTATAATAACACTTGTCCCATTTGTTCCTAACTGTATCTCTCCTATAGAATTTCAAGAGAAATATCACAGACAAATGTAATACCTCAATCAAAGATAACTGAGGCTGCCCTGAGCTATGAAAGTGCAAAATCTGAGCAACAGTACTTTCTTCCCGGTACAAAGCCATTTGTAATAGAGCGGTGCTTATTACAAGGATACAAACCCGTAGTAGAACTGGCACTGCAGACACGATTTAGTTAATTTGCAATACAGTAATATGACACTGAAACCCTTACAGTACATGACAGAAACGGGAATATTATTATAACGACGTACCATTATGTAACACTAGTTGTGTAACGCAACGCTGTGAATGTGTGTGTCTCAGATCACTGAGCACAAGGTTACAATTTGCTTCTGTTTACGCCAGGCCGGTTTGCTGTAAAATGGCCGCTGCTGTCTTAGACTCCCTTTCTTTGACACTTCGGCCTTGTCACCTGCCACATCCGTCACAGCGCGTGTGTCTGTGTATGCGTATTTGCGCAACGCAACACCAATTCACCCGGCTGTCATCCGAAACGGCACAGTGGAAAACTGTGCAGACATTTAGAGGTTATATTGCAAGTGTGTGTGTGTGTGTGTGCGTGCAAGTGAGAGTTTCTGCAAATACTTTTTGGAGTTGCTCAACACGTGAAAAGATTTCCGTGCATTACTTTTCCTAGAACATGCAATATGCAAGGTTGTGTTTGTGTGAAGAGAGGGTAATTAGTTGAGCGTTGTGTCATCTGACTCCAGAGCATGCAGCTCGCACACACACACACACACACACACACACGTGATGTAATAGTCTCTCACTTTAGCAGCATCTCTCTCCACGTCCAGTTCAGCACATATTTCACACGTTCTCACCCCACGCCGTACTAACTTCCTGTGAATGCACAAGGTCATCTATGCGTGTGTGTGACGGGGTTGTATGTTGTTACTGTGACATGCAACACATAAGTAAATAGAAACGCCCTTTAGATATTCACCCCTGAACCAGTCCTTCTGGTCCCTTTTCTCTCTTTCTCATGCACACACGCACAAAAGAAGGCCATCGAAGTCCACGGCAGAGCGAAGAAACGTTAGAAGCGAAGACGCGGAGGCCACGGGATAAATTATTAAGAGCAGAATCACAAATAAAGACACACGCTCACTCAAGCAGCACATATACAGTATGCATAAAGACATAACCTATTACATATATGATTTTACTCCTACCGTAAATGTGTATATGCAAGTGTTCACAGGATTGCATATTGAAGATGCAATCTCACTCCTACATGCTTATATACACACAAAAGCAGCATTCCAGCATCTGCACTCACATACATATCATTTTCTTTTTTGTCTATATAAAAAAAAGCTGGACGCTCTATACCCAAAACAACAGGCATATGAAAAAAACACCCCTTGGCAAACATCATGCATGGGCATCGTAATCATAGGCAAATTCTAATATGTGCATGTGTAGTAGGTTAACAGTGTTTCACTCACCGTCTTTAGATGCCGTCCTCCTTGGCGTCCCCCCCGCCCCCCACCCAAGGCTCACACACACTCTCTCTCACACACGCACACACACATGGTTGTGGGAGAAATGAGCGAATAGCAGCTCTCGTAACGCTCCAATATGGAAATGAAAGTATCCTTCCGCTGCCAAGAGCAGCGGCTGCCACAGGAGGAGAGATGGATTGGAGGAATAAAAGAAAGAAGAGGGAGATGAAGGAGGGGAGTTAAATCCTGCGCAATGCTCACAGAGAGGAGGACACAGAGTGAGTGAGTGAGTGAGTGAGAGAGATGGGGGGGGGGGGTGCTCCAGTCTTTCAATTCTCTGTGGTTTCCAGCAGATAGGCTCGCCTCTGTGTTGGTATATTGTGTCCACAGAATGCACTCTTGTGTGTATGTGTGTGTGTCAGGAGGTTGTCTCTCAAGCGCGTGCTGTCCTCAGGCTAGCCTTTGGTGCGCATGTGTGTAAATAAGTGTGTGTGTGTGTGTGTTGTTTTCTCCATATGTGCATGTGGTGAGGCGTGCAGTGTAAACGTGTGCCAGTCTTGTCAAAGATAGTAACATTAGTGTGGGATGAGGTGAGAGAGGAGGGCTTGAGAAAACAGCTGATTCTTTCTCCTTCTTTATAGATAGATAGATAAATAGATAGAATAGGTCTGTCTATCTATCTATCTGTCTATCTATTATACATTTATTTATCTATCTACAGTATAGTGTATTATTCTCTCTAGCTGCAGAGTATCTAAACCTATCTATCTTTCTACAGTGTAGAGCTTTCCAATCTTTACTGTATCGATTATGCGTATGGATAAATAGATCATCATGCAACTTTGCTGCTTTTAATGGCTGCATGCGAATCTATCTATCTGAAAGATTGGATGAAAGATGGATTTAGGTATGATGGCGCTCCTGAGAGGGCGACGTCGCGGAGCTCTCAGAGTCAAATTAGTATTTTGTTTATTTCTTGTTATTTTGCGCTATACTATCGTAACAGCATGGTCAGCAAATGACATTTACGACCGGGCGACCCTATTATGGCTGAGAGAGTTCAGTCACTTCGGACATTTAGACACGAGCACGCTTAGCTCCTATCCTGAGCTAGCAAGAGACGGCGACAAGACGCTAGGCCGACACCCGGACAACAACAGGCCCAGGCGGAGACGCGGTAGGCGGGGAGGGGCCGAACGACGACTGCGGCGTTTGGTTAGCAGTGGAAGGTTAGCCCTCCCAGTCATACTCTTTGCTAACGTCCAGTCTCTGCTAAACAAGATGGATGAGCTTCGGGTTCGGATCTCCACGCAAAGGGACATACAGGACTGCTCCATGCTGTGCTTCTGTGAAACATGGCTGGGGAAAAGGACACCCGACGAGGCGATAACACCAGATGGCTATACGGCCTTCAGGGAGGACCGGAGCGCAGTGGATAGCGGCAAGACTCGTGGCGGAGGAACTGCCGTCCTCGTCAAACAGACTTGGTGTACCGACTGTAAGCTTATTTCTAAATCTTGCTCTGAGAATGTGGAGTTTTTAACTTTGAAGCTACGGCCGTTTTACTTACCCAGAGAACTGCAATGCATTATTGTGACTGTTGTGTATATTCCCCCCTCCGCCAAAGAAGAGGCTGCACTCAGGGAGCTACATGACATGATCAACGAGCATGAAAACAAATATCCTGATGCTGCTTTTATTATTCTGGGAGATTTTAATCATTGTAATCTTAAGAAAAACATGCCAAAACTGTATCAGTTTGTGACTTTTCCAACTAGAGAAAATAAGATACTGGACCACTGTTACAGCAATATCAGAAATGCTTTTATAGCTGAACCAAAACCTCATTTCGGCAAGTCTGACCATCTGGCAATCCGGCTTAAGCCCACCTACATCAAGAGGCTTAAGGCACAGCCAGTCACAATAAAAACTGTTAACACCTGGACTGACAGTGCACAGGCTAGCCTGCAGGGTTGTTTAGAGGCCACAGACTGGAACATCTTTAAGGAGGCTACAGATGACATCCATGAATACACAGAGGCTGTGAGTGACTACATCAGCTGGTGCACATCTACATGTGCACCTCCCAGAACTGTGCGTGTGTTTCCAAACCAGAAACCTTGGTTTAATGGAAATATAAAACAAAAGATCAGGAAAAGGCAGGAAGCTTTTAAGTCAGGAGACCAAAGGGAGTACAAGAAAGCCCGGTATGAGCTACAGAAGTCCATCAGAGCTGCAAAGAGGGCGTATTCTCAAAAACTTGAAAGATTTTACCTAAGTAACAACACGCGCAGTATGTGGCAGGGAATCCAAGCAGTCACAAACTACAAGGAAATAGTACCTGCCACAGATCCCCTGGATGTCACCCTCCCAGACAGCCTTAATACCTTCTACACCAGGTTTGACAGAATGAACAAAGACACTCCTTTAAAAGCCCCCTGCAACCCCACGGACACTGTCTTTCAGGTGACACCCACACAGGTCCTGAAAGCTCTGAGGCAGGTGAACCCCCACAAGGCTGTGGGACCAGACGGCGTCCCTCCCAGAGTCCTGAAGGCCTGCGCAGAACAACTCACTGGTGTGTATGTAGACATTTTTAACTTGTCTCTAAACCAAGCAGTAGTCCCCCGTATTTTTAAATCCTCCACCATTGTACCAGTTCCAAAAAAGCTAAATCCAGCCACCCTGAACGACTTCAGGCCAGTGGCACTCACGCCAGTCGCCATGAAGTGTTTGGAAAAACTGGTTCTCACACATATTAATCACATGGTCCCGGACACGATCGACCCCCTCCAGTTCGCCTACCGTCCCAACCGTTCAGTGGACGACGCAGTGGCCTTTGCTCTACACTATATCCTGCAACACCTGGACAACAGAGGAACATATGTCAGAACGTTGTTCCTGGATTACAGTTCGGCTTTTAACACCATCCGCCCGGGCAGGCTGACTGAGAAGCTGACAGACCTCGGCGTCCCGACTCCCACCTGTAATTGGATCCTGGATTTCCTGACTGAAAGACCACAGGTGGTGAGGATGGGAAGGAAGGTGTCTGCAGAGCTCATCATCAGCACAGGATCACCACAAGGCTGCTGTCTCAGTCCTAAACTATTCACCCTGTATACACACGACTGTATCTCCACCCAGGAAAATACCATCATCATTAAGTATGCGGATGATACCACCATTTTGGGCCTCATCAAGGGGGGGGACGAGTCGGGCTACAGGAGTTTGGTGAACGACATTCTCACATATGGTGAGGTGAACGATCTGTGCCTTAACACAGACAAGACAAGAGAAGTAATCATGGATTTCAGGAAAAACCCACCCCCCCTGCAGCCCCTCATCATCAAGGGGACTGAGGTGGAGAGGGCCGACAGTTACAGATTCCTGGGACTGCAAGTAACATCAGATCTGAACTGGACTTTGAACACTGCTGCCACAGTGAAAAAAGCTCAGCAGAGACTGTATTTCATCAGGCTGCTTAGAAAAGCTGGTCTGCACTGTCATCCTCTCACCCAGGTCTACAAAGGACTGATAGAGAGCATCCTCACCACAGGCATCACTGTATGGTATGGAAACACCACACAGACAGAGAGGAAGGCTCTGCAAAGAGTCATAAAGACTGCAGAGAGGATTATCAGAACAGAACTCCCCTCCATGGACACAATTTACACACAGCGTTGTCAGAAAAGAGCAGAGAGAATTATCAGAGACACACTACATCCAGCTCACTCCCTGCTCATTCACAAAAACTGTACATACAATCTCAGGCACAGACGAGCGGACAGCATTATCACAAACAGATCACGTTTTTATAAGAGCTTTTTCCCAGCCACAGTGAGACTCTTGGCCAAAACAAAATGAACTACTGTCTATAGGGTCTGTGTAATATACCTGTGTATTTGATTTATTTATTTATAACGTAACCTTTGCATTATAATATTATTGTTATTTCTGGGGCCTGTGTAATATACCGGTGTATTTTTATTTTATTTAGTTATTTATAACGTAACTTATTATTGTTATCTCTGGGGCCTGTGCAAGATGCAATATACTAGTGCAATTCAGAATGAAAAATCTACATTTTATGGGTTTAGTGCAATTTACAATGTATATGTGTTATAGATACTGTAGATTTATGTTTTTCTTGTGTCTTTTTAAACTTGACTTGACTCTCTGAGCAACAACCGCACAAGAGTTCCTATGTGTGCAAGCACAAATGGCAAATAAAGTTCTTGAATCTTGAATCTTGAATCTTGAAAGAAGAGAGAGAGAAAAATAAACATGAGTCTTCTTCCCTTGTTATGTGCAGATTGATGAATGGATGCATGCATAGATGCATAGACTGATCCAATCACATGCAGCCAACACCAGCAATGATACATTTTACGCTCAGTGATGTCACCAAGCTGACATCATGCAACAGTGCAGGAATCTAATCATCCATGTACTGGCCATTGTTCGCATGATCTAACTAGACCAAACGTCATCCACATATATACACACATTCCTGCTATTGCCTGGTGTGCTGAATAATACATAGAGGCATGCAGGCCACGCTGCAGCACCAGCACCTCAAAAAAAGGAGGAATGCATCCATTGCAGCTATTTATAAGAGGAAAAGCATTCTGAGACATCAGAAGCGTTTACCTTCTGTATGTTGCAGGCTGTCCCAAACACACCGTGTACTTCAGAAGGACCTCAGTGCCACCCACATGCTTTCACAAGCCAGACATTGACAAGAAAAAGCACTACAGCTGCATTAAGTCCTCACCATGCCATTCCTCTCCTCGTCAGAAGCTCTGTATGTAATCAGGTATGTATGTGGGTGTATACATGGATGATTCTATATTTTGGTGGCGAGTCTTCAAGGTGTCGGTAGGGGCTGTGCTGACATCATGTTACCTAAGCAACAGAGGGAAAGAAACATAGAGAGAGAGATGGGGGGATTGTGAGCCGTTTTTTTTTTTTTTTTTGACTCACTGTTAATGTATGCTACTTGAGCTCTTCGCAATCATCTGTAATGTAAAGAACCTGCTGCTCGGTTTGCCATCGCACACACCCCGCACTTCAGTCCTGGCAAATTCAAATAGATATTAACTACACTAGCATAATTTAGTATACATGAATATAATTTGGAATTTGAAATGCATAGCAAGCTAAGCTTAAAACCGAGCAATATAGCAGAATCTACTGCACAGATCAGTGAACCTGTTAAAACAATACATTAAGCACAATGTAACTCAAACTATTTCTACTTCTGTAACCCACACACATGAGCTGAGGACAGGACATTAAGCTTATTATGACCAGAAGAATCGTATTGTTAATGAACAAGGTATTGTTTTGCATAATTGAAACAGCTCACATTCACATACTCATGAATAGACACACCTCCCGGCCTCTGATTTATACGCCCTGATGTACATAACCCCACAAATATGGTCTCATAATATAATTAGCATGCATATTAATATCTTATTTACTGTTTATTAGTACTTATAAAGCCCATATTCTGTATGACCATATTACACATCCTTAATCCTACCCAATACCTAAACTTAACAACTACCTTAACTATTAATAAGCAGTAATTAGTTCCTTTAGGCAAAATTCAAAAATCAATTGCTAGTTAAAAGAGTTAATAGCGAGAACTTAAAATAAATATTTTGTATTTTACAATTATAATTGACAATATTTCATTATATTAACAATTTATAATGACCAAAACATAATATTTAGCAGGGTAACACATACAAATTTTTTAGTACTGAATACATTTGTCAAGCCAATTTTACCCTATTACCGAAGTTATTTACATTTTAATTGGGAAATAAGAATTTATCAAAAACTAGCAGCTTTATTCAGGCTCATTCATTTTTTTTTATTTTTTTTCTGATAACTGTGATTTACTGCTTATTGCTATGTTTGATGAACAAAATTACACAAAAATATTATAAACTGCAGTTTGCATTAGTAGCATGGCTGTAAAAATCCACATGTTAAATGAACAAAATATATAACAGCTTCTATATTGACCTCAGGTTAACCATCTGCTGAAATCTTGAGTTTCACGCTTTCGTTTTAGTCGCCTATTCATGCCACATATATTTCACACATTCTCTACTTTTCTCCTTCACATCCCATTGCTCCCTCATTAAAGGTTTTGTATTAAACCATGAAATGGTAAAAATCTGTTCAGTTTCAGTAGGATTGATTGCTTGCCATGCTGTCATTCTGAGGGTTTGGCTGAGGCTTCATGCTGTATCACATTGTGTTTGTTTGTGTGTGTGGGATGTTTGTGTGGAAAAGCGAATGACAGAAGCTCAGAGAACTAGGTATTTACCAAATGATCTGCTCTGCTGGAGTCACATGTCTTCTGCCATTCACACTTCTAACAAACTAGATTTTTGGCTATTTTTGATTGCAGTGTTGTCCAAATCTTTAGGATGCTGGAGGAGACATGGTGACTGTAATCGTCCAGCGTTGTTACAGTACTGTATGTCTGCTGGGTCTAGAGCTTTATAATACACGTCTATCCATTCAAGAGATTGTCTCCCCTCTGCTAGCCATCTTCCCTGCCCCAAGCAGCTATTACCAACACGGCCTTCCACTCTCAGGCTCTTTATTATACAACTCTATTAATTAGCTTCAGTATGATAGATGGTCCTACTCTGGTCTCTCTCTCTCTCTCAATTATTGAAGATAAAAGATTTTTACTCAAACGAACAAATTCCTGCAGTTTAATCAGACCCATCAGCTTATTGCAAACTCAAACTGTTCTACTAATTACACAGAGTCCTTAAACAACGAATCCTTGTTCTGTAAAAATCAGCCGTTTGTGGGGAACAAATATGTTCAGTTTGAGTTAATAGATATCAGGTTTGATATATGAGGTACTGGGTTTAAGGTAATAAACTGAAGTATGAGGTATAGGGTTGAGGAATGAGATACCAGGTTTAATGCATGAGCTATCAGGAATGAGACACGAGATATCAGGGCATTTTGTTTGTTTAAGCTTGTGAGAGTGGGTGGCCACTGATGCATGCTGGGATGAAATCCCAGTGTAATGGAAAAGTCATAAGCAAAAAAAAATAAGTCTCAGTCAACTATTCACATTTACATTTCCACAAACATGTTTCTTAAATGCACTGTTAAAAATTTATTGTAATTTTACAGGAAATTCCTGGCAACTAATTGCCGTGAATTTACAGCAAGTAATATACAGGTAATATATAGTTTTTTTAATACAATAGAGTCCTGTATTTTTACAGCAGTGCTACTGTGATTAAAGTAGCATTATTACAGTAAAATGCTGTTATTTATTTAAATTTACTGTATATTTACTGCAACTCAGTTGCCAGGAATTTCCTGTAATTTTACAGGAGACAATTACAATATTGTAATTTCTAAATATAATAAAATACTGCAATTTTCCATCTTCCAAAATTAAAACCAAAACAAGGGCAACTTTTTATTATTTTTTATTATTAACACACTATGCAACATCACATATTACAAATGTATTTTATCTTTTTTTTTCATACAAACAAAATTACAGTTTCACTGAAGAATCTAGCTCACTTCCAGACAGTCTATCATCAGGGGGAACATGGTAATAAATAACAAAAGGTCCCAACCAGTCTTGAACTGGGGAAGCTGTGGGGTGTGGGTGGGCATCAATACTAGCCCATCAACTCAAAACCCAGGAGTCTTCTTAATAGGGTGCAGACAGGTGCGTTGATCCTCCGTCTCTTCTCTGCTTTGCTGACATCTTGGAATTGATTCCACAAAAAGCTCTGAAAACAGAGAGAGTAAAAACAAGTTTTCATATCAGGTAATGATAAATACTGTGTAAAAAAAAAAAACATAAAAAGTAAACTTGCTTGTAGAAAAAAAATGACGTTGATGTATTTATTTAACATCAACACATTTAACAACATAACATTTAGAATTACATTGGCTTTTACATTGTTTTTCTTAAATATATAATGTCACTGTATGCACTGTAAATTGAATGTCGCTTTGGACAAAAGTGTCTGCAAAATGGGTCATATGACGTTGCTAAAAAGAACATTATTTTGTGTATTTGGTGTAATGAAATGTTTAAGCGGTTTAAGGTTAAAAAAACACATTATTGTTTCTCCTCTACAGGTACTCCTCTCCTCGCCTTCTGAAACGTGTTGATTTTTACAAAGTTCATCGTTCTGAAAAGCAAAGTGTGCTCTGATTGACCAGCTATCCAATCTATCTATCATGTGACTGAAATGTTATGCCACTTAACATACTGTGCCCTGTCCGGCCGAAGCAACGAGACAAACATTTAATTATAATGTTTATTTCATTATAATGTCAAACCCATTATAAATGTGATATAAACATGATTTCTAGTCGTGTTCTCTTTTGGAAGGCCAAACAAAGTAGTTTCCCTTTTTAAAGAAACAGCGTTTAAGAGTGACGCTTCAATTTAAACGAACGAACAAACACATGAGAGCAATTTCAAAAGCTTAAGGAGCTGTCTGTTCTGCTCTCTTTAGCTCTCGATCGACCTGGATGTTTTAGGCAATATTAAAATCCTGGCGGGGACGTGTCCCGTATGAACGGCGCATATGGCCACCCTATACAGATCTTCTTCATTCACCAAGAGCTTGTAACACTCCAAAGAGAAAGGAAAAAGTAAAATCACATCTAATGACTTTAACCCCCAAAATTGACTTAATGAAAATTGTAATGTTAAACTGCTGTCTGTCAGACTTCTCTGTGTTTACATAAATGTCTTGCAGGGCAATACCAACTCTATGTTAGACACTTAATAGCAATAGCTTTGTCTCCATCCAGCTTTTTAATGCACATTTTAACATTTTGAAAACAAACAAAAAAATCCTGAATGGAAACGGTTCAAATTCACAAAATATTCTAATGTGAATAAAACTTTTTATGTGGATTGACTTGCTAATAAATGCAACATAAATGCACATTTGTTGCAACTCTATCGGCTGTTTTAAGTTGCCCCTTAAGTTTTGATCCCACAGCGTTTCATGACTACTCTCCTGTCCATTTCTAATTTACATAACAGAGCTGATGGAAATGCTCTCCAGTTATAGGGTTTCTTTGCCAAATTTCTACGAATGCGCTTAAAAGGTGCAAAGGAATTGGATGGAAACCTGTCTTTTGACATCAATGCATAGAGTATATCGTAGAGTCTATTTTCTTTATAAGTGTGCAAACAGTTTAAACATACCTTTAGTGTTTGAGGCCTCTTTAGGATACTGTTAGTTAAACATGTAGACAGTGAAGGTCGCTGCACTCCATTCAGAAGGTTGTTGTGGGGCCCCATCACAGTTGTCCCTTCCAAAGACATCATCCATTTGTCTGCACTTAGTGCCTCTCCTGAAATGCATACACAATATGATAACTAAAAGAGCACTAGAACCCTTCACTACACACGCATGAGTGGCAGTATTGGCAGGATGGGCAAAAGTACCAATTTTATCAGGTGGGAGAATAAGTTATGGTATGGTTTTTCCTAATTTAGACTAGGCATTTTAAGGATGCAATAGGATTATGTTGAATTACAGCCTTTCCTTTCTTCTTTGACATATAACCATATGACAATTATTAACAGGGCTTAAAGCAAGCAAACATATGTTCCATCTAGCAGCCAGTGTGCAGCTGATCCTGCGGACGGTCTACAGCTGTTCCCGCTCAGTCTTTTCCTTCTGCCTTGACCGTTCATGACTGTGGTACAGTTATGACGCGTTTCCACCGACCCCCCCTCATTTCAATAAGACGAAATATGATATCAAACACCACTGCCTCCTTTCGTTCTCATTTTCATTCGTTAAACATATTAATAGCCGCAGAAATAAAGTTCAGGGAAATGTGTAACGTTAGGCCTTCATTATATAAAACAAAATATTATACCAAACAGTAGCCTATTGTCTCCTATTTTCATTTTAACATATTAAAAGATTAACTGAATAAAGACCAAAGATTACCTGTTCGGTTCACCCAAAACGAATTATATTTTATGCTTTACCACTAAAGAGACATCACAGCCAGCGGCAAATGTCAGATGTCTACCCGAGTTGAGGACTGCGGTCAAGCCAGCCGCCAAGTAGAAAAGCACGGTCAATCTAGCCGCCACGTTATTTCGAGGGTCGCGCATAAACTACGTATTACGGTCACACCGTCAGAGAACTGATCTGAATGGAGTGCTCTTCCAGCGAACGCTACTTTTTTCCCCCAACACACAGTCCGTTACTGTCTGATGCTGAATACCAAAATAAAAACCCTCTAATACTCATATTACAAAATAAGAACAATAATATATGCTTGTTGCATCTCTACATTCGAAAAGCTATACAAATAAAAGTTCTAGAATGCACAGACAGAAAGTACAGTGTCAGCTGCATGCTGCTGCATCTACTTTAAAAAATCTATAAAAATTAAAGTTATAGATTGCACAGGCCACTTTCACCTCAGATTGAGAGTACACCTTGCCACGATGTCAGATGCATCGTTTCAGGACAGTCCGATGTGGAATTACAATATAAGAGCCTCTCAAATCTCATAAATGGGATGCTGCATCTCTATTTTCAAAAATCTATAAAAATCTAAGTTATAGATTGCACAGGCCACTTTCACCTCAGATTGAGAGTACACCTTGCCACAATGTCAGATGCATCGTTTCAGGACAGTCTGATGTGTAATTACAAAATAAAAGCCTCTCACATCTAAGAAAAAAAAACTGCTGCATCTCTACTTTGAAAAATGTAAATATAAAAAAGTTATAGATTGCACAGGCCACTTTCACCTCAGATTGAGAGTACACCTTGCCACAATGTCAGCTGCATCGTTTCAGGACGGTCTGATGTGGAATTACAAAATAAGAGCCTCCCAAATCTCATAAACAAGCTGCTTCATCTCTACTTTCAAAATTATATATTTAAAAAAGTTATGGATTGCACAGGAAACTTTGACCTCAGCTTGAGAGTACACCTTGCCACAATGTCAGCTGCATCGTTTCAGGACGGTCTGATGTGGAATTACAAAATAAGAGCCTCCCAAATCTCATAAACAAGCTGCTTCATCTCTACTTTCAAAATTATATATTTAAAAAAGTTATGGATTGCACAGGAAACTTTCACCTCAGATTGAGAGTACACCTTGCCACAATGTCAGCTGCATCGTTTCAGGACAGTCTGATGTGTAATTACAAGATAAGAGCCCCCCAAATATAATAAATGAGATGCTACATCTCTATATAAAAAAATCTATAAAAAATACAGTTATACATTGCACTGGCCACTTTCACCTCAAATTGAGAGTACACCTAACCACAATGTCAGATGAATCGTTTCAGGACGGTCTAATGTGAGATTACAACATAAGAGCCTCCCAAATCTCATAAATAGGATGCTGCATCTCTATAATCAAAAATCTATAAAAATCTAAGTTCTACATTGCACAGGCCACTTTCAACATAGATTGAGAGTACACCTTACCACAATGTCAGCTGCATCGTTTCAGGACGGTCTGATGTAAGATTACAAAATAAGAGCCCCCCAAATATCATAAATGAGATGCTACATCTCTATATAAAAAAATCTATAAAAAGTAAAGCTATACATTGCACAGACCACTTTCACCTCAGATTGAGAGTACACCTTACCACAATGTCAGCTGCATCGTTTCAGGACGGTCTGATGTGGAATTACAAAATAAGAGCCTCTCAAATCTCATAAATGAGATGCTGCATCTCTATATTACAAAATCTATAAAAATCTATAAAAAATTAAAGTTATAGATTGCACAGGCCACTTTCACCTCAAATTGAGAGTACACCTTGCCACAATGTCAGCTGCATCGTTTCAGGACAGTCTGATGTGGAATTACAACATAAGAGCCTCCCAAATCTCATAAATAGGATGCTGCATCTCTATATTCAAAAATCTATAAAAATCTAAGTTCTACATTGCACAGGCCACTTTCAACATAGATTGAGAGTACACCTTACCACAATGTCAGCTGCATCGTTTCAGGACGGTCTGATGTAAGATTACAAAATAAGAGCCCCCCAAATATCATAAATGAGATGCTACATCTCTATATAAAAAAATCTATAAAAAGTAAAGCTATACATTGCACAGACCACTTTCACCTCAGATTGAGAGTACACCTTACCACAATGTCAGCTGCATCGTTTCAGGACGGTCTGATGTGGAATTACAAAATAAGAGCCTCTCAAATCTCATAAATGAGATGCTGCATCTCTATATTAGAAAATCTATAAAAATCTATAAAAAATTAAAGTTATAGATTGCACAGGCCACTTTCACCTCAAATTGAGAGTACACCTTGCCACAATGTCAGCTGCATCGTTTCAGGACAGTCTGATGTGGAATTACAAAATAAGAGCCTCCCAAATCTCATAAATGGGATGCTGCATCTCTATATAAAAATAAATCTATAAAAATTAAAGTTATACATTGCACAGACCATTTTCATCTCAGATTGAGAGTACATCTTGCCACAATGTCAGATGCATCGTTTCAGGACGGTCTGATGTGAGATTACAACATAAGAGCCTCCCAAATCTCATAAATAGGATAGTGCATCTCTATATTCAAAAATCTATAAAAATCTAAGTTCTAGATTGCACAGGCCACTTTCACCTCAGATTGAGAGTACACCTTACCACAATGTCAGCTGCATCGTTTCAGGACAGTCTGATGTGGAATTACAAAATAAGAGCCTCCCAAATCTCTTAAACAAGCTGCTTCATCTCTACTTTCAAAATGATACATTTAAAAAAGTTATGGATTGCACAGGACACTTTCACCTCAGATTGAGAGTACACCTTGCCACAATGTCAGCTGCATCGTTTCAGGACAGTCTGATGTGTAATTACAAAATAAGAGCCTCACAAATCTCATAAATGAGATGCTACATCTCTATATAAAAAAATCTATAAAAATTAAAGTTATACAATGCACAGGCCACTTTCACCTCAGATTGAGAGTACACCTTACCACAATGTCAGCTGCATCGTATATGGACGGTCTGATGTGGAATTACAAAATAAGAGCCTCTCAAATCTCATAAATGAGATGCTGCATCTCTAAATTAGAAAATCTATAAAAAATAAAGTTATAGATTGCACAGGCCACTTTCACCTCAAATTGAGAGTACACCTTGCCACGATGTGAACTGCATTGTTTCAGGACGGTCTGATGTGGAATTACAAAATAAGAGCCTCCCAAATCTAATAAATAGGATGCTGCATCTCTATATTCAAAAATCTATAAAAATCTAAGTTATAGATTGCACAGGCCACTTTCACCTCAGATTGAGAGTACACCTTGCCGCAATGTCAGCTGCATCGTTTCAGGACAGTCTGATGTGTAATTACAAAATAAAAGCCTCCCAAATCTCATAAAAAAGCTGCTGCATCTCTACTTTCAAAAATCTATAAAAACAAAAGTTATAGATTGCACAGGCCACTTTCACCTCAGATTGAGAGTACACCTTGCCACAATGTCAGCTGCATCGTTTCAGGACAGTCTGATGTGTAATTACAAAATAAAAGCCTCCCAAATCTCATAAAAAAGCTGCTGCATCTCTACATTCAAAAATATCTAAAAATAAAAGTTATAGATTGCACAGACCACTTTCACCTCAGATTGAGAGAACACCATGCCACAATGTCAGCTGCATCGTTTCAGAAATCTATAAAAATCTAAGTTATAGATTGCACAGGCCACTTTCACCTCAGATTGAGAGTACACCTTGCCAAAATGTCTACACGACAGTCTGATGTGTAATTACAAAATAAAAGCCTCCCAAATCTCAAAAATAAGCTGCTGCATCTCTACTTTCGAAATTATATATTCCTGAAACGATGCATCTGACATTGTGGCAAGGTGTACTCTCAATCAGAGGTGAAAGTGGCCTGTGCAATCCATAACTTTTTTTAATATACATTTTTGAAAGTAGAGATGCAACAGTTTTTTTTTTTAGATGTGGGAGGCCTTTATTTTGTAATTACACATCAGACTGTCCTGAAACGATGCAGCTGACATTGTGGCAAGGTGTACTCTCAATCTGAGGTGAAAGTGGCCTGTGCAATCTATAACTTAGATGTTTATAGATTTTTGAAAATAGATGTAGCATCCCATTTATGAGATTTGTGAGGCTCTTATTTTGTAATTCCACATCAGACTGTCCTGAAACGATGCATCTGACATCGTGACAAGGTGTACTCTCAATCTGAGGTGAAAGTGGCCTGTGCAATCTATAACTTAAAATTTTATAGATTTTCTGAAATAGATGCAGCATCTCATTTATGATATTTGGGGGGGCTCTTATTTTGTAATTACACATCAGACTCTCCTGAAACGATGCAGCTGACATTGTGGCAAGGTGTACTCTCAATCTGAGGTGAAAGTGGCCTGTGCAATCTATAACTTAGATGTTTATAGATTTTTGAAAATAGATGCAGCATCCCATTTATGAGATTTGTGAGGCTCTTATTTTGTAATTCCACATCAGACTGTCCTGAAACGATGCATCTGACATCGTGACAAGGTTTACTCTCAATCTGAGGTGAAAGTGGCCTGTGCAATCTATACATTTTATTTATATATAATTTTGAAAGTAGAGCTGAAGCAGCTTGTTTATGAGATTTGAGAGGCTCTTATTTTGTAATTACACATCAGACCGTCCTGAAACGATGCAGCTGACATTGTGGCAATGTGTACTCTCGATCTGAGGTGAAAGTGGCCTGTGCAATCTATAACTTAAAATTTTATAGATTTTCTGAAATAGATGCAGCATCTCATTTATGATATTTGGGGGGGCTCTTATTTTGTAATTACACATCAGACTGTCCTGAAACGATGCAGCTGACGTTGTGGTAAGGTGTACTCTCAATCTATGTTGAAAGTGGCCTGTGCAATGTAGAACTTAGATTTTTATAGATTTTTGAATATAGAGATGCAGCATCCCATTTATGAGATTTGGGAGGCTCTTATGTTGTAATCTCACATCAGACCGTCCTGAAACGATGCATCTGACGTTGTGGTAAGGTGTACTCTCAATCTGAGGTGCAAGTGGCCTGTGCAATCTAGAACTTAGATTTTTATAGATTTTTGAATATAGAGATGCAGCATCCTATTTATGAGATTTGGGAGGCTCTTATGTTGTAATCTCACATCAGACCATCCTGAAACGATGCATCTGACATTTTGGCAAGGTGTACTCTCAATCAGAGGTGAAAGTGGCCTGTGCAATCTATAACTTTTTTTAATATACATTTTTGAAAGTAGAGATGCAACAGTTTTTTTTAGATGTGGGAGGCCTTTATTTTGTAATTACACATCAGACTGTCCTGAAACGATGCAGCTGACATTGTGGCAAGGTGTACTCTCAATCTGAGGTGAAAGTGGCCTGTGCAATCTATAACTTAGATGTTTATAGATTTTTGAAAATAGATGCAGCATCCCATTTATGAGATTTGTGAGGCTCTTATTTTGTAATTCCACATCAGACTGTCCTGAAACGATGCATCTCACATTGTGGCAAGGTGTACTCTCAATCTGAGGTGAAAGTGGCCTGTGCAATCTATAGCTTTAATTTTTATAGATTTTCTAATATAGAGATGCAGCGTCTCATTTATGAGATTTGAGAGGCTCTTATTTTGTAATTCCATATCGGACCGTCCTGATAAGATGCAGCTGACATTGTGGTAAGGTGTACTCTCAATCTGAGGTGAAAGTGGCCTGTGCAATGTAGAACTTAGATTTTTATAGATTTTTGAATATAGAGATGCAGCATCCTATTTATGAGATTTGGGAGGCTCTTATGTTGTAATCTCACATCAGACCGTCCTGAAACGATGCATCTGACATTGTGGTAAGGTGTACTCTCAATCTGATGTGAAAGTGGCCTGTGCAATGTATAACTTTAATTTGTATAGATTTTTTTATATAGAGATGTAGCATCTCATTTATTATATTTGGGGGGCTCTTATCTTGTAATTACACATCAGACTGTCCTGAAACGATGCAGCTGACATTGTGGCAAGGTGTACTCTCAAGCTGAGGTGAAAGTTTCCTGTGCAATCCATAATTTTTTTAAATATATAATTTTGAAAGTAGAGATGAAGCAGCTTGTTTATGAGATTTGGGAGGCTCTTATTTTGTAATTCCACATCAGACCGTCCTGAAACGATGCAGCTGACATTGTGGCAAGGTGTACTCTCAATTTGAGGTGAAAGTGGCCTGTGCAATCTATAACTTTTTTAAATTTTCATTTTTCAAAATATAGATGCAGCAGCTTTTTTGTGAGATTTGGGAGGCTTTTATTTTGTAATTACACATCAGACTGTCCTGAAACGATGCAGCTGACATTGTGCTAAGGTGTACTCTCAATCTGAGGTGAAAGTGGCTTGTGCAATCTATAACTTAGATTTTTATAGATTTTTGAAAGTAGAGATGCAGGATCCCATTTATGAGATTTGGGAGGCTCTTATTTTGTAATTCCACATCAGACCGTCCTGAAACAATGCAGCTGACATTGTGGCAAGGTGTACTCTCAATTTGAGGTGAAAGTGGCCTGTGCAATCTATAAGTTTATTTTTTATAGATTTTCTAATTTAGATGCAGCATCTCATTTATGAGATTTGAGAGGCTCTTATTTTGTAATTCCACATCAGACCGTCCATATACGATGCAGCTGACATTGTGGTAAGGTGTACTCTCAATCTGAGGTGAAAGTGGCCTGTGCATTGTATAACTTTAATTTTTATAGATTTTTTTTATATAGAGATGTAGCATCTCATTTATTATATTTGGGGGGGCTCTTATTTTGTAATTACACATCAGACTGTCCTGAAACGATGCATCTGACATCGTGGCAAGGTGTACTCTCAATCTGAGGTGAAAGTGGTCTGTGCCATCTATAACTTTTTTAAATTTACATTTTTCAAAGTAGAGATGCAGCAGGTTTTTTTTTAGATGTGGCATGCTTTTATTTTGTAATTACACATCAGACTGTCCTGAAACGATGCAGCTGACATTGTGGCAAGGTGTACTCTCAATCTGAGGTGAAGGTGGCCTGTGCAATCTATAACTTAGATTTCTATAGATTTTTTTTTAAAATAGAGATGCAGCATCCCATTTATGAGATTTGGGAGGCTCTTATTTTGTAATTCCACATCAGACCATCCTGAAACGATGCATCTGACATCGTGGCAAGGTGTACTCTCAATCTGAGGTGAAAATGGTCTGTGCAATGTATAACTTTAATTTTATAGATTTATTTTTATATAGATGCAGCATCCCATTTATGAGATTTGGGAGGCTCTTATTTTGTAATTCCACATCAGACTGTCCTGAAACGATGCAGCTGACATTGTGGCAAGGTGTACTCTCAATTTGAGGTGAAAGTGGCCTGTGCAATCTATAACTTTACTTTTTATAGATTTTTTTATATAGAGATGTAGCATCTCATTTATGATATTTGGGGGGCTCTTATTTTGTAATCTCACATCAGACCGTCCTGAAACGATGCAGCTGACATTGTGGTAAGGTGTACTCTCAATCTATGTTGAAAGTGGCCTGTGCAATGTAGAACTTAGATTTTTATAGATTTTTGAATATAGAGATGCAGCATCCTATTTATGAGATTTGGGAGGCTCTTATGTTGTAATCTCACATCAGACCATCCTGAAACGATGTATCTGACATTGTGGCAAGATGTACTCTCAATCTGAGGTGAAAATAGTCTGTGCAATGTATAACTTTAATTTTTATAGATTTATTTTTATATAGAGATGCAGCATCCCATTTATGAGATTTGGGAGGCTCTTATTTTGTAATTCCATATCAGACCGTCCTGAAACGATGCATCTGACATCGTGGCAAGGTGTACTCTCAATCTGAGGTGAAAATGGTCTGTGCAATGTATAACTTTAATTTTTATAGATTTATTTTTATATAGAGATGCAGCATCCCATTTATGAGATTTGGGAGGCTCTTATGTTGTAATCTCACATCAGACCGTCCTGAAACGATGCATCTGACATTGTGGTAAGGTGTACTCTCAATCTGAGGTGAAAGTGGCCTGTGCAATGTATAACTTTAATTTTTATAGATTTTTTTATATAGAGATGTAGCATCTCATTTATTATATTTGGGGGGCTCTTATCTTGTAATTACACATCAGACTGTCCTGAAACGATGCAGCTGACATTGTGGCAAGGTGTACTCTCAATCTGAGGTGAAAGTGGCCTGTGCAATCTATAACTTTACTTTTTATAGATTTTTTAAAGTAGATGCAGCAGCATGCAGCTGACACTGTACTTTCTGTCTGTGCATTCTAGAACTTTTATTTGTATAGCTTTTCGAATGTAGAGATGCAACAAGCATATATTATTGTTCTTTTTTTTTGTAATATGAGTATTAGAGGGTTTTTATTTTGGTATTCAGCATCAGACAGTAACGGACTGTGTGTTGGGGGAAAAAAGTAGCGTTCGCTGGAAGAGCACTCCATTCAGATCAGTTCTCTGACGGTGTTACCGTAATACGTAGTTTATACGCGACCCTCGAAATAACGTGGCGGCTAGATTGACCGTGCTTTTCTACTTGGCGGCTGGCTTGACCGCAGTAGTTGAGAGTGCTCCCGACGGATTAATGATCCCTGAGCTCCCGCTGATCGCGTGGAGTTGACCGTCTCCGACATCAGCGAAACACATTTTTTAATAGCAGTCTTTATAAATAAACCGCATATTTGAGTTTTAAACAACTACATTCTCGCCTGAAATAGTTAAAACACTAACGTTATACCTTTCATGACACGATGTCAGTAATATTTTAAAAATTATCAAAAGAAATGGTGGTTGAAACTACAATGCTGCATTGCCACTCCCGAAAGTTCAGTAACGTTACCTTTGAACAAGTACCTCGCGAGCAGGGACTTTCTGAGGGGCATTTTTTTTACCCAGAACTTGATTTAGATTATGGTAACGTTAGCTGCGGTGGAAGCACACCGAGTTCCAGCTCAAAGTCCATAGTTTCTGGGTAAAGTTCTTGCGATGTAAATCTGGATCGAGTATGAAGACGCGATTTTAACTAACTTCACCCTATTCCACTGAATTATACCAAATGAAACAATCAGCACTCACTCAGATCACCAGTATTAATATATAAAGACTTATAAAACAAATTTTATGTTACATACCTGAGACATGTTCTTTCTTCCAAAAAGTACCGTCCGTTGGCCGCGTAATTTCAAAATTCAAACAGCAGCGATCCCACAATGCTATGCGGTTGCTGTAAAAAAATGCTTCTACAGTGTAGTTACAATAATTTTACAGGACTGTCCGTTAATTTCCCATAATGCACTTGCATTTACAACAAAAACATGAATACAGTGCGTTGTTGTAAAATTTATTGTAAAAATTACATCAATTGCTAACAGTGTGGTGTATTTCATTTGACATGTTATAATACTAACTGAATAATATATTTTCACATTTTTGTGTCTGTGTTTCTTTCCTGCATAGCCACTCAGGTACTAAAACACATATATCCAATCACCTACTGCAATAAATACAACTACTCTTCACTGCTTGGTGTCCGTTTATGTATGTTTATTACGAGCTGCATTCATGTTTTGCTAACCTTGGAATATGTATTAATTAATGAATGTAAAATTTAATAATAAATTCTATTAATTTAAAATATATATATATATTATATTATAAAACAAATGTCAACAGGATGTCTCAACAAGGATATGTACACAAGCGTGCGTGTGATACTGGCCGGATGTAACCTATCTGTTTAAACATTGCGCATTCAGTGATGGGAGTTGAAGACAAACACTATAATGTTAGTGGTGACACCTAGCACAGGCTTTTGTTTGACATTTATGATACAAACAGAAGATGCTGAGTGTTGAGAGAGGGGTGGGAGAGTCCAGAAGGCACTCGAAAAGAATTGGGAGCGGAGCCGATATCACTCTTAACATCCTCCGCGGGGAGGACACTCTCTCTTCTTCTCGTACCGCTGGGATTTTCAATGCCTCCCTGAATGCTCTTCCACTTCAGCTGGCACATTAGCATTGTGTCTGTGCTCACTCCTGACTGCAGCGATATTAACTAATGCCTTATTCAGTGACGTCAAAGCTGCTGAAACACCTGAAGTGATTGTGTTTACAGTTTTTAATGTTTAAAATGTGAAAATCCAAATCCATTAAGTAAATCTATAAAGATCATCAGCAGTGCAAAACATGACACACACTGTAAGATGCATTCAGCGAGCAAGAAGCCTAATGTTTGTGAGTATACTGCACAAGGTTATTACAGGCCTCGTTGAGAATAATCAGTGTCTCGCCTCTAGAGCACACATACATTATCTTTAAAACTAAACAAATTAACTTGTGACGCAAACTTATGTAAGACTAAATATTATGAGAGTATACATCTTTAAAGCTTAATTGCCCAACCTCATGGGCATTTTTCTAAGCACGAACTTACATTGTAACAAACTGCTGAAAAAAATGACAGCAATGGGCTCTTTTTCTAACAATACAACATATTGCTGTGAACGGTGTAGAAACATCATCTGATTGTTAACCTAAAACTGACATTTCTTGGAAACGTATCCATCAATTCTGAATGGTTGATTTGTATGTTGTTTAAGGATCAACAAGGGTGTTGATCAAGGAACATGTTGTACTTGGTGAAATCACATTCACCATAGTAGTATATGAAGGTACGAAGGAGATTCGTGCAGAGTTTCAGCAGCACAGTGGTGATAGGATTTCACAGCAGCAAATTTATCAACCAATTTAGTTATTTTTAACATTTATTTGGCAACTTTTAGCAACTATGACTCAAATGATATAAAGGCACACATTTTTCTTTCTAAATTACCAAAGAAAAAAAAGAAAAACAAAGGTGTCTAGCAGTATACGCATCACATGAATTAAGTTGATCGTTGTAATTTTTCAATGATAATTGTTCATTTATGAGCATTATGAGCAATGTTCATAGACCTTGTTATTAGTTTGTACCTGCAATTGTTGATCAGTTATGTACACTGTAAGAAACAAAAATATGTAGAAAAATGGAAAAGGTACTGGTAATTTTCTGCCAGGACATTATCTGTTAAGTTGTAACCTGAAAACACAAAATAAAATGTGTAATTATAATGCAGCCAAAAAAATAAAAATAGAAACAGAAATTCTGTCAAATTAATAGTACAGTGTGGTCTATTTTACAGCGTACTAACTATAATTGTTCAGAATGTGCGGTTTTACTAGTTCCATAAAATGTAATTGTTAAAAATGTATAAATAATGTATAAAATATATATTGCATATTACATCCGTACTCTAAATAATGCATACACACATTAAAGTAGTTTACAAAAAAAAAAAAGTATGCTGTAACTTAAATTACAGCTTTTAAAATTACAGTAACAGATGGCAAACCTGCTGCTAGTATTTAACGGTAAAATTTACAGGTAATTTTTTACAGTGTAACTTAAACAAAAAATGCCAAAGGAATAAAAAGAAAGAAAGAAAGAAATTACACTACCATTCAAAAATGTATGATTTTTGAAAGAAGTATTATGCCCGCCAAGGCTACGTTTTATCAAAAACAAATTAAAACAGAGATACTGTGAAATATTATTACAATTTTATTTTCATATTATGTTATTATTTTCCACTGTGATGGCAAGGCTAAATTTTCAGCAGTCCTTACTCCAGTCTTTAGTGTAACATGATCCTTCAGAAATCATTGTATTATGCTGATTTGGTTTCCAAGAAAGCGTTCTCTTTTCTCATGTTAGGTCAGGGCACACCTGCTTCACCACCATCACACTCAACGCTGGCGTACCACAGGGCTGTGTGCTGAGCCCATTCCTCTAATCCCTCTACACCCACAACTGCAAGCCTGTGCATGAATCCAACTTCATCAAGTTTGCAGATGACACCAATGGTGATTGGCCTCATCAGAGACAACGATGAAACTGCTTACAGGGAGGAGGTTCAGCACCAGGCTGTGTGGTGTGTTGACAACAACCTGCTTCTCAACACCAGTAAGACAAAGGTGCCCACTGTGGGCTTCAGGAAGAAGAAAGCATGCATGACCCCATCTACATTAATGGGATGGTTGTTGAGCGTGTCTCCAGCTTCAAGTTCCTGGGAACCCACATCTCAGAGGACCTGTCCTGGACCACAAACACCTCCAGCCTGGTCAAGAAGGCTCACCAGCGCCTCTTCTTCCTTAGGACACTGAAGAAGGACCAGTTGTCTTCAGCCATCCTGATGAACTTCTACTGGTCTGCGATCGAGAACATCCTGACCAGTTGTATCACAGTCTGGTATGGTAACTGCTCTCTTGCTGACCACAAGACACTGTAGAGGGTGGTGAAAACCACCCAACGCATCACAGTACAACACTTCCTGCTATCGAGGACATCCAACGAAGCTTGCAGCATTCTTAATGACTCCTTTCAACCTGACCATAGACTGTTTAACCTCCTGCCCTCTGGGAGATGCTTCAGGAGCCTCTGGACAAGGACCAGCAGACTCAGGAACAGCTTTTTCCCTATCCACCTTTTTCCTGACGTAAAAATGGGTGCCACCATTTGTAAATTCTATGGGTGTAGCTTCCGGTCTCATTTGCGTCCAGTTATTTTTAGATGTACAAAACAGTTTATTTTGCTGCTTGATATTGACAACTGATGTGTCCTATCATATTATTTTAATCTGTTATCTTAATTAAGAACACACTGGTTTGTACTGCAAACTGTTTTACCATTTACTGCACATTGTTATTCTCCTCGTTATTTACCTTTAGCGGCTAATGAAATGGAAGCCTCACCCATAGGCTTACTTCCGCGTTGAGAAAAAAGATGCTTTCTTCTTTCTGAATTTTGCCCTCTGACAACCAACCTCCACCTCCTCCAACCAACATGCACTCACCACTATACACTCCTCACCACTACATCTGGTTTACAAACACACACACACACACAGTGTGTTCATTCATACAGAATACTCAATCCACAATGGAATATTTTCTATGCACTTTTTAAATGTCCGTTACACTAGTGTAAATGTCTGATGTTCATATGTTCATCGTTTCTGCTTATAGTGTACATACACTAATTACATAATCCATCTGTATATTATATTCATAGTTCACTATATCTGTACAGTATATCATGCTGATAGTATTTAAAAATATTTAAGTTATGTCCATAATACTGCCCTATCTGTATATTTATTGTACATTTGTAACATATTGTTGACACTGTACATCCTGTACTTCCTGCTTATTGCACTTCTGGTTCGATGCTAACTGCATTTTGTTGCCTTGTACCTTGTACCATGTGAAATGTATAAAAAATTCATTTGAATCTTTTGAGCAGGAGTGTATATTAAAACATCATAATGCTCGAAAATTCAAGCAAATAAATTCAGCTTGGCTTACAAAAGGATAGGGATGATGTAAGCGCACTTATAATGACAGGTTAAAGTCAACATGAAATGACATTCACATCTGTAATGAAGTAAAATTACGTATTTCTGAGTAAGTTTGAAAGTTTAAATCAATACCTAATTAATCATATTATATTCACTACTAACATTATCCAATAGCCAATGCAACCAAAATGACTTCAACAGTGATTATAAGTTATTAGTTAAACGTATTTTTCATTTTCATTTTATATTTTATATTAACTTATTATTTACTAGAAATTCTAAAGACTTTCAACAAAGTATAGAAGATACAAAAGGCTTTAGTGTTTGTTTGCGGTCATTGAAACCACTGGAGATTTAGGTTAAGATTGGGAAATGACACGCAGTAAAATTTGATCTAGAATGCCGTTTAAGTGATTCAGTTGAAAACAGGTCACAGTAAAAAAAAAAAAAATGAATGGAGTCATAAAATAAAACGGGTCCTAAATAAGGACTTTGATGCTGTGTATAACACAGATCAAAAAAAGCTTTGACGTTGACTCAGCACAGGAAAGTGACTGTGGAAATGAACGAATGAATAAATGCATGAGGTGTTTTCCATCATTAGTAGCGGTCCTATGAGAGAGACCAGAGAACAGTGCATCATCAGGGTAAATGTAGGAGGAGGGGAGGGATAGTGGGGTTATCTGAATAATTCAGCACACTAGGTTCGGTAAACGCTGACTCTGATGTGGGCCTGCAGCCTTACGGAGTCCAAATGCTGTTTAAAATTAGATTTCAGCGCTTTAATGAAAAGTAAAGTCAGCACGCCTATGGAAAAATTACTAATAGAGATGCATTCATTGTGACCTGTCATTGTTCCTATTGTGAACCAGAAAGAGATCCTGTTGAACTAAATAATAAATAACTACAATGCCTTGAAGCCACGTGTCTCTGTATCTGTAGGCTGGCAGGTTTCTGGGGGAAACTGATGTCACAGCTCTCAAAAATGGGCATGTTCAAAAGGTATGAGAAGGTTTTTGTGTGTTGCAAGATCTCTAGAGCCCATCAAAATGTGCATTAAATGTAAACGTGAGGTGTAAACCTGTCACTGCTTGTTTTCCACAGAGTGCTACTCTATGACTATCAGGCCATGTGTAAGGTGAATCCTCCTTCTGCTAGCGGCGCTCGACCCCTGCTAAGTGTAAGCATTGTCCTGTCTGTTTGAATAACATCTACCAGAACACAAGCATCAGATGCTATCAGTGTTACTTGTAAAACATTACACTGCTGTTCTTGCGATCCAGTGTGTATGGGTGGAGGTCACAGGTCAGTGCTGATCGTAATAAAGGCTCGGCCTTCACACCATGACCCTCTGTGACGGTGTAGAGAGAAACAGACAAGATGTATGGTTTCTGTCATAAGCTTTTGAACGGAAATTCTCAGTGCAATTGAAATGGAAGGATGCCAGCTTCATTCTTTCATTCCTTTTTTTCCCCTCGTTCTGCTTTTCAGCCCTTTTATAATCTTTTGGCAGCACTGACTCAGATCATCCCTTGTAAAGTCAGACATTTTCTCCATGCCAGGTTTTTAGTGGACTTCAACATCTACAGTCTGTGGCACTTAGATAGATCCCTTTGTGGAGGATATGTGTAAACCAAAAAAGCTCAGGGGTCCTGGAGTGCAGAGTTCAGCTCCAACTCTAACTAAACACACCTAAACCAGCTAATCTTAAGGTCTTACTAGGCATACTAGAAACTTCCATGCAGGTGTGTTGAGGCAAGTTATAGCTGAACTCTGCAGGACAAAGTTTGGAGACCCCTGGTGTGAAGTAATACCATCACTTCATCATTCCTCACCTGCTTGTATGGGGGTTCCTGTGTCTTCCTGCTTCATCTTCATCACCAACCCTCTTATATCTGTAATTCTGTAACCGTCCTTCATCTTAAGACCTTATTCCATTCATGTAAGTGCTGTCTCCATCACTGTGTGTGATATTGCTAGTGCTGTGTGTGTGAAAAAAAAGAGCAGAGAAAGATTTGGTCATGCTGTTATTCAATATTATTGCTGTCTGTTGTTCAAAGTGTATAATGAAAGTACGCTATAGCATTTGAAAATTTAACGACCATGCATTTTTGAATTCATAGATTTGTTTTGTAGCTAGTAAGAAGTCAAAGGGGGACATTCTGCACCCCTGTGTCACCGAGTGTCCCAGCTTCGTCTATGAGCCGTCGATCAAAGAAACCCACAGCATGATCAAGTGTGTGGAAGATGTCAAAAGTAAGAGCACTCATACTGTAGATCATTTGCCCATGGATGGATTTGCAACCCAATTATATTTATTATTTTATCTCGCAAATAAAAATACATATATTTTAATAAGATCTTTGCAAGTCAGATTTGCAAAAAGATGTGATTTTGAGAACCTAAAGCTGTTATTGAAATTATAAATCCTTGGGACGTACTAGTGTGTCATCTTGCTAAACCAATTAAAGTTTAAGAAAATTAAACCTGCATGAAGAATCATGGGAGTGAAGGGTCCATCAGTTGAACCCTTTGAAATCCTTCATTCTGGGCCCTTTGATGTGGCTAGTTTTGAGCACTTCAATTTGGGACAACCCTTCAGCCATGATCGTTCTCACTCCAGAGTGCCCTTCAGAGGAGGATTTATCCTGTTTGGAACACAGCAGTAATATATTAGTTTGTCAGGCTAAAGAAAATCTATGCTCAGAGTCATCTCAACTGCCACAGTTTTCTGTCTTTTTGACGCCCTCTAATGGTGAAGACAAATAACATACAGGAAAATAAAGCTACAGTACAAAAGAGAGGATGTGCCAGTAATGTTTAGGAAAAAATGTCTGTTTTAACCACATTGCTTTATTTTCACAATGGCTAGGATTATTATGGTCCTCTTGCATCTCGTCTTTTAAAGTGCTCAGTGCTCGAAAAAATTTATATGGTGAGCAAATATTTATCAAACTTCTGTACAAGGTCTCAGTTTACTTGAGGGTTTGTCTTTTTGGCAATCGAACCAAGTGTGAAAGCACCCTTGATCTCTCTCTTTTCCTTCTCTCTTTCTGTAATTAATCAGATTCCTGATAGTAACTTACTGTAGGTGGTGATTCAGGCAGACTGTGACTGTTCTCGGCGGTGTGCACCAATCATCATTCAGATATATCCTTAAAACCCAGCTAAATCAGGCTCCACAGACCACACACTGAGGAGAAAAATCACAGCTTTGAATGAGATATAGTCACTTAAAGGTGCATACAGTACATTAACTTCATTAAAAAAAATTTACAGAATGCAAACCTGCATTTTTAACTGGATTATAAAGTGTATTATATTTAAAAATATATATTTGTGAACTGGATTGAGGTATAACGCAATTGTTTGTTGGTTATTGTTTGAGGCATACCACCCTCCAGTAAACACACACATACTAGACTGCTTTCAGGCATGCATTACAGCAATGCCTTTTGATTACAATTGTCTGCATGCAAAATAGGATTTTTCTGAAACCTCTGGTACATATTTTTGTCTCTGTTTTGATTTAGGGAAATGCTAAGCACTGTGATGGGGCCGCAGCAATCAGCTTGTCCATCATGCTGTTCCTAGTCTGTTTATCAGTCTCTGCACTCATCCGTCGATGACAGAGGGCCTGTAAAACTCCCAAGAGGGTCACCTATAGTGCGCATGCTCAGCTCAGCATGTTTTTATTAGCAATAGCTTGAGTTGACTAGACTAGAACACATTATTTTTCTACAGTGCAAGAAGTCTTTTGCAAACATCAATTGTATGTAGCATTACTCGTTAAATTGTACAAGTTTGTGGATTTTTTTATTTTTTTAGCAGTGCTGGGCTTTTATGATTTGTCTTCACATGGTCTCTGAACCATCTGCAAAAACATCTTTGAAAAATCAGTGGGGATAGATCGAATTGAGACCCAGACAAGGATGAACAGAAGCTGAGCTTCAATGAACTGTGACATTACAGAGGAGAATTTATGGCTAGTAGCTGTATGTGACTGTATATCTATATAAAGCAGAAGAAAAGTGCACAATCTATAGATGTGCGTGTAAAAGAAAGAGTTAGAGTTAGCATGGCTTTTCACATTTTTCTCTGACACCGAAGGTGATCTATGGACTAATGAACATTATGATATAAAAATGAGGATGTTACAGTAATTGAAAGATGTCTTGTATTTAAACCTTTACATTTTAAGTAATCTGTCCTGCGACTTGCACAAAAACTTTTTTTTAACAGATTATAAATCTTTGTCAGAATAAATTACAAAAATGTGTCATGGTTACTTTCTTACATTTAATATCTTTACTATCGTTTTTGCTTAGGTATAAATGCACAAGAATGCATATGTTGTTATTTTTTCAAATGCTACTGTTACTGACACTGTAAAAATTGCATTACAGGACTCCCATGTTTCTTACTGTTCACCTAAAACTTGATTTAAAATAAATTTGAAACTTGATTAGCTTTTTTGAAACTTTTATATATATATATATATATATATATATATATATATATATACATATATATATATATATATATACATATATATATATATATATATATATATATATATATATATATATATATTAAAATGTAGTATATTCATATGATGGCAAAGCTGAATTTTACTCCTGTCTTAGGTATTGCTTCATAAATCATTCTAATATGCTGATTTGGTGTTCAATTATCAGTTATTATCAGTGCTAAATTATCAATAATGGTTCTTATAAACAGTGTTTAAAACAGTTTTTGATGCTTAATATTTCATGAAATTCAAAATATTTAACAGTGTAATAAGGACATCGTCATTTATATTTTGAAATATTATGATCTTCTATTTTTTTTTATTCTATCCTAATATTATTTTCTTCTATTTTGATCTATTTTAAAATGTAACTTGACTTTTCAGCAGCCACTACTCCAGTCTTCATCCTCACATGAACAGTCACAAGTCTTACTAATATTCTGATTTGGTGGTCGGTTATTATCAGTGCTCAATTATTAATAATGGTTGTTATTATTATTAACGTTTGCTGCTAAATATTTTATTTCGTGACTTTAAAAAAAAAATCTAAACAATTTAAAACATTTAAGTAAATATATAGAAATACACTTAAGTTAATCTGTTTTGCTTGGTCTGAGGGGCTTACTATATGGGCTATTTTCTCCATGTATATTATTGTCTCCGCCTCGCGTCGTGACCGCATCACCACCTCGGGTGTGCATTATTTTTCTCATAATTAAACGGCCCGTCGTCAATTCTTCCTTATTTCTTTACTTTTATTGTGGAAGAATGTGATGTCACGGACTCTTAATTTGTCAGCGTGAGCGCGAGGGGGGAGGAGGCTCAGATTCAGCGCAGCTCCGCCGCAGCGCTCAACAAACATCAACCTTTGAATAGAGAATAAACATGAGCGATCACTGAGCCACTGATCCGCCTGCTCAACTGACGGACATTCACTTCATTTCTTCCTTATTTTGATCCTCGGTTGACCGCCAAACTGTCTAATCTGGAGGAGGACGGGGAGGTGAGAATTTAGAAATATGATGGTGGATATAAATCACAGTCGTGCTCTTGTAAATCTTTAGCTTTATGCAGGCTCACGCTCGTAATAATATACGATACAGAAGCAGGCGTGTGACGACTAAACAAACAATCGCAATGTCGGTTTGTTATATATCACCTGTCCATCACCGATGCTTTGTTTTTTGATAAACGAGGCTTATTGTTCAGTGTTCATTGAATATGACCACCTTGCTGTGATCTGTGGGGGGGTTTCCACGTAAAAGCATCTGTTTCTGTAGACCTGTCAAACTGCATGTCACGTCTTCAAGGTCACGCGCGCAGACGCGAGGCCGAGCGCGCTCGAATCAAGTTTGCGGTTTGCCAGATTGATTAGTTTGAACATCAATGACCGCAGCAGGTGCAGGAGCCTTCTTAGTACCGATCTGGTATTTTTTTCACAGACAAACCATGCTTGGACATTAAAAATGCTAATGAAGGAATATAACGGGAGCTCCGCTTGTGTTACATTGAATATTGCGCGGTTGCGATTCGGCTTTTAGGCACAAAACCGCGAGTAACGTTATTTGATATTCAGAGCAATAACAACAACACTCTTGCTTCCGTGATACTGCTTAAAACACATTTCCATAAACAAGACATTAAACTCGAGTAACTTACTTTTCAGAAAAGAAAAAAAAAATCGTCAATTAGTTGGAATTGGGAATGGTTTAAAAGAAGTCAAACCGTCAAGTTTTGCATGTATCCAAGCAGCGACGCACATACTAAACACCGGCCTGGATCAGCGTGTAAAAATGGAACGGAGCGACACAATAGATTTACTCATTCGAATAAAAGTGTTCTGAAATCACTCATTTGAAACTCTGCTTCGGGTTTTACATTTTCTCACCAATTACAGAGACCCACACCTACCAGTAATTAATGAACTAGTTAGCCACTTTTCTTTACATTATAGATCTTACTCTTGTTTTTGTTTTTAAATTAATGTCTTTAATATATATATATATATATATATATATATATATATATATATATATATATATAATTAATGTATATATATATATATATATAATTAATGTATTTAATATAATATTATATATATATATATATATATATATATATATATATATATATATATATATAATATTATATTAAATACATTATATATATATATATATATATATATATATATATATATATATATATATATATATATATATATTAAAGACATTAATTTAAAAACAAAAACAAGAGTAAGAGTAATTTCATATATATATGTGTGTGTTTTGTTTTAGTTAATGTTTATTTTATTTAAATTGTAACAAAAAAGTACTTTTATTGTTTTAGTTAACTGATTACCCTAAATTACAAAAAAAAAAATGTAATTGATGGAATAATAAAAAATAAATCTTGTAATTATGATGAATTATTTTGCTATATTTTTTATTGTTGCTGGTCACTGTGATGATGATTATTATTAATAATTACATTAGTTATCTAAAAAATAATATCATTTACAATAAATACTGATAAATCAGTTATTGTTGTAATTATTGCAATCTTTCATATACACATGTAGAAATACTGTATGTGTGGTTGGTTTGGTAGTAGGGCTGTTTTGTGTAGTTGCATTCATTTATATTCAGAGAGCTTTGGTTTGCAAATGATTTTCCTGTTCTAGGCTAGCATGGCCATGACGGGAGGCATGGCAGCGCCGCTCCCGATGAGTAACCACACACGTGAGAGAGTCACGGTTGCCAAACTCACGCTGGAGCACTTCTACAGCACCCTGCTCACTCAGCACGAGGAGCGGGAGACGAGGTAACCGTAGCAACACTACACCTGTATCACTCAATGTATCGTTTCAGTCAACTATTATTTGATTAGAATAAAGCTCACTTGCAGCGGCTCCCTCTTGTTACAGGCAGAAGAAGCTGGAGAAGGTGATGGATGAGGAGGGTTTACCTGATGAAGAGGTGAGAGATGTCCTCAGAGAAGATCTACTGACCTTAGAGCTACCTCACGTTATTGTGGAGTTATTAATGACTGCCTGAGTTAATAATCACAGAAGTGTCAACAAAAAAAAAACCTGTTTTGCTTATCTGAGAAATGGTTTGAATAAGATTCAGACTGTGTGCTTTGTGCTTAGTACCCTGCTCCGAGTATGCCAGGGATGTTTAATGTGAGACCAGTGTTGTTGCATGTGAATACCTTAAAAATACCTTCCTGAGTAGTTTGTCTTTTTGTTGTAGAAGAGTATGAGGCGCTCTCTGCACGCTCGTAAGGAGACCGAGTTTCTACGGCTCAAGAGGACCCGTCTTGGTCTCGATGACTTTGAGTCCCTTAAAGTGATCGGGAGAGGAGCATTTGGTGAGGTGTGTCTACAGAAGTATACCGTTTCAACAGTTGAAATATATATACACACACACACACACACACACACACACACACACACACACACATACAGGTGCTGGTCTTATAATTAGAATATCATCAAAAGGTTGATTTATTTCTCTAGTTCCATTCAAAAAGTGAAACTTGTATATTATATTCATTCATTACACACAGACTGATATATTTCAAATGTTTATTTCTTTTAATTTTGATGTTTATAACTAACAACTAAGGAAAATCACAAATTCCCGAATTAGTGAAACCAGCACCAGTGTGTATATATATATATATATATATATTTTTTTTTTTTTTTACTTCCACACCATTTCAATTATTTCAATTATTTTTATATTATATTATAACTCTACAAATCCTAATTTTGTGCTGTATTCAGGTGCGCCTGGTTCAGAAAAAGGACACGGGTCACATTTATGCCATGAAGATCCTCAGGAAATCCGACATGTTAGAGAAAGAGCAGGTATGGACTCCATTCGATTCCATTAAATTCAGCCCTCTCAGATAGTCCCCCGTCTGTCATACCCATCCACTGATACGACCTCTCCTCACCTGTATTCCTCCCTGGGGCAGGTGGCTCATATCCGGGCCGAGAGAGATATCCTGGTGGAGGCTGATGGCGCCTGGGTAGTGAAGATGTTCTACAGCTTTCAAGATAAACGCAATCTGTATCTCATCATGGAGTTTCTGCCTGGAGGTAAAGACAGATGAAGAAAATATCACATGCTCTTTACTGATGTAGCTGTTAGGGATACAGAACTGGAACTCGTAGCAGCACTATGGAAAGTACTATTTTTAGTGCAGCAGCCCAGAGGTCATAACTCTTGTGTGTGTGCGTGTGTTCAGGAGATATGATGACTCTGCTGATGAAGAAAGACACGCTGTCAGAAGAAGCTACGCAGTTTTATATTGCAGAGACTGTCCTGGCCATTGACTCCATTCACCAGCTGGGCTTCATTCACAGGGATATCAAACCTGACAACCTGCTGCTCGACTCACGGGTGGGAATTCGCCTTTATCTCTTATTGACTCACACACACAACAATAAAACATGGTCACAGTGTTCAACGGAGATGAATGGGTTTATGGAAGACTATTGTACAGTAGGAAATGGGACACCTCATAACATGCTGTCTTTATGATTTGTAGGGCCATGTCAAACTGTCGGACTTTGGCCTCTGCACAGGCCTGAAGAAGGCCCATCGGACTGAATTTTACAGGAACCTCACGCACAACCCTCCCAGTGACTTCTGTAAGAAATCAATTTCCTTGACTATGACCTGCTCTGCTGTACTTATTCAGAACATTTTCCTTCCCAGTCATAATGACATAATGGAAACAGGATGGAAGAATTCAGTCTGACTATGGTGCAAACAAATTTAACGGACGTTTTAAATGGACCTTTAGGCAAAATATAATTAAAACCAGATCAAATTAACCATATTTGCTCTGTTTCCACCTCCTTTAGCTTTCCAAAACATGAATTCAAAACGGAAAGCAGAAACATGGAAGAAGAACCGAAGACAGCTGGTAGGAGAGTGTTTCTTTATGCTACACAACAGAAATGTACTGGTATTAACAGTGATTCCATTCCTTTCATATACAGGCGTATTCAACCGTCGGGACGCCAGACTATATCGCCCCTGAGGTTTTCATGCAGACGGGTTACAACAAGCTTTGTGACTGGTGGTCTCTTGGAGTGATAATGTACGAGATGTTGATAGGTTAGTTACTTTCAGATACTAAACACTAAGTAAACGGGTCAAATCAGGCCAGTCCTCTCTCTCTGTAAAAGCATTCTGCTGTAGCCTTTTCCTGTGCTGAAACAGGTATTTGTTTTGCTTTCCTGTTCCAGGCTACCCACCCTTCTGTTCCGAGACGCCACAGGAAACCTACAGGAAGGTCATGAACTGGCGAGAAACGCTAATTTTCCCCCCTGAAGTCCCCATTTCAGAGAGAGCCAAGGACTTGATCCTTAGGTCAGAGATATTTCTATATATGTAACACAAACCGTATAGAAGAAAGGAGTCGATTAACAATCCAAAAACAAAACGTCACTGGGCTTTTAAGGCTGAAGTGATCGTTTCCGTCAAGTAAAGGGTGCCACCGTTTTCAAAAAATAGCTATTCATTACTTGAGATAATGAGAAATTTGATCTGACCAAACTGTGTTCTCAGGTATTGCACAGATGCAGAAAACAGGGTTGGATCAGGAAGTGTGGATGAAATCAAATCTCACCCTTTCTTCGAGTCCGTGGACTGGGAGCATATCAGGTACTTCTGCACAAACACTTTTCTGTGTTTCTTGCGTCATCACAGTGTCATCTAGAACTGCAAAGTCACTGTTTGTGAGCGAGACGAATACAATGTTGATTTTGGCAACGTTAATGTGTGTGTATGATCATAGAGAAGCATTGTTTGAAGTTGAGAACTGAAATTGAACTGTTTACCTTCTCCCAGGGAGAGACCTGCTGCTATTTCCATTGACATCAAGAGCATCGATGATACGTCCAACTTTGATGACTTTCCAGAGTCAGACATTCTACAGCCAGGTACCGTAAACCGGTTTTAAGAATCAGCTAAATCTTATGGACACACCGTACATAAACAAAAATATACACTTTTAGAAATGATTTGAGTTTGCATCAAAATTGTGCATCTCCAGATTTAAGGCCTGTTCACTCCAGTAATGATATCTCTGTTGGTGTCCACACAACCGCTATTATTTTGTCTGCCACGTTAAAGTTGGATCGATTCTGATTGGCTGTCAACAATTGTATCATTCATGTGATCATTCCTCTGTGTTATTATAAATGTGTGGTACTATTAGGATAATTTTAAAACTTCGCAATTATAAAGTTTTCACCCTCAGTGTGAACGGACCTTTAATCTGATTCAGTGGCCATATTAAATTTGATTATTGTTAAGTTTGCTTAATACATTTAAGTTATAGGTTCTTCAACAAATTTCTTGTTTTCCAGTTTGTAGAACATATGTTTAGGATAAATGAGTAAAATAAGATACAAATAAAGTTATATTTAAATATATAAATATTATATATTACATGCATAATCCCCTAAAATGTACTGATTTATTAAGTAGTTATTAACACACAATAAATGCACAGACTAAAATGTATCCACACCTGTAGTGCTCACAGATCAAGCATGTTTACGAATCGAAAGCAGTGCCATTCTCTTGATCTATCTGAGTTTACCTGAGAAAAGACCTTTAGATACAATACAGACCAAATACTCATATACGAACAGATGTAATTCATTTATAACTATATGGATTTAATGTCACTCTTTGTTGTTCTGAATGTCCTCTTCACCTCTCATTTCAGTAACAAATGTAACAGAACCAGACTTCAAGTCCAAGGACTGGGTTTTCCTTAACTACACCTACAAACGCTTTGAGGGATTGACACAGCGTGGCACCATCCCCACTTATATGAAGGCAGGCAAGGCCTGAAACTGGCACTGATGGTCTGAAAAAAGGAGGATTAGAATGTAAATGACAATTCAAATGCAGATTTCTGCAGATGAAAAGCTTATGCACTGCCGCTTTGTGCTACACAGTAGACTTGTTCTCAGAGGAGTCCCTGGTGACAATAAAAAGGGGGGAAAAAAAGCATAATATTTAAATGGCCAAACATATGGAGAGACTCTCTTGTCCTGCTGCTCAGCTAAAAGGAGACACAGATGTTGTCCAAATGCTCTTCAACACTGGATCAAACAGGGTCAGAGAGAGAGAAAAAGAGAGAAAAGGGAAGCAGATACATCACTGAAGCCTTACGTTCAGAAAACAGAGGACGTTTTAACCTCAAACCTCCTAGGTGACTACACTGCAATAAAGTTGGTTACTCTCAGTCACTTTTAAGCTTCTTTTCCCAAGGAAGTTGAGAATCTGTATAAACCCAAACGAAACATGTACACTGTTAGACACACTGTATGATATAGTTAACTACCTGATGCTGAATATTCCCCTCAAATGTATTTTGTGTTTTTGTGCAGTTGTTTTAATTTTAATATATGATTGCAACCTACCTAGAAGAAGCTTGAAGAAGAGAGGAATTAGGGGGTTTCTGTTTACGTCAGTGAGCAGCCCGCCCTCCTCTATCTGTTCCTGTTCATTTCATTCACACGGTGATGTAGTTCATTCATTTTCTTTTTTTAATTATTTTTATTATTATTGTGAGCATTGTTCACCTATGCAACCATTTTTGTAGTTGTGTTGTGACACATGCAAGATGTAGCTTCAATCAGTGGTTTTAATGGGAAGATAAATGATGCTAAAAACCTGCTCTCCTTTATATAATCAAGTTTTACAAATGTACAGGGTTTAAAAGGATGAAAATAATCGGCTAAATTTCTAAAACATTTTAGCATATTGTCTGCAAGTTAACTGAAGATGCTCAAACCTTTAACCAAATAACAACTACTGGCCTGTCTGGAGAACACCAATTGGGAAGTAAACCTTCAGTGTATGGCTGTTACTGGATAAGTTTTGGCATTTTTGTACATTGACTATGACACATCTTGGCCAGTAACATCATACAGTACACCCATTTTCATCCAAATGTAATTGTTGAGGATATTTAGTGACTGAGCACCTTCTGTTGTGCATGACTACAAAATACCGGCCAAATAGACTGAAAAGAGCAAATGCTGTAGGCAGCTTACTTGTAAAAGATTGGTGCTGGGGAGGGGGTTTACGTAATCTATTCGTTTTTGTTGCTTTGTTATATGTTTACTTGGTGTAAAAATGTAAAAGCAAGAAATAAATGTTCAAAACATTGACAGTTTTCACAGACCAATTTGTCCAAGTCAATGGAAAGTCAAGCACCCTCTCTAGTGGTGATTTCTATAACTACAATTTAACAAGAGACCTACTGTATGCTGGTCAGCACACCAAATGTAGGAGTTAAAGCTGCGGTAGGGAACTTTTGACACTAGCGGTTAATAAACAGAACTGCTTGCGTCTTGCGGAAGAACATCGTTGCCGGAACTACTTCTCTCTGTTTATGTCTATGAAGAATCACAAAGGTACTGGGTTACTCCGCCGCGGTACCCCCGAAGCAATCTAAAATAGTCAGAATATAAACACTTATTATAGGTGCACCCTAGTGATTCAGGACAAGCCAAAAACACGGTTTGGAAAACGGATTCATGGTGTACTCGATTATTATATAGATTTTTCTACATTTTGAACACAAACAAAGTTACGGACCGCAGCTCTGATTGGTTATTTTTTACCGGGAGCGATGGAGTTTCTGCAAATGGCAATAGGACCACTGGGAGGAGCCAGAGGAGCTTGATTTTTTTCACAGATTATCTGTCTCATATTCTACTGTCAGGACATAATGACAGGTTTAATAAATATGTAAAAACTATTTTTTTATCAAAAGTTCCCTACAGCACCTTTAAGAGAAAATTTACTTTTTCAGTAGTTTACTAAATGTTTCTTTTAAAACGAAAGCGTCAGCCTCTTTGAAAACGTTTAACCAAGTTATATATTTTAATATATGTTAAGGTTTAAATGCAGTAATTTTAATATATAAATATATCGAAATTTTTCTAAATTAATAGACATTTTCAGTTATAATATATAATGCATGCAATGAAAAAATAGGAATAAACATAATTCCTCATACAGTAACAACTTCACCTAAGAGTGTGTTTTCTGATTGGCTCAACTGTGTTTTGCATCCGCCTTCGTTCGTGCTCATATGGCAGATCTTTTGTAAGCACCGCAAGTGAGGTCGGGATCGGCAGATTCACGGACTTTCGGTTCATTTCGAGTCGAATATGATAGATCGTGATGTTTTTTTAGGTCACAGGGTCAGTCAGCTCGATCATTTCCAACTCCTAAAGTTCAGTTCGACGGATACGTTTTAAAGAACCGGTTCAAAAGAACGATGCGTTCTAGAAGTAATGGATTTCTAATGATGTCTAGCGCACTGTCTATATTCAGCACATCGATCAAGTGAAGCTTGTAAGGTTTAATGACAATTTTCATGAATAGTGTGTTTGCGTTAAAGTTTGTATGTCGTAAACGGCACTGCCGATGAGTGAAATCAGGTCATTTCCTTAATCTCAGGTCTAGTTAAATCTGTGCAGGACAGATCAGACACATGTTGAGATTAAACCCCTCTTTCGATGCTCAAAAAGATGTTGTGGCAAGCATCTTGGCGAAGGAGGAAAGAGCAAATATAGGTAACGTATGCGGACTAAATGTACTTACTACACTATTGTTTATTTATGATATTAACCCAACCGTATTTTAATATGTCGCCGAGGGCATGCTTTTATTGTCCTTGTTTAAAATGTGTGCAGGTGTTCTTGAGCCTCGCATTCTGAGTGTGGAGAAAGATGGAGGGGTCGTGTACTCTTGGAGAGTAAGTTGGGCTTTAGTTTCATGTGTCACTTTAATTTGACAGGTCATGCGCGCGACGTTCCATTCATAGCAGCGCAAATGACGCGCGCGCGGACAATCTGTCGCCAGTCTACAGCAAATGAGCACCACAGGCCATACATACAATAGACGCTATAGTATGTGTTGGCTTACATGCAAACTAAATGGATGTCACTTTGTTCACGTGTTGTTATCCTTTCTGCTTTTTTTGTCCTTTTAAAAGTGTGTTTTTTGTTTGTCTTGTTTTTAATTACTGATTTCCCAATCCTTATGTTTAGGGGGCAACAGGAACTACAAGGATTGGGAAATATGATCCTCACAGTACAGAGAATAAGGTACAGTATGGATAATAATTTTGGAGATGGACATTGGGCCTATGCATATGTAATTCCAATCATGTACACATTATTATAAACAGATTATAAATTTAGAGTAAAAAATGACAACTTGGATTTGTGTATTGAAATAAATGAGAGAATTGTGTGTCAGTCTTAATGAAATGAACTATGAAAGGTTTGTGTAACCGCGTGCCTCTTGTGTTCACAGCTCCTCTACACTTTTGACAAGCAGGTGTGTGTCAGCAGCTGCTCTTTAAATAAAGAAGAAACACTCCTGGGTGAGACTACAGGCCAATATAATATACTTTAAGCATCATTGTATGGGTGATAATGTTTAATTTGGTTCATTATGGGTTTGAGAAGATAATTACTAATGTGAGTTTTTTCTGTGCTAGCGGTCAGCCTATCTCAGTCCACACATGGAGCTTTTAAACCAGGTACGAGAAATCATTCATACGTTTATTATTTACTGTTTTAGTAGTTCTTGACTGCAGGCTCAAAAGTGCAGGCCTTTTTCTCCTATTCACTAAAATAGATGTGTGCTAACTAGAATGTATTTAGGAGCATGTGTAAAGTCCCCAAAGGTCTACAAAAAGCCAATATATATATATATTTTTAAAATATGATTTAAGGTCATAAAGACTCTTAAATATCTTAGATGGTGTATAAAAGGTCTTATTTATAAGAATTTTATTTATAAGAATTTTAATAAGTATTACATTTGGGGATGAAAAACAAGAATCACCATACAACCAGTGATTATTAAACTTCAAAAGACTATGATTACATTAAATAAATAGGAGCGCTGCTAACTGTGTCTATATATACATACATACACACATACACACACACACACAAACAGTTTACACAGACTGAAGTAGGCCTATAAATAATTGCATTATTATCAAATACAGTTTAAGCAGAAATATTTAAAAACCTAGATTTCTGGATTTTAATAATTTCATTTTTCTTGTAAATATCTCATTGTATCCCTTTATTGAGAAAAACACAGTATTTGATACATTTTCATCGCACCCCTTATGGTTTTTGATGTGCTCCAAAATTCAATGTAAATTCAAGCTTTTAGGCCTTTTATTCATTTAATAATAATAATAATAATCAGTTTTGTGAGACATCGAGAGATGATACTGTATTTATTCAAATGGAAATTGAATAAATTTGACTGAACTCCACTATATCAATTGTCATAAGTTGCAGTTATTAGTTACAGTTTAACACAGTTTTATTTGCGTCTCTTGCACGATTGTCACAAGCGCCTGATTATGAAATATTTTTATGGTTGTACCATTTGAGGACATATTTATTTAATGCCTTGCAGTTTTATACCGATATGCTTTCACTTCTCATATGAGTTGCCATGGTAGCATCATAGCGAAGCCGATAAATAAATGTTGCATAACATTGTGTCTAAAAGAAACTCTAATTCTGTCACGAAATGCATACAGAGTTTAAATGTAGGCCTAATGATTGTTTCAGTTTTAAATTCAAGAGGCTTAAAATCGATGCTAGTTTACTTGCATCATAATGCACTTAAAAAAAAACTTCATTCCCAAAACAGAGAATCTAAGTGTATATAAATGAGCTTAGCACAGGCTCGCAGTCACATTGTCTAGGTTATTCTTTAACTCCTGACATAGCCATAAATCTATAAATCGTTTTTCTTTCTACTTTAGTGTCAAAATGTTTAACTCTCCTCATTGAGATACACCCAATCAACAACACAAAGGTCCTGAAGGCGGTGGACTGCAAAGTCAAAGTGCAGGTAATGAACAGCTGCTGATGAAACACCCAATACAGAATTCCTCATGAAGATCCAGTGTAAATCCCACTGAAATACTAAAATATTTCCTATGAACCCCTTTCTAGTTTCTTTACCCTAAGACATGCCGGACCACTGTACTGGAGAGTCATTTGCTGTTGGCGGCAGAGGATGGCTGTATGTATTCCAGAAACCATCTATATATTTTTTTTTTGCATTGTACTATACCATATTTTGTTCAAGCTACTACTAGTTTGGATATTTTTATTTTTATTTATCGTGAATGCTTATTTTGTTGCTACAGATGTTGATCAGTACCACATTACTCTGACGAGGCAGGAGGGCTACAGAGTGGTAAGGGCTGCTCTTTATACATCTGTTATGGTATAAGGATGTATAAAAATGTAAGGATGTTCATATGAATGGTAAAAACCCCTGTGCTTGTTCAAACAGGTAATGCAGAGTCCTGAGCGTCTGAGCAGAGAGAGAGTGGCGGAGGACTTCAGCTGGGTCCAGTGGGACTCGGACACTCAAAGACTCTTCTACCTCACTGCACGGGTCAGGATCACGTTCACTATTGCTTGCCCTTATTAATATTCTTCTCTTAAGTTTTGAAGAAGGAACATGAACATATTTCCATGTGTCTGTTTTTTTTTCTTCTCCACTCTATAGGAGAAACACACACTGAAGTGTGTACAGTTTTACCCCGATCGCAACTTTGAAACCGTGGTAAACGTCTTTGTGTCATAACTAAACTGCCTTATTTGAATAATATTGAGAGGAGCTGACTAATTCAAAGCAAACGCTTTTATGTGCAACAGTTTGAGCTTCCACTGGAGATGCCCAGCGTTTCTTCTGTAGCTTCTTCTGTGAGGTCAGTGACTTAATTCAGTTGACTTTTTGCAGTAAAAGACACGCTCAGACAGCTCATAATATGTACAAACATGGTCATGTGATTGTAAAAACCCTGTGTTAAAAGAATGGTTTTACAGGTTTGTTAATTTCGGGTACGATCACTATCAGGACTCGAAGGATGAGGGTCTCAGGATAGAGGTGTTCACCAGCCTAACAGGCAAGTTATTTCACATGTGCTCTTCAATATGAAATCATACTGTGAAACACTGAAATATTTGCTCCATATTTACTTGTGTTTTTATTTTTTTTCTAACTTATCATGGGATAGAGAGTAAGTTTATATTTTCTCCGCTTTTTCACATGCATTGAATTAATCATAATCAACATGCTTCACATTGCTGATGCTGTAGTAGTGTATAAGCAGGCATATACCATATTTTTTGGACTATAAGTCGCACCTGAGTATAAGTCGCATCAGTCCAAAATTACATCATGATGAGGAAAAAAACATATATAAGTCGCACTGGACTATAAGTCGCATTTATTTAGAACCAAGAGAAAACATTACCGTCTACAGCTGCCAGAGGGCGCTCTATGTCTTCAGTGTAAACTACAGGAGCACTGAGCAGCATAGCGCCCTCTTGTGGCTGGAGAAGGTAATGTTTTCTCTTCGTTCATTTCTCTTGGTTCATGTCAAATTAATTTTGATAAATAGGTCGCACCTGACTATAAGTCGCAGGACCAGCAAAACCATGAAAAAAAGTGCGACTTATAGTCTGGAAAATACGGTAATTGCAAAAGCAATTCCTGAAATCATCTACAGTAAATTGCCAAAAGGCTATAAATCGCCTACGTGATTTCTGTTGATCTGCATTTCAGCTCTTTTGGCTATCATTTTGTGTTTGTATGTAATTCGTTTGATTTGAACTGATGTAAGTTCTTGTTCTGAATCTCTGGACGCCTTGAAAAGGAACCATGTGTGTGTGCTACAGCCCTCCAGTGCACTGGCATAAGGACGCCACCTACACTATTGCATTTGTGCACAGAGGTACAAACCAACACACTGCAGTGATATAAACACACAGATCATTATAGAAAGCATTAAATAGACTCTCGCTGATAGGTTGCAGTAAGACGTTCACCGTGTCTCTAGAGAAAGGCTCCGCACCTGCTAATTTGCCAACCGTCCATCCTATCTTCATTCATCTGGGTTAGTACAGCCGTCGTCTCGCACTCAGCCCACAGAAATGCATACATGGAAGACTGTTCATCTGAAATAGTGTCATGGGTTGTGATGTTTTATTCATTTCAGATTATTATATAGTGGTGTACCTGGCTGATCATTTCCTGCACCTCATCAACTGCAGACAACAAGACCTGCTCTGCTACAGTCTCTTCCTGTCTGGTAAGGCTGCTTGTTATAAAATCTGCATTTCACATATATTTAGTATGATTTGAATTTGAAATACAATCACTTAAAGCTTATTGTGTTTTCTGTGTGTATTACCTTACTCTGCCAGGGGCGGATGGTCACATCGAAGCCCTGGGTTTGGGCAGAGAGGTCGTGAGTGTGTCTGGCAGCAGGCTGCTTGATGTCCGAGCCGGCACGATGTACACCATGGAGCTCAACCCTGACTTCCTGCTTGAGCTTCTCAGTGCGGCCAGGCCTGAGGCCCAGCGGCTCGCTGCTCTGCACTGCATGCTGGTCTACCTGCAGCCAAATCCTGTGATGGAGCTCAAGGTGAGCGAGAAAGAGTGATCAGTTTTGGAATGAGCATACTTGCCAAAGAAATTGACTCTAATATGATTCTCATTCCAGATTATAAACTGGATCAGTGAGAATGTTATGAGCTTTGATGCTTTTGATCAGATTCAGGAATTTATTCTAGGTGAGTGCTTCTGTTCATGCGGCCTATCTCTATTTTGCATGCAAAACGAGTATTAGGAATAACAGCATAACTCTCCTTTCAGCCAGCCTGTACAGAATAAGCTACCAGCAGTGCGTGAGCCTAGATAAGTTGTTACCGTACTCCTGTGTGTTCGAGAAGAAGGTAAACAGTTAGCTATACTTCTTTTAAAGATGAACAGAGTACTTTCATCATTCCACAATACTTATTTTCTGGGAATTTTCATCGGTTTAATGTAAAACTTGAAAGAAGGTGTTATTCCTTGCTTTCCAGGAGCTTCCTGTGGCTCTTACAGCAATCCCTGGGGTAAAATGCACTCCAGAACTGCTCTGTCAACCAATAATTAAAGGCAAGGTAAGAGATACTCCAGAATCTATGTGCATTATTATATTTCATTAAATAGTCTTTGCGGGATGAGCAGCCAAAAGTATTTCAAAAAGATGTGGCAAACGTGTTCATGTTTTAAATTTTTTGAATTTAAAGTCAGCTTTGAAATTTAAATTGATCTGATTTACTTGTGACATGTCGCTGAACATTGCACACGGTTCACGTATAGTGTGTCACTTTACAGACATGAATCACTAGGGTACACCTATAATAAGTGTTTATATTCGGACTATTTTAGATTGCTTCGGGGGTACTGCGGCGGAGTAACCCAGTACCTTTGTGATTCTTCATAGACATAAACAGAGAGAAGTAGCTCCGGCTACGATGTTCTTCCACAAGACGCAAGCAGTTCTGTTTATTAACCGCTAGTGTCAAAAGTTCCCTACCGCAGCTTTAAATGGGCTGACAGATACATTTCTAGAGCAGCAGTTTACTGTCTAAACACTAGGTGGCAGAAGAAACAGTGGCAGACCACTACTAGGGCATAGACTGAAACAGACGAGGTAATCCATATCAAATTCATTAAATCGGCTTGGGAGAGGTGTTATTGGGAAGCTTATCAACAGGAAATGTTTGAGTTGTGAAGCAGATTTCAACTGTCAACTAAAACCAAGACATTGATAGATCAGAATGATATTGTGAAACTACCCCCGAAACATTTGCCTTCAGTCCAAAACGATCACTAAGACACACTTCATTTGTCAAAAGGGTACAGTGACTAATGTGTTTCACGGCTTACAAAACCTGTTTTGCAATTCTCCTTTTGTGATAATGTTGTAATTGTATTTTATTATTTATATTTCTCGTGGGTTATAGCCCAAAAGCCTGCAGGGTTACTGGGAGGAACTACAGCTCGTCTTGGAAAGGATGAGGTATTTTGAGGGGGTACCGAGCCCTCGCTTCAGGACCAGTCTTATTAAAGAGGACTGGGACAGATTTCAGGCTGCTATGGTGAGCACCAGGAACACACATTACGCATCAGGACCGAAGAGACCCAGAATCTGTTTGTTAAAAAGTTGAATTTGGTTAAAAAGTTCTATTCTGTTCTGGGATTTGTATAGACGTATTGGGAGCGATTGGAGCCACAGCACAAGTGTCCATTTCACACACACACATTCACACAAGTCCCTAGTGGAGCATGCATTACTCAGTAAACAGAGAAAGAAGGTCTTTACTTAGAATTTACTTCTAAATCAAACCCAGATGAAATGTTTAACAAAAGTCGTTTGCAAGCTTTTTTTTATGGTGAAATGAAATCACTACTGAAGCTCGAAAAATTAACTATTACCCACGGTTGAAACACCATCATTTACAGGAAATCTGAATACCAGCTGAAGCTTACAGACTTGCATCAAAAACATCTTTACGGCCTTATTGGGAAAGTTATCTAATCACAGTTCATTTTTTATGATTTTAGAGGGTTGCACATTATTATGACTTTTTTTCTTAAAAAAGGAACTGGATACACATGGTTGATTTTTAATTAATTAAAATATATATTTTAATTTATTGCCAGCACTAGTTATAATAAATTGAAGGATTAAGTTGCTACATAAATATATAATTATACATTTTATAAATGTATAATATGCAGTATATAAAATATAGACACATTAATTATTAATCATCACAATATGACGGCCACAGTATATTGACTTGTGAGCAGCTAATACTATGCTAAAGCTATCTGTTTATTAATATCCGTTTCTTGTTATTGCTGCAGAACTCCGAGAAGGAGAAGTCTCCCCACTGTCATCGCCAAATTGAGGAGAACACAAAAAAGTGGGTGGAAGTTCGGCATGTGCCAAACATTATGTGTGCGTGGATTATGTGTGCATGGAGACTGAGTGTGCAAGAACAGCGTGTTACAAAACAAAACAGTGTCATTTCATGCAAAAGCAAACTAACCCTTATATGAATAAGCTGAACCTCTTTAAAACAAGACTGTTGTTGTTTTGTTGTTGATTTTTGATGAGACCTAGGAGTGAAATGCAGCTTGATGGAACTGACATGTCTTTTTTTTCTGTTCGTTTCTTACATCCAGAGTTCTGTCCATGGTGGACACTTGGCGTTTGGGTAAGAGAAACGAAAGGATACTTGTGAGATTATATATCCCTGATCAAATCTTGGAAGTATTTCAAGCTTTCATGGAAAGTCCCAGCGACTGAAGTTTCAGGGTCTCATTCTCTGGTCTGAATGTAATCAGCCTCAGTACCTCCTTCCTACTCAAAACACACACACACACACACACACACACACACACTTAAAACAAATCTATGTGTTATCTTGTGTTAGTCAGATTACCTTTCAGAGCTGGTGTTTGTTTTTCTTTTCACTTTCTTTTCGCTTGTTGTTCACCCAACAGCTTGTTTTTCAGTTCCTATAGAGATAATAAAAATGGGTCGAATTATTAAGGTCGTTCAGCATTGTCTGACAGGATTTTTATAGCGATAGATCAACCAGATTAAAAAAAAAAATCGGTGGTCATGTTGCTTTCTTCCGTGAAACACAAAAGAAGATATTTTGCAGAATGCCGACGCTGCTCTTTTCCATGCAACAGAATCATATAATGAACCCAAAAAAAATGTGCACTAGTGAGAATGAGATTTGAGAGCTACGGATGAGAGCAGGGCTTTTGTGTTTCATAGAAAAATGAAAGCTGTATGGGTTTGTAACAACATTGGGTGAGTAAATGATGACAGGTTTCTGTAAAACTAAACCTTAAACTCTCACTTTTCTTTCCGTCCTTTCAGATAAGCGTGTAGTTCCACTGTTTCAAGAGGAGGACCAACAGCAGAGGGTGCTAGTGAGTCTGGTGAGTAGTGGCCCTTTCATCCAGCAGTGTAGCTCTACACACAAAAAAAAAGCAGACATTCCATCAAAGCAGCTGAAATCAGTGAATAGAGGACAAGTGTAGACATTTCTAGACCATTATACAATCCTTGACCATGACAGCGAGGCTGAAAGTGCTAATCCATTAATGATTTAATTTAATTTAATTTAAAATTATGTATTTATTATTTATAGTACAGCTTTCTGGAATGCATGGTTGTGATTGGCCAATGGTTCTGACTGGTCCTTCAGCAGTTAAATTTCTTTGTATAATTGAATCTCGTTCCAAGCAACACTTAGTGTTCTTTTTTTTTATTGCAAAAAGCTGTATGTATTATTTTTTGACAATTTCAATAATTTGTGATATAACTGTAGATTATAATACACTATTAAATATATTACTTTTTCAGATGGTGGACAAACTCCGAGAACACTTAAACAAACATTTATCCCGACTGGGGAAGAAAAAGATTGATTTGCTGGTGGTGAATTATGCGGCAAAGCTGGTATGTGTTTGTACAGTTGCCTCATGCCAGAGATCTCTAGCTGCACACGTTAGAAATTGTCAGCTGGGGGACAAATCTCCTCTGTTCACACAAAACGAAGCTGCACCTTAAGCAAAATGTCCTTTTTATATATATTTTAAGGCTGTCACTAGATCAACTGATTAGTCTACTTTGTGATTAGATTATAAATTGTGGACAGAAATAAGTCTTTAAATGTGCACAGGGGCAGCAACCTTCTATCTAACAGTGTGCACTTGGTCCTAGAGTGATAAACTCTTGCCCTTATGCCAAAACACAGTGACTGTATCTCCCTATGGCTTGGAGGATTGGAACAAACCCTCATAATGTACTACTCTCCTATTACGCCAAGGAAGAATAGTTGAATATATCCACTTTACATCTGTTTCCACCAAACTGTCTTTGGATCGAGCCCAATTAGGAGAGCAGAGAGGAAGCAGAAGTTTAGTGGTTCTTCCTGTTTTCAGATCAGGGTAAGCATGAGGATGTGAGAGCCCATGCGTGATCTGTCTAGTAAATGCACGCACTGGAGTTAATGAGCTTGATGAATTGAACAGGGGTGGTGATTATGAGTTCGTGCACACATTGAAAACAGGAAGAGAAAGTGAGTCAGAGTGTCCAGGTTCTGACAGATTCATAGTCATTTTAAAGAGGATGGGTGTTGTCTTGCATCTGCCTTTTGTAGTAATATGTATTTTGTAATATATGACTGTGTTCTCTGTTCAGCTGGAACTGGTCTGGCATGTGTTGGAATTGATGTGGCAGAAGCTGAAGCTGGGCCCCTGGGTGCTCTGCATGTAAGTGCACCTGTCCATGTTCTACTTCCTCTTTGGCAGGGGATCGAGAGTGCTTGATTTCTTGAATCTAAAGACTTCAAATCTCTGTTTTAGTCAGGAGCAGGGCAGTTCAGAAGAGTGGGCGATGTTTCATGTGATGTTGCGCATTCTGGAAGCAACTAAAGGGCTCTGTCTCCCCCTCCCTCCAGGTAAGAGGACGCTTGATTGAGAAAGTCTGAGAACACTTAAACTGAAAACCGTTCCAAATCCTAATGAGCTGCCTTTTTGTCTACTACCTGCCTATAAAGACAGAATCCCATCTGAACCTTATGAGTTACTATTTGGAACGCCCTACATGTGCAGCAACTATCACAAAAATATCCCTACTTACATGATGAGACTCAACTCACAATTGATTCCAGTAGGGTTCGACATGAGCATGTTGCTGTACTTGAGTATTTTAATTAGATTTAACTATTTACTTAATTAATATTTCTCAGGATTTAATGAAATAAAAGTATATTCGCTCCATCTGAGATCACATACTGTCTGAGTAGGTACTATGTTTCATTTGTAACGTACTTCGCGACTTTCTATGTACGTACGTTCTATGTCGTATAAATGTGTGTAGTATGAATGAAATTCAAATGCACTACATTTATCATGGGACCTATGGTATCAATTGGTTCACTCCCGTGGCCACATGGGATAGTAAAGTGTCCATCAGATGCACACTTCAGAATCTGGGTAGAAGTAGTAGGTCATCCAAGAATAAAATGATTTCCCAGACCACATTTTATCTACTGTATAGTAGGGAAGTAGGCATCTTTGGACGCAGACATTTCTCTCACCTTGTTTGCCATTTTGGATCAGGGCTTGGTGTAGTGCTTTATCCTCCCCAAAAATCAGATTTTTGCATTACGTTCATGCATCGTCTTCAATAGCTTTCTTTTTTGGACCATGTTCATGCTATTTAGGTAGGCTGCTGTTTTTCTTTCCATGTTTAGACATATTTAGACTTGTTTAATGATGCCAAAGGGAGAAACGGAATCTTTAGTTCTCCCATGGCTGACCAAAGACATTTGAACCCTCTGAAGATTAATCTAGATCTCAAAGGGTTGTCTCTCCAAAATCCAAATCAATCCCGTGTAGTTTAGCTGCTGGGTGTGTCTGATTTTCTATGACTCGGTGAGCAAAAAAAAAAACGGTTTCTGAAATCTGAATTGTGCAAGATCTATCTGGATGGATCCACTCTATGAAACAAACTCTTTGACCTGGGCTCAGGCCTGCCTGGAAGGCGATTAGTAGTGGAGTCACTGACCCAGTGCTTCACTTCGGTCCACTCTATCCATCACAAAACTGGTTCATTATCTGTGCATTTTTAGGTTATTCTACACTGTTAAGTGTGCTCGGAGTCCGTTGTCTCCCACAGCACACCTTTCTCCAGTATGTGGACCACGGCCTTCTTCAACTCACAGAACCATTTGTTTCACGCCTTATGACAGGTAACACACATTTTAATATACCCTGTTCTGGAATCTGTCCATTTATATATTGAGTACATATACAAAGTACTTAGACTTTACCGATCACCTTTGACCTCCTTTGCTTTCCTACAGCATATTGGTCGCCACATTAAGGTCTCCAATAGGCAAAATGTATCCCTGACCTGGAAAAAATTAATTTGATTAATTACCCTCATTATTAAAGAAATATGGTCATTTAGAAGCCAGTGTTTTATTTTAAGTACAGTGTTATGATCTCTTACTCTTTCTCTCCATCTACCGCATGACAGATTTAGATAACAGTGATGCCAATGAGCAGTTGAAGTTTAGTATCCTGAAAAGACTTCCTGAGGTAAGTTTCCAACTTAACGTTTCTCTTGAAATCGGTCTTATGGAGTCCAGCCTTTGGCTCACTGCTCGCCCAGAGCTTGAAGCTGCTTCAGTAAATGTCAGAATTAATTCTGTTTAAAAGAAAAGGATTGTGAGCATGTTTGTGGTCATGTGTTGGATCTCAGCATGTGGTTGGGCTCCAGTCTTTGCAAGCCAATTTTGCAAGCCAATTTCTCCCTTGCTGATTAGTCCTGATGACTTCCATGGTAGTGCATTCATCCATTATTGATTTCAAACGTCTTGCACCTTTGTTTCGAAATCATTTTAGATCCTAGGGTTATTGTAAATGTTTTCCAAGAAATCAGAATTTCTTGGAAAATTCTTGGACTGTATTCTTCAGAATCTGTCATTAGACTACATGATACTCTTTCTCTGAGATGGGAAAATGTTAAACAATAGCCATATAGATGTAGTTACAGTAATGCAGCTTTCCTAAAATTTTGACCATACAGTATTTTAATGGCAGTAGCAGATAATACTAATGTTAAACCAATCAATTCCCAAAGTCCCACCCAACATTTTTGCTATGAACTAATATTCTATTTGAATCATGAAAAGTCACATTACAGGTTGTGAACGACTCTTCATGTTGACTTCATGTGTTTTTTATAATTAGCATATGGAGCAGAGAGTAAGCCAGCAGTGGGATCATCCCATCATTTCTGCATGTATCTCCAGAGAATACGTCAGGACTCTGCTGGAAAAATACTCAGAGAACAGGGTGAGTATGACAGGGACAGGCCCAGTTCCAGAACCAGAACCAAATTATTAAAGGCTTATAGCCTTTTATGGCCCATAGCCTAGAAAGTGTGCAAAGAGCGTGCAGAACTCAGCACTGAACAAAAACTGGAGTGGATTCTGACTAACTTAACTTCTGATTGGTCATTGTGTTTAAAAAAAAATCAACTGATTTGTCTATGATTGGCTACTTTGTTTAATACTACAAAACACGTTGTAAATAGAAACATTTGGTGCTCTTTAGTACGCAAACACAAATACACTGGATCATTTGTCAGTTTCACCAGCATGCTATCACTACAGTTACAGCTGAGGGTGCTTTTGGTTTTATTTGAGGATTTTTTTTCCTTCTTTCTGTATTTGTTTCTTTAGAAAAACGCTACAGCACGAAGCTGGTTTGAATATCTGCCAAGCAGCTGAAAATAATACTTGGATGAAACAGCTTATTAGACTAGACACTGAATGAAATGTAACAACTGCTGTTTAGATGTTCAGTTGTTAATAGAACAAAGAATCAAGTATTTTGATTCCTAGGAAACTGAATCATGGACTTGGCTCTTATATCAAAACACGTTTACCAGCAAAACACATTATTTATTTATTTTTAGGACTCTGCACTCTTGGACTGTGGCAAGTCATGTTCCTATCCTGATTTCCTGCCCCTTAACTACCTCACCAAGATTCTCTGGAACAGGGAGGAACAAGGTACACGGTTTCAGAGATGACGTTATTCATAAAATGTGTTGTAGAATAGTAAATGTTGCCATTTACTGCAAGGTAATAATCCTGGGTGGGTGTTGTATTTTAGCTCAGAACCCTTTTGAAGAGCAGGAGAATGTGGATGTCAGGTTTGTGGAGGAGACTGCGTTGAAGCAGACACAGATCAAGCTGGACTTCGAAGTCAAGTAAAAACAGCCCAGTACAAATGGTTAAAGTGGTAAAAAGGGAAACATGGAAAACATTCAGAGAAATTAGGGGGGGAAAGTGCCCCCTGGCCAAAGAAAAAAGCTTGATTTATTCATGTGAATGTAGTAATGTACAAAAATCTCAATGTTAGTGACATCTTACTAAAAACTGAAGCCCAATGCCATGCTGTTGAACGAAGATTATTTCCCGGCTGTCAGTCTGCTCTAATTATAACATTTTAGTACCCAAAAGGACATGTAATGACGCTACTGATGCCAATAGGTATGGTGAATATTATGCACTTTTCTACAGTATACACAGATGCAATGGAAGAGCACTAACAAAAAATAACATGTTATGTTAATAACATAAGATGTTAATAGATGTTATGTGGGGTCAAATGGGTACATTTGTGAATATTTCACAAACAAGAAATAAAAAAAAAATTATATTCTTTATACTCATCATGCTTAGTTTTTATATTCTACAAAATAAGATGCTTCTTGTCGATAGCAATTTCCTGAAAGGTTATTTTATATTACTGCCAGTGTATGTTTGCAATTATAGTGTTTAGCCTGTAAGGCATGCTATTCACTTTGCAGCAGTTTTTAGATGGTTATTTGTTACTTTTCTCTAAAGCACTTTGAGCTATTATGTGTACGGAAACCCAAGTATTAAAGGGATAGTTCACCCAAAAATGAAAATTTGATGTTTATATGCTTACCCCCAGGGAATTTGAGATGTAGGTGACTTTGTTTCTTCAGTAGAACACAAACCGTTGTAGTCTGTCATTCTTAAAATTGATGTGAATGGAAATCACGGCTAAAACATACAATAAAAAAAAAAAAAAACATACACCAACAAATCCAAATGAAACCCTGTGGGTCGTGACGATACATTGGTGTGTAAAGACCATAGACTGTATAAAAACATGGACGTAGTGTCCGTGACCTCACCCATAGGTTTCTGAAGAGCAATTTTGGAGCCAAAAGTAGGCGGAGCCAGCCATCGCCATCTTGGCAGCGCATCACCGTGCGTCACTCACGGATAATCGAAAATGGGCAAAAAGGTGGGAGCTGGTTGCTAAAGCCACGCCCACCTGGCTGCTGAGGACGTGCTCAGGAGAGTTCTAAAAGTTCGGACATTGCGTGAATCAGAGGTAAAAAATATATTTATATATATATATATAAACACTGTTCAGTATCTTGCACAAACTGATGGTTTTGTGTCTTTACACATCAATGTATCATCACGAGCCGCAGGGTTTAATTTGGTTTTGTTTGTGTGTGGGTTTTTTATTGTATGTTTTGTATGATGTACCTTTATGATTCCCATTCACATCAATTATAAGACTGACAGACCGCAAAAGTTTGTGTTCAAAATCTCTGTTTGTCCTCTAATGAAGAAACAAAGTCACCTACATCTTGGATGCCCTGGCGGTAAGCAGATAAATATCAAACTTAAATTTTGGGGTGAACTATCCCTTTAATGAAGTTATAGTTGGGCCAAGATCAGGGGTTGGTGATATGCCAAAATATAAAACAATCCAAATGATCTGGCTAAAGATTGGCCATGCAATCATTAAGCAAATAAGTTTTCTCACCTCCAAATAATTTTGCAAATGTAATTCTAAAATACAAAAAATTGTTTCTCTTCAACATTCTGGAAATTACACATGAAAAAACATACACAGAATAGATATTTTTTATTTTGATTTAAGTTTGTATTGTGTTCCTATTTTATTTTACATTTAAATTCTGTCCAGTCCACATTCCCATTTTCAAATGGAGGCCTGTGCATATGTATGCATATGTATATGTATTTATATGTATACATAGTAGGATTTTCAATATATATATATATATATATATATATATATATATATATATATATATATATATATATATATATATATATATATATATATTATATATATTTTATATGAATCTTTCCTAATAATCTTTGTAGTATCAAATGAAAAAACTATTCCATATAATGTCCCATTTAGTTCTGTAATTAATTTCTCTGTATGATTCAGCTGTGAGTCCAGACGGCATAGCATCATGTGTAGATCTCTAAAGAATTGGTCTGAATTCCCAGCATTCCACCAGCAGGAGCTTCACTGGACTGCTAAGCAGAAATTAGACCCAAATGACAAAGAAGTCTTATGTTAGCATCACTAGTTCTGAGGAAATGGACAAGATTCCTCAGAAATGGGAGCACATCTGGGCTTTTATTTTTGTTTTTGGATGCATCATGAGTTTGCAGACTCACTGGGTTTGTATTTTGGTTTGGGCTCTGGCAAAGGATCATCAATGTGGATGTAAGCATTGGGTCGAAGCTCAGCCGTGGTATAAACACCGTTTGGAAGCTGGTTCCACTTATCTCCCTCAGCCAGCTAACAAACACAAACAGAAGAATACTTCAGTATCACACAAACATGATGTTAATATTTCAATTAAAGGACATTTCTCAACAGCGCTTTAGCACTGATCCAACACAGCCATCCTTATAATGATAGATTAATTTAAATACACCAATCATGACTGAGAATTTCATAAAATGTCTATCTCAAATCTCGTTAAAAGATATCTTGGTCCCTTCATGCTCAGATCAGAAGTTATATTTTCCTTGAGGACATTTTTATGATTTTTTTTCATTGTGTAATTATTGTACATTTCCTTTGAAAATTCCCATTGCTGAAATGTGTCTGGAAATTAATTTTTTTTTTTTTTATTGTGATTCATATTACATTCTAAATACTGTAATGCAAATTATACAATAATAAAAAAATATATCTAAACTTAAATATTACTATCAATAATATATATATATTTTTTATAACAGTTTATGATATTAATAGTAGATATTACAGTAGAGGTAATGAGAAATGGGTAATTGTGATGAAAATACTGTCCAAAAATACAATTTAATCTTAACAATAAAATAAATTTTATATGGATAAGTACTTGATAGGTTTTGTGACCCAATCTTTCATATTTGATGATCAACAGGAACGTTATTTACTGTAGGATCTGAGTCATTGGTGCTGTCTGGAAGCTTACCTTGCCTTTTTTCTCTCTCTCTGCGAATGCCTGGCATCTGTGCTGATTTCGAAAACATGTTATGCTCTCTGAGCTACTTTCCTCTGACACAAGTCCAGCTGTGGTTGCTTGTCTGTCATTTCCTGCTGTAGGGTCATACTCTCTCTCTGCCTGTCACATGGACAGCTCTGCTACCACCGCCATCATTTTACGAGTGCACTCCCTGATCTGTGCCTCCAGCTTGTTTGCCTAAAACAAAAACACACTCTAAATGAATTTGCTAAACCTCCTGGCTTCATGACCTCATGTGTTTACAGTAACATAGCATAATAGTTTAAGGTTTAGTTAATTTGAAGGAAAGCTTGCTATGAATCATTACTGTGGGCAGCTGATGTTTTTTTTTGGAGACCATGAGGTCTGCAGGGGTGTTGAAGCATCAAGTATTTACTTGAGATTCCATGGAAATTCTGAGTCCTGAAACAAAACCATTTGAGTACTGATCTAAATCAACGGTGTTGCTGTGCAGTGTGTGTAAACTTTCGTGCCATTCTCAGGCTTGATTTGGATGTAGGGGGAAAGCCATGTAACCGGCTCATACAACAGGTTCCATTTCCAAGAGCATTAACTTCCTTATATGCTAAATGCACCTCTAAATAAACACACATACACACACACGCATTAACTTTTCCTTTAAATGTGTATGTGTGCATTTTTCTAACTATATAAAATGCACCGTGTAGTCATTTTATGACATATTTTAGTTTAATCAGACGATAACATTCTCATTATATATATATTTTTTAATTATATTACATTGCGAAATTATCTGTTAGATTTAATAAGTCCTCACCTCAATTAAATGTGTTAAATATATATGTTGTACAATTATATGTATAACAAAATAGGTCTAGAATAGAAATAATTATTGATAATAATTATATTTATATAATATTTCCTAAAAATATATTTATATAATTATTAATTAATGGTATATACTTCATGTTTTACAAAAAAATATAAATAAACAAATATTACATTAAATGGAGACGTTATTTCCCTTCAAAAAATCTGTTATGAAGTCAGCATCATTTCATATCGTATGCAATAAAATGTGTAAACAGTTATTTATTTGGACTATATGACACAAACTAGGTCTAGAATATAAAGAATTCTTAAAAAAATAATAATATTTAGAACATTTATTATTATATTATTATTATTAAATAAAAAAGTAGCTTAAAAAAAATCAAGTGTTACAAATTAAATTAAATTCTGCAAATACGTTGATTTTGGGGTGATTGTGCTTAGTGAAACTGACCAACAGGAGGGTCCCTGCCAAGCAAGGCATCAACCTCCATGTGGACTGTAACTGTTCAATCTTCTCGATGAAACGGATCTGTTCCACTCACTTGTCGTGCTCTGGTTTGGTTCACACAAGCCACACCATCAGGACACAATTAAAACTGTGGACTCATTTAAAGCCCCTTAGCTCTCATTACACAGATGCACAGGAAGTGAGTATTGTGTTTTGTCTTTGTATCCCTCTGCGAGTTATTTGGCTAAACGGCGTCAGGATGGCGGCGAATGTGTCATTGTGATTTTCGATCACTAAAGGTTACATTGTATCTAATGTCGACTACTGTTGAGGTGTGGTTCTCGTTTTGTTGTGCTCAAGTGAAGGCCAAATGATTGGAAATGTCTTCACAAACAAAACATGCCAACCCAACTGGATTGTTAAATGATGTCTGTACTGTAAATTATAATCTAAAAATGTCTCTTGGTTAACACCCAGGGTTATGCATCTCGACAAAGAGGAAAAGCTGAAATACAAGTTAGATGTCCAAGTGGACTTGATCTGGGAGAGACATGTAAGATATCAGTGTAATGTAGATGACGGCCAGAAAGAGCGACACTTCGACCAACACCAACATGAGCCCACAACAGACAGGTCAAGAGCTGGGGAAAAAAGTCCGCAAGCTGATGAATAAAAGCCTTTTAATCAATCAAATGAATTAGAGTAATAGAAGGAGGGACGATGAAGGCAATGTTTGAGTTCTGAGTCTTAATCTTAATCCTTTGCTTTAATCTTCTTGAAAGAAGTTATATATGTAATTTATTCCTGTGCTGTCATTACTCCAGTCTTCAGTGTCACATGATCCTTCAGAAATCAGGCTAACATGTTGATTTAGTGCTCAAGAAAACATTGAAGTGCACTTTGGAAACATTGATACATTGATTATTTAATGAACTTTAACATTGAATGGGTTTAAAAAACTGCATTTATTAAAATAAATAAAAAATTGGTAACATTATTCAAGTCTCAACTGTTACTACTGATCAATTGAATGATCAATTTTACTGCCCGCAAACTTTTGAACGGTTAGTGCAGCTGATATTTTCAGTGTAGCCATAATGTGTTGGACTTCAGGAAGTGCTTCTCCGCATCAGTATTAAGTGGAATTTGTGACAAATGTAAATGTAGTGAAAAATATTGGACTTGAACTGTATTTTGGCATTGCACACAGTGTCTGAAGACATATTATGTTTTTACCCCTGACTTCAAGCCCTACAGCAAGGATGAGAACTAGTAACAATCTAATATTTAAGTGTTTATTTTATCTGCACTGATGCAATAGATGTTTATATGAAGAGACCCTTCTGTTGATTAAACACTATCAAGGAGATTCTTGCTAAGATGGTTTATTTCACTTTTATCGTTTAGAAGGAACTATAAATGGTAAAAAGAGCTGTAAGTATGTGTGCCACCTTAGAGTGCAATGAATGTTTGGATCATTATATACAATCGAACCTTTACTTACATTCCACTGGATTAAAGTTTATAGTATTGTTTTTTGCTTTATATACAGTACAGACCAAAAGTTAAAAGTTACTATTTTTAATGTTTTTGAAAGAAGTTTCTTCTGCTCATCAAGCCTGCATTTATTTGATCAAAAATACAGAAAAAAAACAGTAATATTGTGAAATATTATTACAACATGAAATAATAGTTTTCTATTTGAATATACTTTAAAAAAAAAAAAAACATTCCTGTGATGCAAAGCTGAATTTTCAGCATCATTACTCCAGCCTTCAGTGTCACATGTGACATCCAGTCTATCGCATGATCATTTAGAAATCTTTCTAATATTCTGATTTATTATGGGTGTTGGAAATTCAAAATAAAAAAGAAAATTCTAATAATATATATTCTAATAATATATTTTCTTTACTTTCACTTTTTACCAATTTAACACATCCTTGCTGAATAAAAGTATTGATTTTATTTAAAAAAAGAAAGAAAAAAAAAGACTGACACTAGAGGTGGGCAGATCGATACTTATATCGATAATATCGATACCAACGTTGGTATCGGTATTGATCGATACCAACGGGAAAATATCGATACTTAAGTTTCAGTTTCTCTCGTTTTGCGACCTGGCCGTGTTTGTCAAAATGCTGCTGCTGTCACAGAGCAGAGCAAGCTCTCAAGAGTGCTGCTCGTGCTCGACACTGCTCTCCGCCCCCTCTCCTGTGTTGTACCGTCACGTGACTCACCACTAGCGCTACCACCAGCAGTCAGGCGCGCGCACCGCTCAGCCGCGCATTTCTAACAGCAGTCGGTCAGAGGCAGAGAAAGAGGAGCGTTGTATGGCTGTATTTTCAGGCCGATCTACCCTTTTTGTGTTAGCTGTGAAAGGGATACTAATTTCTATATTTAACCTTCACCTAGATGTGTACCAGACTTAATTATTTTTATTATTTTTCAATAGCTGATTCTCCAAGAGCAGTGGATATTACAAGGCGCCTATCAGAAATGATTGTGAAGGACCTGCAGCCTCTTTCCATAGTGGAAGATGTCGGCTTCAGGAATTTTGTATAAGGAGAATTTGTTTTATATTGTGAAGTAAAACTTTGTGACTTTAAGAAAAAAATACTGAAAAGAAGTGCACTAAAGAGGAGAATTTTTTTTTTATTAACATGCTACTTGAAAAGAGAATTTGTTTTTACATTTTTTATATTTGTGAAGTAATCATTTTGTAACTTTGTTTATTTAAATAAATCAGAAGTAACCAAAAGTTGTTTCTGAACAAAAGCTTTTGTAGTACTGATTAATAACCCAAAATGCAAATCACAAAAACAAATTAAAAGTCATGAAAATTAATTTAGATTTAGGTTGAAGACACATCCACCTTAATTATTAAAAAGTATCGATATTGGTATCGGTATCGGCGATACTGGCCCTGTATTTACTTGGTATCGGATCGATACCAAATCTAGCGGTATCGCACACCTCTAACTGACACCAAATTACTGACCAGAAGTGTATATTGTTATTACAATTTTTTTTTACTCTTTATTCATCAAAGTATCCTAAAAAAGTATCACATGTTGTAACGGTGGTGACCCGATAATAATTTAAGAAACTCAAACCAATGATTTTCTCTTTAGGTTAAACTTAAATTCGGGCGCCAGACAGGAGTAACCCTGTCAAATGTTTAAGAAAACAAATATCCCAGATAGCATAAATACCACCAGTTACATATATAAACTCACATTCCAAGAAATAAAGCACAAACGTCATAGGATTCCATTTAGACAACTGTATTTCTCACAAGAACAGAAAAACACCACTTTCAATTATCAGTGACAAGAACAGAAAAATAAAATAAACCTTTAAATTATGAGTCGAGGTTCAGTAAAGAAAATACAAATAAAATAAAGATAACATCATATATATATTTATATTTTACTCACTGCAGTTTGAGAGGAACCGGGTTAAATGTGGGTGTGGAAAGTGCAGAGATGAATGGTGTGAGTGTTTTGGGATAAGACCAGCCACGTATCCAACAAGCCGCCTTCAGTAATTGGTGAACTTGTGTTGGTGGTAAACGAAAACAGCCAGGATCCAGACGGTCGTTAACAGCTCGATCGGGACTTTTTAAACGCTCTGCGCTGAAGACATCGTCATGGAGAGCGGTCCACTCTCTAGCATCCACTCCAGCAAAGGCACAGCGCTCTCCCTCCGAGGATTACGTCACCGCCACACAGGTAAGTGTAGACACCTTCCTTCTCCCTTAATTTTTTCCGTCCAACTACCAGCCAGCAGTTCATTTATTGGGTACTTCCTAATAGCGTTTAACTAGATTACCACAAATTCGTTTGTTGGGTATATTTTTAGATGGCGTTCGGCTTCCGTTGAGGCTTTCCGGTTCTCATCTCCACAGCGCACTAACAACAACACTCCACGTTTCTTCCGACCCTACTCCTCTCCTCCTTCAGTTTAAATTCCTCCTTTTATTAGATTACCTCATTTCCTTTTTCCTCATTTGGTAAACGAAAATGGGCGGAGACAATATTAATAATTACAATTTTTGATATTGGAGTTTTCAGCTCCGCCACAATGTCCTGAAAAAATATTAAGCAGCAGAACTGTTTCCAACTTTGATAATCAATCATCATATTAGAATAATTTCTAAAGGATCATGTGATAATGATCCTAAAAATTCAGCTTTGCATCACAGAAATAAATGATAATTTAAAGTATAATACATTTTAAAACAATTATTTTAAATAGCAATAATATATCACAATATTACATTTTTTTTCTGTATTTTTGATCAAATAAATGCAGGCTTGATGAGCAGAAGAAACTTCTTTCAAAAACATTAAAAATATTAATGTTTCCAAACTTTTGGTCTGTACTGTATCTGTGACGGATCATCACTTTGGCTGCTTCACCCAATCTAATGCAAAATTTGGGAGACCCACTGAGAAGTCACTCTGTATGACCCTGACAACACAAACACAGATGTAAAATTTTTGGTGCAAATACCACCCCAGACTTTACAAATTCACCTGACAGCTCTTATAACTCTCCCACCGCTGGATGTGTTCTTGCATGGCAGCCTTGTAGCTCTTGCACATATGCAGCTTTTTTTGCTCCAGCATGTTGACCATGAGTTTGCCGAGGTTAAATTTCTGCTCCTCCAGTTTCTGGTGCATTTCTTGCAGAACCTGTAACACCCTTGAGATCTCGTTCTTCATATGGTCTCTCGAGTTTGTAGCTGTGAGAGTGTTGTAGACTGGACTTTTGCAGCAACCTAGAGTGAAACCAAGCACGTTAACCAAATATTATTTTATGGTGTAGTGGAGTCAGATTGTAGTATGGAAAAACGCGAGAGCTACAGTGCTTGTCTTTGTTGATAGCAATCGATGGCAGTGTCTTAAAATTTTCTTCCAGTTTGGCCAGCTTCTCTTGCACCTCTGCCAGGTTCTGGTTTGAGATGTGGATCAGGCTCAGGTATTTGCTCCGCTGGCCCTTGGTGACTTCATACAGTTTAGCAAACACACCCAGCCTGTTGAGGGAAAGAAAACAAAATTTAAGTAAACATTTACTGAACAGGCTACAGACTAACAGACTTGATTGTTTTATAGGCTAAAGTTTCAGCTCTGTTTCAGGCTGTCTACAGAATTGTCTTTCATCTGCTTTGATAAGTATGAGATGATGAAGGTGATCAAACTCGTTCCTGTTGCACATACTCTTGAAGCAGCTGGACCTTCAGCCCTTCCACAGACTGCTACTCTCTCACACATACACACATGAAAACATACAAGTGGACACACACTCATTTTTGAATGTATCTTGCCACACCACATTATGTCAACTGAAAGCCATTTGTCATAATGTACTGTACATACCTTGCTAATCAAACTGCGTTTTAGCTTTTCCAGATCTCTTCTTCTCTGCAACAAGCAGTTACCATCTGGGACTGAGTCTCTCTACACAAACGATATATACAGTATAAAACAAGCAAATTATTTCTTTATAGTCTATAATTTAAAAGAGAACATGTAACTTCTGTAAAATATCAACTTTGTACCTTCACTAAATGGTGTGATAAAAATAATTTATAAAATAAATAAAAAAAATATTCAGGGTAGGTTCTCAATTAATATTAGCTCAAAAAAGCTGCATGCATACTAACTAAAAAACTATGATGTTAACATACATTATCATAATGCTGTTTAGAATAGTTTTAAATAGAGTACAGCATGTCAAAAAACATCAACAAGACATCAACTTCCCAAATGTAATTCATGACCGCTACTATACGCTTTATGTTAGCATAACATTTAAGAAAAGATCTTTCGATTTCAGTGTCTCTTTTTTGGGACCTTTTTCCATTGTAATGAAGATAAATTATGGGGCAACTGCTACCAGGCCATGTGTCTTATGTAACAAAAATCTCTAAAATACAAAAGGAACTAATTTTTGTTCATTACATGAGAAAGAAATGGCTTCACGGCAGTTCTGAAATGTTGGACGTCATTAGCGTCTGCAGTCATTTCCACTAAACGTCATTCTTGTGTTGCCAAATCATGGAAAATCCTGAAAACACTCTTAAAGTATGATTATTGATATAATTATGTATTATTATCATTATCATTATAAGGAACTAGATGTGTTTCGAGTTACCTTAGACTGGGTCTTTATATGTTGCTGTTGAGTGTTAGCAAAAGAGTCTCTGGCCTGTTTTAGCTGGAGTTCATTTCTCTTCAGGGCTTGCACAAGCTTGTCTTTCAGCCGTGTATCTCGAGCCAGTTTATCACTCAGAGACTTACACTCAGCAACAATCTGCTCCATGTTGATGTCCAGCAGACCTCTGTAGTCCAAAACAATCAATACCGGAGATTTAAAATGTGTTTATTTGACTTATAACACAGCTATTTGACTGATTTCTTCTGCCAACCCCCAACACATAGCCTCTTTTTTCATTGTATTATTTACATATTTTAGAAAAGGGATCTTCTGAAGGTTTCTTAAGGGTCTTTAATCTCAGAATCATTTTGGGTGTTGTCAGAGTAGAGTTCTGATGTGAATCCTAACCCATCTGGCAAGAAACTCTGAGATTACAACCTTTGATTCATGAAGATGGCCTCTTTTTCTTGAGGAGTCTCTTGTGTGTTCTCTGCAGCCACCAGCTGAGACTTGTGGCCTTCCAGTTCTCGTACCACCACTCTTTTGGCCTCCTTCACCTCTTCACACTTTGCCTCCATCCTCTGCTAATGCTCCATGTTCTCTATACGATGTTGCTCTATTACTACAACCTGCTTCTCCAGCTCCTTATGATATGCAAACAAATACAAAGGGATAGTCAGTCAAATCCTTCTTTTGCTTGTGAAACTATTCAGGAACAAGACTTTTTAATTTCTTGATTCAATTCCAGTCGATCTCCTTTCCAAGTTAAACAGGTATGAGAAGCACCTGAGCCAGCTCAGCCTGGTCAAAGACTTTGCAAACATGTCAAATCCACTTCTCAAAGTTCACAGGACAGATACTTCTCAGTGATTACAGCTTAGTGGTCTTGCTTACCTCATTTCTTTCAATGAGATCTTTTAAATTCTCCAACTCCTGTTCTTTCTTTATGTTTCTGTGGAGTCTCCATGCTCTCAGTTAAAGGCTTCATTTCCCGTCTAAACTGAACCACCTCTTTCCTCATCTCCTCACAACTATTCTTCAGAGCCATGTACATATTTTCTAGCTCCTGAGGATATACAGGACAACAAATACATATACAGATCCAAACATTTGTGACAATACACTAAAGGTGCTTCAAACAGTTCTTCATCGATGCCATAGAAGAACCATTTTTGGTTCTACAAAGGACCATTCAGTCAAAGGTTCTTTAAAGAACCATCTCTTTATTACCTTTTTAAAATCTGAAGAACCTTTCGCCGCAAAGAACCTTTTGTGAAACAGAAAGGTTCTTCAGATATTAAAGGATTTTTTATGGAACCATTCAAACAAAAAGGGTTTTAATCTATGGCATCGTGAAGCACCTTTATTTTTACGAGTGTTAGATAAAAAAATAAAAAAAAACTGTGTCCATCTTCATTTCAGGCTGCACAGCAACAAAATGGGATTTTAATGGTACTTTCTATATCAACTGTATCTATTTAGTATCTATATATTAAATAAAGATATTGAAATTAGTTTTATTAACATGAACAGAATATCTTTCTGTGTAATTTTCTAGACGCACTTTCTTGAATTTTAGATGAAGTAGAAGGATCTAAATATTTATTATTGCAGCATTTCAGTCTTTTTTGTGTGTGTTTTGAAGCATTTTGCTAATTGAAGCGAATTGTGTGGAATACCCAATGCATAATTCATCCTAAATCATCACCGTACCAGCAATACTTGGTATTCTTTCTCAAGACAGAGCTTCTCCTCTTTTAGACTAAAAAGGAGAAATCAAATTCTGTGAAAGAAATTTCATGAATTATACAGAAATAAGGACATGCATAGAATCAAGATATGAAGCAATTCATACAAAAAGGAACTCAAATACGCATGACATAAACTTGCAAAGTAATCATTTTTTAAGCAGGATATTTCACCATGTCAGTCATGAATCCATGTCAGTTTGGCTAAGGATGAAGGAGCCACTCAGTACATCCTGTAATAGACATATGTGTAGAAGCTGCATCTGGCTGTAATATGCCTGCAGTACGAATGCCCATCTGATCAACTGACATATATAAAATACATCTCTAGTACAGTGGATCTCAGACGTTTTAGAAGTTCAGACTTAGAAGTTCTTAAATCATAAAATGAATGTTTACTTGCACAATCAGTAGTAAGTAGATTCACTGTAAATTCACTGTTATGATAGATCAAACTACCATTTGGTATGTTAGTCTTCACTAAAACCTGCCAAACACCTCTTCCTTCTGTGTATTTTAATGGAGCCTAAGCAAAGCCACACATCTTGGTGTGGTCCTGCAGAGCCTCGTACCACTCAAACTGAAACTGCATCTGGTATTCTCTCTCTTCATCCTCCTTCAGCTGGCTGTAGTACTGAAGAAGTCTCTGTTTCAGTCTGCTGACCTCTGTGTTCAGTCTCTCGGGAAACAGCTAGGCCTTCTTCGGCTCCTGCTTCTGCATTTCAGATTCCTGAGAACTTGACGACAATGATGAAAACGAATTAATAATGATCCAAATAAACAGTAGCTGAAAGAGCAGGTTATATGGGTTTTTGATGGGGCATTAAAGCTAGATAGGTTCTTGGGGATTTACTGAGACTCATTTCAGGTGCGGACCACATGCAATGGATCTAAGCTTTGAGTGTTGTCTATCTGACCAATGAAGGTGATGTTTTCTATATAAGCATGATTATCAACAGAAAATCTGAACGCGTTTTTCTCCTTCATAGTGGAGGCAAACAAACACAAGTTTTGAGCGATGCAGTAAATCTCTTCCAGACTCGAAGATTATTTACTTGCTGTGCAGGGCTGAGATCCATCAAATGTTGAAGATCTTTCACGTTAATATTAATTGCTTTGACTTAAGCTTCATTTAACTTCTAGACAACATGCAAATGAAAACCAGGCTCTGTGCGATCGAGGCTGTTACTGTTAAATAAGTTTGTACTTTATTAAAATGCTAGTATGCTTTATTATCTGTTTTCTATTTTCTATTTGATTATCTGTTTCTATTGGATTTCACCCTCACAAATTTGTAAAACAACAGTAAATGCAGTATGACCGCACTTTTATGATTATTTCTAATTTTGGTCTCTAGTGTTATTAATAAGTTATTATTTGCTAGAAGTTTTTGACATTTGCTGGACATGTGTCTTGAGAAGCAGCTTGTGTTTTATCATTTCCTATTTTATAGCACTTGTATTTTGAGACTTCCTGCTCTGAGTCAAGGCAGAAGACTTAAAGCTGGTTACTGTCAAGATTATGGGGAGTTATGAGGCACACATGTGGAGGACCAGCTTTGAAGTAAGACACTCGAGCACATCTTACAATTGGCTGTTCGGATAAAAAGTCTGTGCTGACCTATTAGAACGAAAAAAAGCTATATAAAAATGGAGTATACTAGTGATAACAGACTTCTGCAGAAAATTGCATCACCAATTGGAAAAAAAGCTCTCGAAAACAGATCGGTGAAACTATTTCTGGCAGACGTCTCTACACATCTGCTAAAGATTAAATAATTACTACGGTTCACTACACCAAAGTCCCAAACAAAGCTTGTTCGTATTCCAGGCATTACTATGGTAAGACACTGCTTTGCGACAACAAATGATCCTATGCCTATGTATAAAGCAACACATTATGCAAACACATGACAGTATGAATAAATGAATGATGACAGACAATATTTTGCAGAACACCACAGCATTTACGGGAATACATGGAAATATGTCTGTTTTGTTTCAAACCTTTATGACTAGCTTTCTTTCAGATAACTTTCATTAAAAATTTTATTTCAAAAAAACTGTAGAAACTTTCTTCTTTTGTGTTCCACAGAAGAAAGAAAAGAAATACAGGTTTGGAACAACATGAGTAAATAATGTAAAAAATTCATTTTTGAAAAAAGAAAAAAAAAACTCACTTTAAATCTAATTCTGATTTAACAAAAAACTACTACTAGTGTCTTCACGGCAACTGAATTGCTCATCTGGCTCATTCTTTCATATACTGTAGAGTAAACAAAGTGAAAAACAACGACAAGCATCATTCCTAAATACTGACTCATAGTGTCGTGTTTTAAGAGAAAGGGTGAGTAGTCCTATTTCACCAAATTCTTCCTGCGTTGATGTTGACTGTGCAATTATGTAATGCACAGCTGCCCCACCCACACTTTCGTTCTCTCTCTCTCTCTCCTCTGATATTAATGTCAGAGCTGTTGCACTTTGAGGCAGTTCTCTTCAGTACTCTCTCTCAGTTTGGGTCACTTTATTTGAGACCATGAAACTGGTGTTTGTGTGCTGTTCTCTGCTGATAGCCGTCTTGCAGGAGGTAGACGCTTCTGGTAGTGGCCCCTCTGGGGTTCAGGACAGGGTGTCAGGAGGTTCCAGCTGCTCCCAGGTGAGACTGAAGCCAGCTGGGCAATGTGAAGACGAGGAAGAGTGCCCGTACCAGATCACGCTGCCACCGCTGACCATCCAGCTTCCCAAACAATTCCATCTACTGGAGAAGACCATGAAGGAGCTGCAAAGCTTGAAGGAGACCGTAAACACGCTGAAGAGCTCCTGTCTGGAGTGCAGCTCGCAGCAAGTAGACCTCAACTTGCAGAAGGACAGTGGAGACCGTCTGACAAACAGTGCAGAGCTGAATCAAGGGGATACCAGGACAAGAGTCTACCGGAATGGGAACAACAGTGATAATGACATTGTACAAAACATGCAGGTGAAGATGAATCGCATGTCTATCAGCCTGAAGAACGCACGCGCGCAGATTAACTCTCTTGAGGGCCGTCTAGAGGAACTTAACCTCCTCAATCTGCAAAATGTGGAGGATATAGTTGACAGAAAAGTTGAGAACATTACCGGGATTGTCAACAAAATCAGCAGCAACTGCACACATTGTCCAGGTCAACAACAACCACAACCACTACTTCAGCGTAAGTTCAATAATTCTACTTAAAATTATGCAATGCGAGTACATTTTCATGAATAGTGTATGGAAATATGGAAACATATAATGATGTTTTATCTGTAAGGCTATAAAGTCTCTTATGCTCATCAAGGCTGCACGTCTTTAATCAAAAATACAGTACATTTGTGAGATAATATTACAATTTAAAATATGTTTTCCATTTTAATATATTCAAAAATGTATTCCTGCGATGGCAAAGCAGAATTTTCTGCATCAGAGTCACATGATCACATCACACCACCTTCAGAAATAATTTGTAAGAACTTATTAAGGACACAGAACTGGGGTAAACTAGAAATCATTCACAAACATGAACCTTGTAGAATGCTTTCAGTCTGCCTCCTCAAACAGGGGCTATCGCACTGAAGGTTTTTCAGTTTGTAATCAAGTTAGCTGCCAGGAGAGATGCTTCTGGAATAGTTTTGTGAATCCTCATTGAAATCTTCTGACTTGGATTCATAATATCAGAAGTGGAATAAAAATGAATTATACAAATGCTTGCATTTCAAAAATGAATCCTGCTGCAGGGATGAACCCTGGTCATCGAATCACATGGTGATTAAATAAATGTAATAAGCTCCAGTGAACCAAATTAAAGCTTTTTGGGTCATCTACACAAGCATCACAAGCTTCAGAGGACAAACATGTACAATCTAACATGTTAAAGGGGTCATATGATGCAATTCCAAGTTTTCCTTTCTCTTTGGAGTGTTACAAGCTGGTCATGAATAGATAAGATCCCTAACGCTGCAAAGACTAAAGTCTCAAATCCAAAGAGATATTCTTTATAAAAGTTACGATTGGCCCACGCCCCCCAAAACATCTTGTTGAAACACACCCCCACGTCTACATCACAATGTGGGACTATTTGCATAATGCCACCCAAATGTTCATGCAAAGAAAGCATTTATTGTTGCTGCCACCACTGCCGCCATGTTCTGAAGATGCTATGTATGTGTTTCGTTGTGAAAGCAAAGCTACTTTGTTTTGTCTTTCAAAAGTGGACACAACTAGAAATCAGTGGTTAAGTTGTATTTACAACACTGTTCCAGAACAGTTCAACCCAAATATTCAGAAAAACACATTTCATTACACCAAATAATGTTCTTTTTAGCAACATCATATGACCCCTTTAAAATCTGTGTGACCTTAAAGGGATCATTCACCCAAAAATTACAATTCTGTCACCATTTACTCAGCCTCATACTGTTTCTTTCTTCTGCTAACATGTTCATCACGAAAAAAGAAACTCCTACAGGTTTAATTCAACATGAGGGCGAGTAAAAATTGAATATTAGAAATAACGATTTTTATTTTAAGGTGAAACATTCCATTCCGGTCCTGATGCGTGTAAAATTATATGGCATGCTTAAAAATCTCTCTCTCTTTCTCTCCCCAGATCTCACAACCATCAGAGACTGTTCTGAGATCACCATTCTAGGGCGAAGGAAAAACGGAGTGTACCAGGTGACCCCTAACCCCAGAAATGGCAGCTTTGCGGTGTACTGTGACATGGAGGAATTCGGAGGCGGGTGGACTGTCTTGCAGCGCCGCATCAATGGCAGCGTGAGCTTCAACCGCCCCTGGGCTGACTATAAGAAGGGCTTCGGTGACCTTAAAGGGGAGTTCTGGCTTGGCAATGATACAATTCACCTGCTCACCAAAGCCAAGGACATGATCCTGCGCATTGAACTTGAAGACTTCGAGGGCACACGGAGGTATGCCAAGTACGAACAGTTCTACGTGTCCAATGAGTTCCTCAATTATCGGCTGTCTTTGAGCGGGTACTCGGGGACTGCTGGAAATGCTCTGCAGTTCAGCAAACACTTCAACCATGATCAGAAGTTCTTCAGTACACCGGACAGGGACAACGACATGTACCCCTCAGGGAGCTGTGGGGCGTACTATGAATCGGGCTGGTGGTTTGATGCCTGCATGTCAGCAAACCTCAACGGCAAATACTACAAAACAAAGTACAAAGGGAAGAGGAATGGGATCTTTTGGGGCACATGGCACAACCAGACGTCTGAGTACTATCCGACAAACTACAGACAAACATTTAAAAATGTCAAAATGATGATGAGGCCAAAGAATTATGCACCCTAAGCCAACTTTAAGTATAAATGAACAATTATTTTGGGGGCAGTTACATACTTTTCCTCAAGAACAACTTCTAAAGATATAGCTTGAGATTCATTACACATCCTCATACGTTAGCAGAACTGCATTTCAAAAATAATTGGTCTAAATATCTATTTCTAACATTGCAAGGCACATAAAAATACTATCCATCATCGTCTTAAAATGCCAGGTCTTGGAGTTATGATTTCATGTTTTTGTATATGTCATACTGCCATCTTCTGTTTAACTGGTTTACTACACCATCCTCTTTACAGACTCCTGATGAGAGCTTTTTTCCCCCACCATGTGTTGAATATTTAGTGGGACACACTGAACAGCTTTTTAAAAATGTTAATTTGATTAATACCATCCATGATTTGCTGGTGGACTTATGGAATTTTAAATGCTGGAAGTGACTTTTTTAGGCTAGATGTTTTATACAGATGGTTGAAAGTTTACAGACATGGACTAAAGGCCCATGAGGTGGATAGCTGTGGCTTACAAGGAGGAAGTGTACAGTATTTATTGTGAAAGTATGGGATGATTAAAAAAAAGATTTTTTTAAGTATTGCTGTGTGACTAGGCTGACCTTGATGAATGTTTTTTCTTACCAGTCTGAAATATGTTTAGTTATTTCTAATCATTGCTTTTTCAGAAACTGTTTGTATATTGGAGAAATTATATCAAATACCTAAATCTGTGCTTTTAAAAGGCACATTCATATTTTTTATAAAACAAATAAAACCGTATCTAAACACTGATTTTGATCATTCTTACACAGTCATTTGGTTGTGCACATTTTTGTACTCAACTCAATTCTGATCAGAGTATGTGAGCGGAGTGGAGTGACAACAATTTCCCCTCCGCACTCAGAGCATTTAATAATCACTCCGCTCCAGCTCCGCTCCGGGTTCACAATTTCCCACTCCCGCTCCACTCCACGCTCAGTGATACCAGAAACACTGCTCCACCTTCGCTCCTTGACTAAAGTATTTCAGTATGTTTGAAATGTTATGTTCATAACGTAGCCTATATTAAAATAAAAAATAAAATAACAGGAGAGTTTCAAAGTGGCTTAGGTTATTGTGTGCAAACTTTTTTTCCTACCACATGCCAAACTAATAACATGGATGTCAGCATTAATATAATTACTGTATTCTTCTGTGCAAATTTTGTTTGTGATGAAAATAACAGTATATTTTTATTTTATCTACAGATCAATGCATTTCTTACAGATTTCTGCTCATTCAAAATCAGATACAGATGAAGTAACACTGTAAGATTACATTTGTTTGAATGCATTATTGCGAAAGTGATTGTGTGTGAATGTGCTGTAACTGTTTAAATCATGCTTTGACCCGAAAATATTCAGTAAAAGGAACAGACAAACTCCTTGAGAACTAACCTATAACTTCCCGCTTGACTATTGTCGTCATTGTAGCCTTCTGATTTGAGAGATCCATCTGTATCAAGCAATAGTTAAATATGTTTAATGTGAATGCTTGCTAAATATGCAGTTATATTACGGGCCGTTGGCATGAATTGTACTCGTGATGGAGCGGTGGTGGAGTGCTCTTGGAGCGAGTGAAAATCACAACGCTCCGACTTTTAAAAAAATCCGCTCCTCACTCCTGTCAAAACCACACCGCTCCACTCCACGCTCCGCTCCCACTCCGCTCCGCTCACATACTCTGATTCTGATACTGTATGCTGAATACACAAAAAATGCCTGTTTATCTCTGCATTCATCTCTCTAGATCTTCACTGCAGGTAAGCAACAGTTTTTTTTTATGTAATATAGATTGAAAAAGTTTGCTGTACAGATCGGCTACATTTCAAAATGTACAATAGTTGGATTAAGAGTTATAATCAGTAATTAGTAATTAGTGTCAAGCTATTTTACTAGTTTTGCCAGTGGAAGACACAGGCGAACAAAATGTATTATTATTATTATTTCTTCTACGTTCCCACCAGCCTCCTGGAAACAGTCGCATCAAGCATGCCGAAACGAGTGTTTGAAGTGATCAACAAGAACGGTGGGGCTACTCACTACTGAGTCCTTTTTTGACACTTTTAGTTCTGTTGTGAGTTTATTTCTGGGATATGGTCTTAAACTTTTGATCAGCTGATGAACAGCCTGTTTGACTTTAAATGCAGTTTTCAATAAATTGCCTACTCTCTATTTTTTGTCTCTTGCTCCTGTTTCTTCTTTTGGCATTTTGAAGCACCACTTACAACCTGGTTATGATCCACTAGTGCGAAATGTGTAAAATTTGCAAGCATGCCCTGGTCTTAAGATTTTGTTCAGGAGTGTAAGTTGGAGCGTTCAGAGCATGACGAGTAGAAGGCGTACCAGCAGATAGTCTTTGACCTCGGCCTGGATCTGTGTTGCAGGAGCTTTTGCTTATAGGGGAAAGCTAAACTCCAAGTGCAACGTGAACGACAAAAAAGACAATAAATCTATGAGACTCATGGGTCACGTTGCCTAATTTAGGGTTAATGCAACTGTGACTTTACCCATCTTTGAAGAAGATGACCGATCTTCTGGCGCATCTTCACCTGCTTATGCAAATAACAGAACAGAAATCCCATTTGAACTAAGGTGCAAAGAAATTAAATCTAACTCTTTATTTATTTTTTTATTTTTTATAAGATTAATCTTACCTGTAGGTCTGTATATGAAATTCCCTGGAGAGTGAGCCATTTTCAGCCTTTCTCTTTTGATGCACGTAATGCTGCACGGAAAGTTGCGCATGAGGAGACTTCAAGAGATGTGCCAGATGCAAGAACAGCAATGGGTAAGAACACTGTCCATTCTGAAGATGCTATACAATATCAAACATGTTTTGGGATATGTGAAATGCTAAAACTTTCAAAAAAAAAAAAAAGTTACTTATTTTTCAGCGTTCAACATTTAAAGCACACCCAATAAGAAGATACAAACCACTTGTTCAACTCTACGACAGTCCCAGAACATTTCTTAAAATAATGTTTCTGTGTTGACATTTTAAAACGTTTGAATAAAAATAAACTCATTTTCTGTTCTGATACAGACTGTGCTTTCAAATTTGGCAGTCAAATGGGTGAAATAGTTGTCTAAAATGTTAGAATCAGATGTTTTTGCACAACCTGCATTCAGGCTACAGGTCATTCCTACTGTGCAGTTCATTTTTGTTTCTTTCCAGCTAATGTATAATTGTTTTTTTTTCCTGAATTGCTAAAACAATTTCACCTGTACTCAAACAAAGCTTTAAATTATACACTAGTCAATGGTATACAAACATTCTGATCATTCATTGGATCATGGGTTCTCAACTCTGGCCCTCAAGATCCACTTTCCTGCAGAGTTTAGCTCCAACCTTGATCAAGCTCCCCTTTTTGTTTGTTTGTTATTTTGAGATCTTTAAGACCTTGATTAGCTTGTTCAGGTGCATTTGATTAAGTGTTGGTGCTAAAACCTGCAGGACAGTGGACCTCCAGGACCGCCAAGTTTACCAGAAAAAATGTTACTCACAAAAACACACCTAAGTTCGGTGAATGTATACACACACACACACACACACACACACAGTGTATACACACAAGTCAACATTTGAAATGGATCAAAATCTTTCATCAAAGTTGTACTAAACCTAAATCAAAATGTGTTCTTGTCTTAGGACAACTTTTAGTGAAATTTTATGATCCACTTCATTTTCGTTGCACTTCCGGCAATGGGGGGGAAAAACCATCTGGTGTGTTTATATTTTGTAAATTCACATATTTAGAAACAAGTGTGAACAGTTTTGAATTATTGTGTGAGCAGTTGTTTAACTTTTGCTTTCTTGTGTTTAGGGATTTGCATCACAAGTTTATCACGGTGCAAATTGCGTTTTAGTGAGTGAGAATGTGTTTAGAGTTTTGCAAAAAGAGGTCATGAGATCTGCACAGTGTCTAAACTGCCTGAACTTGTTTAAGGTTTTGCAGAAAGAGTGATTTGACATTGGTTTAGGCTACTGAGAATGTGGTTCAGCAATTAGGATTTAGATTTAGTGTCTTAGCAAATTGTTTGTATTCTGTTTGCTCATATCTTTTGTAAAAGTGCCTGAGCTTGCCCAGGATACCCTAAAATATAAATAAGCTTGAACAGAACCCATCCAGAAGGGGGCAGTAGATCCCCATTTTTGTACCCAGAATCTTTTTTTTTTTTTTTTTTTTTTTCTGTTCTTCAGAAGAGGCCATTCTCACATTAAAAACCCAAGACATTATGTAATCGCAACCTGTCAGAAGAGCTTACTAATGATGTGATAATCTGGAGGTAGCTCAGTCAAGTTTAATTTAAAGTAGACTTTGATTGCATTTCACATGCTCCAGGGCTAATATGAGACAAGTATGAAATGCTTTGGGAACTTGAGGACTATAATGAGTGAGAAGCCACTAAGGAGACTGGACACAAAAGGTTGAATGAGAATTTAGAATCATAAAGATGAATGTGAAGAACAAACTCTTGTAGTGCGAGTGGGTGGATGTACAGGGTATTTGCTCCTTGCTGGACATTGCTTCTGTAGTGGAAGATGGAAGTAATTACCCTTGTCTGTCTGCCAGAGACCATAGTCCAGGACCCTTTGGAGAGAAAGAAAAAAGCAGCAACCTAAAATTGATGCAGATAAACAGAAAGAAATGCCTCAAACCACAGTGCTTCTATTCCCATCCCAGCCACAGTCATCCAAAGCTGTTGCTTCCTGTTGGATTCTTCCTTCTAGCTTAAGAATATGAGCATAATGCATCACATGGATGTCTGTAAAATCTATAGAGAATCCACAGAGACAAACGTATTGCTCCAGGAATCATCTCAGATGTGGTGGCAGCTCTGGTTTATCATTTAGTTTGCTCACAAGTCCAACTGTGCAAACGTTCACGAATGCCACCCATCTGAACGTTATTCCGCTTACCACAAGTAATTTGTAGAAACACACAATTCTGCTTTTAAGGTTTTGAGCAGTTCTGGTGAGGAAACGAATGGAAAGATTTTCACGAAAGCTTTGAATACTCTGTGATTATCCTTAAACCAAAATTACAACTTAGGAGAGACACTGAGCCGGAGGGACATTCTGTAGGATCGGAAAGCTGACAGGAGACACGTCGAGACAATGTCAGCTAATATATGACTCTAAAACCTAGCAGAAAAACAGCCAGAAGGGAAAAGTAGTGCAAAAACAAGACAATTGTCTGCAATGTCTTATCTTCCATCAAGTATTGCATAAGGGCAGAATCCCGATTGGCCTTTGATTTAGGGTTTCTGGTACCACACATGGGTGGGGGAAGCCACTGTGTTTGGGAATATGATGTCTAAAGTGTAACCAAAGGATAGAACAGGATCCAACAGTTTCCAACACAGCTATATTAAAACTGCCTGTTTTCACCCCAAATAAGGACACAACCTCAAGATGCTGTTTTTAAAGCGCAATTGAGCTTGAAAAGTCATTAATGTCACTGCGTCTCAGTGTTGAGCAGGCTGGTTCTTGAGGACTGTGGTGTAGAACAACAACTCTGCGCCGACATTTGGAGACAGTCAGCATGCTTTGTCAGGTGAAAACATTTGTGCAGATGTTTGCACAAGTCTTTCTGTCCACTCACAATCTCCAACCCTGACCCTAAGTTCAGACATCTGTGGGAGGAGGAGCTGTGGGAAGAAGTTCAGAGAGTGGGGTCTCTTCCTCTAACCCCAGAATCGCAGAAACAGTCATTCAAGGAGAGCAGAAAAGGCAGATGGTGCACCATCTGGTTAGCTGGCTGAAGTCGTAGCTGTAGGTGCACAAGCCCTGTCAAAAAGGAAAAGCCAATCCTTGCGTGGAAGTGCAGAGGAGGCTATGGAGGATGTAATGTTATGAGATTAACAGCTGCAATAAAGCTGTATAAATCATGTTCAGATATTCAGAGATGTTAGATTAGTTCTGCCAAACAGACATCTGAGATAGACGTTTGTCTGGCATATCAATTAATGTAAAAGTTGCATCTATCCAATGATACACACACACACACACATTGGTCAGCCCTCTTGATTATTCATTATTGTTTCTGGCTCATTTCCACCTCTCCATCTCCTGTAGAGCCACCTGCAGACCCAGAACACAAGAAAACATTGGGAGCAAGCCAAACCGCACTGCCATGTTTCACATTATTCCCACACTCTGTCTAAACCTTTCTCAGATACGGTCAGTGCTACATGGTCAAACTGAACAAAATGCCAAACGGACTTGCACATATCAGTTTCGGCTAATATTTTACAGCTTTACTGACCTTAAAAAGACTTGACTGTGCGGATAACAAGTGCTAAATCAGGATCACAACAGTCATTTTGCAATTTCGTTGCTGAGGAGCAAGTCTATGGTACATTAATATTGTCTGCACAACAGAGATTCAAAACATCGACTACATCCAGGCCTGTGATTTTACTGAAAAACTGCAATGAATATGCTTCTTGATGAGATGTTGCAACTCTAGAAGCATTGCACTGGAGAACAAGCCAGAGATAAGACTAGAGATGCAAGGGAAATAAATAAATGAGGCTCAGATGAGAAGCCGTCCTGCTGGAATTGGCACTAATATGAGAAAAGGGGGGTGCAAAAGAGGAAGTCCCGATGGGAGGAGATGGATATAAGCAAAACAAGGCCATTTATCTCTGGTCTGACTATGATTACTGTTTGGAGCCCAAGCAAGGACACTGCCCTTCTCTGCTCTTTTAGAATGTTTTGACTTTGAGTTTTGCAAGTGCTCTTCTTTTTAAGGGTAAACTGAGTTATATTGTGACTGCCATTTTCAAGCTGCTGTTTTCGTAACCATTGTTGGGATACACTGACAAACAGTGGGTTGATGTTATTTTCTAAACTGGCTGGATTGAGACTCTTAGTGTTGACTTATTCAACCCACTTAATTTTTTTTTTTTTTTTTAAACAGAGAAGCTGACCCATCACCTACATCAAGCTCTGGTAGGGTTCACAGTGTGGGTTATGAAACTGTTTGGTTTGACAGTCTTTGATAAGGTTTCAGCAGCTGGGATTTCAAGGGATATGAGGATCTAATTGCTTTTTATCTCGCAACAGCAAACAAAACTCGTAACACTTTTTGCCTCTCTCCCCAAGTTTTAAGATGTTTTCGAATTCTGGAATTATTTATTAATCTTGGAATACCAATGTTATGTAATGTTCAATATTCCTAATTGCTTGGTGAGACTGAGCTGGAGAACAGTTAAATATCAAATTCAAATCATGAAAACAATGATAGATAGACAGAACGATAGACAGACAAACAGCTGTAATACAGAAATTTACAGTATACATGCAATGGGTCATATATTTAAGGTCAAACAGTGTAGGTCAAATGAAACCAGATGCTAACACACTGTCCGATAAATTGGCCATTCTGGAAAACAATCCAGCCGGAATGCTTCAGAATTTGGATTTTCATATTCTTATGCAATTGCAATGGTTAGTTTTTAAGAGTTGTTCAAAGTCATGTTGCAATTACTCAAAGTTGAATTTGGTCGACATTGTGCCAGTATCTCACTTTTAAAAACCACAGGGCCTTCAAAAGATATGGCAAAAGAAACCAATAAAACCAATTTTATAGATTTGTTACAGAGAGAACCGTTTTTTTTTTCAGCTTTGCAAAAGTCTGGCAAGGCCAAGGAAATAATATGCAAACAATATGTGCCAATTTTTCCCGGTACATTGTCTTTAACGCTCATTATATTTTAAAACTTTCTGCTTTTAAATATTCAGAACTGTGATAAAGAACTATAAATAACTTTGTGTTGAATATTCAGCAATCAATATTTCTGTCCACATGCATGTTACAGTTGCACTTACATTAGATAGCAAAATGTCAAACAAAGTGTTTCGGCAAACAAATAAAGATAAACATATTCATACATTCATTCATAGTCACTACAGGAGGTCCATAATATGATCTTGCTTGTCTGCTACACAACCCAGTTGTGGGTTAAGAACTTAAAGGGATAGTTCAGCACCCCCCAACAAATTCAACTGAAAATGTTCTGTGTTAACAACTCATTTTGTGTTTCACAGAAGAAAATAAGTCAGAAGAGTTTCAAAAAACATAAGTAAATGACAGAATTTAGATTTTGAGTAACCCATTCATTAATCAGTAGGCTACTTGATTTGTATCAGAACAGAACACTTTGCACATTATTGCATGGCACTTTAGTAAGAAAGCATTTTCCTTATCAAGGTCTACATAAAAGACACTGAGGAACCTACATGTATATATCTAAGACATCTTCAATCACATCCTGTCTGTCACTGATCCTTTTCTTTAAGGTACAAATGCTGTCCAATAACAGTGTATCTGCTCAAGTCTATAAAGTTTAGAGTGGTACTTTACTGTCTGTGTTATGGGTGAGTCATTCAATACAGATGAGAAATCCACAACACTAGCGTCACATCACAGCTATAACAGTCCCACAGGCTAAAATATACACACAGACATGCTCCACGACCATAAAGCTGCCCTGCAGATGTCCGTGAGTAACCTCTGCATACATACATCACACCACAAGTATGTATCCTATCAGGAGGGAAAGCACAGAAAAGGGAGTGTGAACAAAATCAGCATGTTCAGTATATCAACAAACAAGTCAGGTCTGCTGTGCATCCCAGCTTTAGTTCCAAAACACAGAGAAGGGTTACAACCAAGATAAGACACCAGGGATAAACAGGATTACAGCCCTTGTATTCTCAAGCATGTCAATGTGTGTATTTGCATGCATGTATACTACCTTCTTGTAGTATGTCTTCACAAGATGTTTCTCTCCACTGTCAGACATGACACTTATGTGAACCTAAAAGAGTATTCCATTGCTGTTGGGCTTTCGTTTGAAGCATGCGTCTTATTCTCTGCTGAATTGATGGAGACGGGGAGCCCCTGCCAGATGTGAGCCAACTGAAGCCAAAGTCGGTCCCCTTGCTTTTCCACAACACAACTTTGAAACGATTCAGATTCCTTCAGAAATTCTAAACATGGTCTCAAAATAGAAACAACACAGGAAATTACATTTGGATAGCAGGCATCTTGATGCTTCTCTCTGATGTGTTGTATGTTTATCAGTTTTTCTGCATCTGGATAACAGTCATACGTTGCTATGTCCTTATGAAGGAAAAAATTCAAAGATGACTTTGTTGATGAAAGATTGAAAGGTTATTAAAGTAATATTCTCTTATCCTAATTTACCTGTAAATCAAGTAGTCAAGGTTAGTATGGTTCACTTATGCAGGGTTCACACTGCTCGATTTTCAAAGTTGTCGGATCACTGCTGTTCTCACACTGCACGACTCTCTAGGGTACAATCTAGTTGCTTGTGTGCACGTAATACGGGAGATAACGTAATGGATTTATTCTTGTCAAAAACGATAGCACACAAAAAGCTTGAAATCCAAGTTGTCTGAAGAATGATTTGCAGTGAAAAGAAGAAAAAAATAAACAAAGAAGAATATGAAGGAGACAATGGATGCTGTTGTTCTTTTGCAGAGCTATTATGGTTCCTCCCACTGAACTTTCCTTTGCCGTGTATCTTGCGCTCTCATTGGCTGGAGGTCATCGCTGACCGCATTTCCAGTCAAAACACATTTCTCACTCAAGGGGGGTATTCCAAAAAGCAGGTTATGTGATATAACCGGGTATGTTTGAGGATAAGATATCGGATGACCTCAGCTTTTGGTCCCAAAATCGAAGGTTACTTTCAGGGTATGTAAGTAACCATAGTAAAGGTTGCTTTACTATGAAGAGAACCTGCTCCTCCCAGGTTTTTTGAGTCGCTGACAGGTCCGGATATCTGCATGCCAAATATCTCACTGACATCTGCGATGCATCGGTGCTACTCTCACATCACGTCTTTGATAACACACACTATGTTTGTCCCACACGTGAACGAACACTGATTTGCCTCTAATTTCCCCAAAACTGTCGGCGAGTGAAAATTTGGGTTAAATCATTCAGTGTGAACCTGTCATTAGCTGATTGGTGGATCAGGTGTGTTTGATTGGGGTTGGAACTGAAATCTGCAGGACAGTAGCTCTCCATGAACAGGGCTGGAGATCCTTGATATTAAACCAATCTGCTGCTAAAATAAAAATCTTCATTATAGACCTTGATAGAACTACAGAAGTCAAGATCACTGCTGGGTCCACGCATGGTTAGAAATGGATATCTTGGAACAGAATCCAACAAAATACTTTAATACTTTAATGTGAGGTGCTTGATGGCTTAAGGGATGGGTAGAATGGAAGGTTTATTTGGAAAACCATTTTGGAAAAATCCAATTCCATTTGGCACCATTTCATAGTGCAGAAATAATTCACCGTTAAATACTTAATCCTCACTGTGGTCATCTTAAAGTACAGATAATGCTGAAATAATACACCATAATTCAAATATCTTCTTAGATCTGTGTCCAAATAAAGTTTGTTTTGTCCACCTGGAATGAGAAAGAAAAGTGACTTGCTGTTAAACATCTGTCATGCACAAGTTTAAGGGTAGCGGAGAGAGTGGAGACCACACATCTGTAAAAACAAAGTGTGTATACTGCAGGCTTCGCAGTTACATAAATCACCCTCTAAAAATAAATCAAGCAGTGGTTCCTGCGACATCATGTTGTTTATCTTCAGTAGAGATAATTTCATGCATGCGGAAGGAATCACATGTGTAGGCTTTATTCTTTAAAGTATCAGAAGTGAATCCAGTTTCTCTGGCAGACTTCATGATGTTTCTTCAGAATGATCTGAGTGTGATTTGTTGTAAAACTGCCTAGATTGGACATATGAAGAAGGGAAAAGAGTGTGTTTGCTTGGTAAAATCCTCCCAACTCCCACAATATCCCTACGTTCACACACTTCCTTATCCCCCTTGGCCGTTCTCCAATCCAAAAAATAAAGTGTGTACAAGGTTTATTGTATTTACGCTGACAACATGAAAAGTAGATGAATTTGAGACAAAGGCTCTTTGAGTTCCCAGATGCATAAGTCTTTCTGGTACTCATTAACCTCATTGGCTGGTATTCCTTGCCATGTAGACCATCTTAAGGGCCGTGTTATGATTTCTAAACGCAGTCAGCACGGCAGTAAAAAGTTAAAAAAGGATGAACATGCAAGATACTGCAAAAAATGCATCTGTTTAGCATGTTTCTGTTTAGCTTCAACTTCAACTTCAATTTATTTGTATAGCACATTTATACACAACTTTGTTGCCCAAAGTGCTTCACGGTGTAAAATAAAAACAAAGTAGACACAAAATTTACAAGTACAGAATTAAACAAAAACTAATTAAAAAGCCAAGCTAAACAGATAAGTCTTCAGCTGAGACCTAAAGACCTCCACTGATGGAGCTTGTCGAATATAAAGAGGGAGATTGTTCCACAGTTTAGGGCCAACTACTTAGAAAGCACCTAACTGAAATGTAGGGCTCTATAAGATTGGAAATATAGTTCGGAGACAAATTATGTAAAGCTTTAAAAACAACTAGTAAAATAGTAAACTTGACTGGTAACCAGTGAAGCGAACGCAGCACCGGAGTGATGTGCTATCTTTTTTTGGTGCCCGTCAGAAGTCTAGCTGCAGCATTCTGTACAAGCTGCAGACGTGACGGTTGATGTTGGCTGATCCCTACATAGAGGCAGTTACAGTAGTCCAGTCGCGAAGAAATAAATGCATGAACAACAGTCTCTAAATCATTCAAACTAAGAAAAGGTTTTAGCTTAGCAATCATTTTAAAATGATGAAAACGTACTCGGTTACTAACGTAACCTCGGTTCCCTGAAATACGGGAACGAGTACTGCGTCGAAGACGCATATGGGAAAAACCCCCTTTTTCTCCTGAACTGAAGCCTTATTCAATCACGCAGTGAAACTGCACAGCCATTGGATCGTGCAGTGCTATTAAAACAAACCAATGGCTTGGCAGCGGTGCTGCACGAACCTATGGCAGCGAAGCCCGCCAAAGCCCGCCAATATGGGCGGGGAATCTGGCTATATATTGGCCGCTTCGCCACAGGAATTCAGGTTACTTCGACTGAAGCGACGACTGAGTTGTGCAGCCTTTTTAGCATGGCAAGGAACGCAGTACTCGTTCCCGTATTTCAGGGAACCGAGGTTACGTTAGTAACCGAGTACGTTCCCTTTCAATACTTCACTCGTACTGCGTTGAAGACGCATATGGGAACCCAGTTCAATCACGCCATGCTAAGAAGGGAGGACGACCAACGCAATCAAACTTGATTTGTTAAACCAAGATATGATAATAGCAACTAGGGGCAGAATAAGCTCAATGAGGTTACGTCTGGCCTAGCCTGATCATCCCGTGTTCGTATCGCCTCAGTAGCCAAGGGACCGAGTGCATACGAGTAGAGTTTGAGCCTTGGGCAAGAATGGCCAAGAGCATGCAAATGAGGAACAAGAAGGTGACCTTCACACAGAAAGTACCCTAGCATGAAGCGCTGGGACGTCTAGATTGTAAAATCTAGCAAATGTGGACGGCGAGCTCCAGCCAGCCGCCTCACAAATTTCTGCGATAGTCACACCATTAGACCATGCCCAAGACGAAGACACTGCTCTCGTCGAATGGGCTCTTACTCCAATTGGGCTTTGCAGGCCCAAAGAAGAGTAGGCTAGCTGGATTGCATCCACAATCCACCTTGAAAGTCTTTGCTTAGAGACCGGTAACCCTCTGGTGCGGTTTCCAAAGCATATGAAGAGCTGTTCTGATCGTCTTATTGGTGCAGAACGCTCTATGTAGACTTTTAGAGCCCTCACTGGGCAAAGTAGATTCAGCCCTGGATCCTCCTCTGTGTTTTGTAACGCAGAGAGGGTGACCACTTGTGCTCTAAAAGGTGTGGAGAGCACCTTTGGCACATAGCCATGCCTCGGTTTCAGGACGACCCTCGAGTCGTTAGGCCCGAATTCTAGGCAATTAGGGCTCATCGAAAGTGCTTGCAAATCACCCACACGCTTAACAGACGCTAGTGCCAATAGCAGAGCGGTCTTTAGCGACAGGGCTTTAAGGCCTATGGACTGTAGCGGTTCAAAGGGGGCCCCCTTCAGGGCTCTCAGCACCGTGGGCAGGTCCCAAGAAGGGACGGTGGGAGGGCAAGGCGGATGAAGCCGTCTGGCACCTCTCATAAATCAGACGACTAAGTCGTTTCTGCCCACCGACTGGCCTGCTATAAGGGCGTGTGATGCCGCTATAGTTGCTACATAGACCTTGAGCGTGGAGGGGGATCGTCCCTTCTCCAAGAGCTCTTGCAAAAATGACAGTATCACTGATACGTCACAAGAGGTCGGGCTCTCACCATGGTCTGAACACCATGTGGAGAACACAGACCATTTGGAGGCATAGAGGCGTCGTGTAGACGGAGCTCTAGCCTGTGAAATTGTGTCTAGCACACGCTCAGGGAGTCCCGCGGGCTCCCGTCGAGCGACCAAATGTGCAGAGACCACTTCTCTGGGTGTGGATGCCAAATCGTCCCGTCCGCCTGAGAAAGGAGGTCCCGTCTCAGGGGAACGGGCCATGGGGCTGCAGTCAGCATCTGCGACAGGTCGGCTATCCAGTGCTGATTTTCCCAGAATGGGGCTACAAGCAGAACCCTGCATCTCTGGTCCCTGACCCGCCTGATTACTTGGGGAATCAGAGGGACCGGAGGAAAAGCATAAAGAAGACGGTTGGGCCAGTCCTGGGACAACGCGTCCTTGATCTTGGAAAAATATATTGGGCAATGAGAGTTGTCTTTTGAGGCAAAGAGGTCTATTTCCGCTCTGCCAAAGACCTCCCATATCTTCTGAACCGTCTGCGGGTGGAGTCTCCACTCTTCTGAGGAGACTCCGCTTCTTGACAGCATATCCGCGCCCTTGTTCAGCTTGCCCGGAAGATGCACTGCTCTCAGGGACCCCAAATTGCTTTGGGTCCATTCCAGCAGTCGCGACGTCAGTCTGAAGAGACGCGTCGACGACAGCCCACCTTGGTGATTTATATAAGAGACCACCGTCATGCTGTCCGATCTGACCAGCACGTGGTGGCTCTTTAGGTCTGACAGGAAGCTCTGGCAGGCTCGTTGAACTGCAATCATCTCGAGGCAGTTGATGTGAAGCCTGCTCTCCTCTTTCGACCATTGGCCGAAAGCGGGTTTCCCTTCGCACAGCGCGCCCCAACCCTTGTTGGACGCGTCTGTGGAGATCACTTTCCTTCTGCAAACCATACCAAGTGGAGCACCCCGTTCCATCCATTGCATGTCCCTCCAAGGGGTCAGGGCCGAAATACAGTCCTGACTCACCTTGATATTCAAGCGTCCGTGACGCCATGCATGAGGTGGAACACGTGGTTTCAGCCAATATTGGAGGGGGCGCATACGAAGCAGCCCGAGCTCCAGCACCGGCGATGCCGCCGCCATAAGACCCAGCAGCTTCTGGAATGTCTTTAGGGGTCGAGAAGCACCTATTTTGAAAGAGGCCGCAAGTCGCTGTAGAGCCGCAGCGCGCTCCTTCACCATTGTTGCCCTCATTGTCACTGAGTCTAACACTGTTCCCAGAAACGATATCCGCCGGCTGGGGAACAGTGAGCTCTTGACAAAGTTCACCCTGAGCCCCAGGCATTCCAGATGGCTGAGGAGCACAGTTCTGTAACCCAATGCCTCCCCCTCTGACTGAGCTAGAACTAGCCAGTCGTCGAGGTAATTGAGAATGCGGATGCCCTTCTGCCTGAGAGGGGAGAGAGCCGCATCCATGCACTTTGTGAACGTGCGAGGCGCCAGAGACAGCCCAAAGGGGAGGACCTTGTATTGGTAAGCCACGCCCTCGAAGGCAAATCTCAAGAACGGCCTGTGACGGGGGGCTATCTGGATGTGAAAGTAAGCGTCTTTCAGATCCAGCGAAAAGAACCAATCCCCTGAGCGTATTTGCGAGAGGATTTGTTTCAATGTGATCATTCTGAAGCGCCGTCTCATGAGGGCACGGTTCAGATGTCTTAAATCGAGGATGGGGCGCAGCCCACCATCCTTCTTGGGAACCAGGAAGTAACGGCTGTAAAACCCTGAGTCGCGGTGTGCTGGGGGAACGATTTCTATAGCTCCCTTCACCAGCAGATTTTTCACTTCGGCACGAAGAACGTGAGCGTTCTCGTTGTGCACTGAAGTGGTGACCGCCCCGCGAAAGCGTGGTGGCCGTCGTGCGAACTGAAGGGAATAGCCATGTTTTATTACTCCCATGACCCAATCTGATACCCCGGGAATGGCTTGCCATTGTGAGGCCCGGATGGACAGAGGTTGTATTAACTCGAGTGATTGACCGCCGTGGGGGGACATAGCACTCGTGAGTGTTGTGTGAGGAGAACTGCTCTTTTTGTGAAGGAGTGTGTTTTTTATTTTTTGCACTATAACAGCGCTTTGCTGTCTGGGCGCTAACAAGGGCCCATTGTTTGCAGCAGGAACAACTTCGTCGACATCTGGAGATGGACGGCAGAACACACGGGGCAGTTTGGGGGGTGGTCCGGCTGTGGCGAGACTTAGCCCCCTCCTCTTTCTTTCCTGTCGATCAGGATGACGGCGGCGGCGCAGGGTCCAGCACTATCTTGGGCCGGGGTCCCATGCGCTTGGGATACTGATACCGTCTGGTGGCCGAGCGAGAACGGTGTCGAGGCTCGGGTTTCACCGGCTGGGCTGCGGTGGTAGCAGCTGGCGCTTGCTTAGGAGGCTGACGAATCGGCACCTGTCTGGGGCGACTGGCAGCAGATGAAGCGCGCTTCGGCAGGAAGTGTCGCATTGCCTGGGACGACTTCTGCGCCTCTGTGAAACGCTCGGCGAATCCCTCTATCGCCGGGCCAAAGAGGCCGCTGGGGGAGATCGGTGCGTCTAGGAACTGGGCTCTGTCAGCATCCTTGATCTCCGTAAGGTTGAGCCATAAGTGGCGCTCCAAGACGACCAGGTTAGCCATCGAGCGCCCAATGGCCTGGGCGGCGCTCTTGGTAGCACGCAGCGCCAAGTCTGTTGCACTTCTCAGCTCCCTGAGTGTGGCGACATCTGGGCCAGACTCGTCGGTGGCGGCGAGAAGTTTGGCCTGGAAGACTTGAAGCACCGCCATAGAGTGGAGCGCCGCGGCTGCTTGCCCTGCCGATGAGTAGGCACGCCCGGCGAGCGCCGACGTCGTACGGCAGGGTTTGGACGGATGGTTGGCCTTGGCTTTCCATCCAATAGCTGCTGGCGGGCAGAGATGCACGGCCACAGACTCGTCCAGCGGCAGCAGCCGTTCGTATCCTCTTTCATCAGCGCCGTCAATTGAGGTGAGGGCGGATGAAGATGAAGTACGCAGGCGCGCTGAGTAGGGGGCGCGCCACGATTTAGTGAGCTCGTCGTGGACCTCCGGGAAGAACGGAGCAGTTCGCTGACGAGGGGCTTGCTGGCGCCCCGGCAGAAACCATTCATCCAGACGGCTACGGGCTGGTTCCTCTGGAGGAGACCAATCCAGACCCAGCTCATCCACTGCCCTGGAGAGAACGCGGATAAGCTCGGCGTCCATCCCGAGTTTCGAGCGGTTTGGTTCAGATGACATCGAGGGGGCGGGGTCCGGCGAGCCCGACAGCTCCTCAGCATCTGAAGCGGCTAGAGACATGCTGTCCTCTAGCAGTTCCTCCTCAGTCCCTCCAAACAAAACCAGATCACTCGCGGCAGCAGAGGGACACTGGTCTGGCTGTACAAAGAGGACTGGGGAATCCCCTCTGGGCGGAGAAAACGAGGCACGCGGGGGCTGAGCCGGCGTGAGCTCGCTTTCATCCTGCTGCTTTAATCCTCTGCCCCGCCTTTTCTTCCTCGCCGGCTCGCGGGAGGAAGAAAAAGGGAGGGCGCGAGGAGCGAGATCGCTCTCTGAAAAGAAAGCGATTCGCGAGCGCAGAGAGGCGATATTCATGTTCTCGCAATGAGAACATGAATTCCCCGCGAGTGCTGTGTCAGCGTGGGGTTTCCCCAAGCACGCGACACACTCGCTGTGCCCGTCATCAGCGTGCAGAGGGGCTCTGCACGAGCTGCAATGACGAGACGGCATTTGCAACAACGCCGTAGAAAAAGGCTCTTTTAGAGAAATTTGCTCTTTCAATATATCTCACCGGATGGCCGCAGGGAAGCGATGAATCTGCGGTGGGGACCGGCAGTCGCGTTCCAGTGCGAGGCGTGTCAACGGCGAGCAGTTCAGCGGAGATCAGCGAAGCGATGTGACGTCGTCGCTGAAGGAGAAATAATCTGAATTCCTGTGGCGAAGCGGCCAATATATAGCCAGATTCCCCGCCCATATTGGCGGGCTTTGGCGGGCTTCGCTGCCATAGGTTCGTGCAGCACCGCTGCCAAGCCATTGGTTTGTTTTAATAGCACTGCACGATCCAATGGCTGTGCAGTTTCACTGCGTGATTGAATAAGGCTTCAGTTCAGGAGAAAAAGGGGTTTTTTCCCATATGCGTCTTCGACGCAGTACGAGTGAAGTATTGAAAGGGAACTACTTCTTACAACTGAATTAATCTGTTTCTCAAAGCTAAGCGATGAGTCAATAATGACCCCAAGATTTCTCACATTATCCTTCACAGTCATCTCCAAAGGAGCAAGAAAACGGACTATGCGCTCTTTAAAATTTGATGGCCCAAATATTATGATTTCAGATTTTCTTTCATTAAGCTGAAGGAAATTATTAGAGAGCCAAATTTTAATTTCATTCAGACAGAGTAACAAAGATTGCAAAGACTGTTCATCTCCAACTTTAAGGGGAAAATAAATCTGTGTCATCTGCGTACATATGGTACGAGATGTCATAACGACGACAGATGGATCCCAAGGGGCGCACATACAAATAAAACAATATAGGACTTAATATAGAGCCCTGAGGGAGACCATATTTTAAAGGAACCACAGAAGGGCATTTGCAAAATTAACAGAGAATGTTCTATGCTTAAGGTATGAATGGAACCATTTCAGAGCAGTACCCCTAAACCCAGCCTCGCATTACAACCTTTTTAAAATAATTGAATGATCCACAGTGTAAAATGCGGCACTGAGATCTAACATAATCAAAACCACAGCCCTCCCAGAGTCAGATGCTAAAAACAAATCATTCAAAACGTTTACCAGAGCAGTCTCTGCACTGTGACCAGCTCTGAAACCAGATTGAAATTCATCTAAAAGAGCATTGATAGATAAAAAAAGGAGTAATTTGTGAAAAAACAACCTTTTCTATGACTTTAGATAGGAACGGTAGTTTAGAAATGGGACGGAAGTTAATCAATTCTGTAGCTGCTAGGCTTGGTTTTTTTAAGTAAAGGAGAAACCACTCCATGTTTAAGACAAGATGGGACAGAACCATTAGATAGAGAGCTGTTCACAATTGACAATATAGTAGGGCCCATAGTTTTGAGCCCAGCTTTTAGAAACTGTGGAGGAAAGGCATCCAGTGAAGTGGACAATGATTTTATATGCTTGACTAAACTTGCAAGAAATGGAAGGGAGACAAGATCAAAAGAGTCAAATATGCAAGAGCTTAACATGGGGACTTCCAGAACAATACTGGAGGTGCTATCGGTGGGCTTAGTACAATGTTTATTTTGCTAAACAAAACTTTTGGGCAATGGGCCGTTCTATTAATTAGGTCTGAAAAGTATTTTGTTCTTGCAGCTTTGACTGCATGCTGGTAAGTTCTAAGCATGTCTTTTAGCAATGCATAAGAGATCTGCAATCGGTCTCTCCTCCACCTGTGTTCAGCCTTCCTACAAGCCCTTCTAAACCCACAAATTTCATTGTTCAACCATGGCTGAGACTGAGGTTTATACTTTTTATATATAAGTGGAGCAACATCATTCAAAATGTCCAAGCAAACAGAATTAAAAACAGCAGTCAATCAACTCCTCTTTGTTTAAAGAGGGTCCAGAAACCTTGATGATAGAAGACTCTGAATTTGCCGCATAGGCCTCAGAAAAACAATTTGCTGTAGTCCCATTTACTGGTCGGACACAACGGACTACAGGTTTGCTTTTTGAAGTAACAGATGGAAGATCAAAGTGAAATATAACAGAACTATGATCGGATATACAGTTCTCAACTGCAGACACATTACTAACTGATAACCCCAGGACAGAACTAAATCAAAGGTATGACCATGCCTGTGAGTAGCATCACATACTGACTGTATTAAGTTAAAAGAGTCAACAAGGTCAGAAAACTACTTTACTAAAGGTTTAGACGGGCAGCATATATGAATGTTAAAGTCCCCGAGAATTAAAAGATTATCAGCAGCTGGCACAATAAAAGAAAGAAAATCTGAGAAATCCTGGATGAAATCCTTGTCAGACTTTGGAGGGTGGATGAATAAGAGCACAATAAGCTGTGAATGATAGCTCCACTTTAAAGAGCTGAAGTTCAAAGCTTGTATATTTCTCCAGTGGAATTAAGGTGCATTTGAAGCTGTCCTTATAAAATGTGGTTATACCCCCGCCACGACCAGAGGATCTGGGAGTATTTAAAACATTATAGTTCACTGGCAACAGTTCAGAAAGAAGGCAGGTATCCATCGGCTCAAGCCATGTCTCAGAAACAAAAAAATCCAGATTTTGTGAAGCAGTAAAATCTTGAAGTATAAAAGTTTTATTTCCCACTGACCTCACATTCAACAGCGCAGCTTTAACTGTGATGTGATCAGTGGATTGATGATGCAATAGCGCCGAATATTTCAACTCCTTCAGATAACTCTGTCCGTTGACAGTCCCTCGATGTTGCAGCAAAGGCCGGAATACTGGAGCAGACTGATCAGGGTACACCGGTAGGAGCCACGTTTGTAGATCCAGATTGTTCGTGCAGATTTTGCATGCATTTCTCACTTTCTTCATTAGCCTCCCACTGTGCTTACCCCATCTTTTTTGCCGCTTCTTTTTAAAGATTGAGCCGCAGTATAGACGGGATAGCTCCGGTGGTATGGACCATAGGAGCTCAGGGAAGTTGAAACTGTGCCTGTCAGAATCATGCTGATAACGCCGGCAACCCACAGCATTTAATGAGGCTTGAATATCCAAAAGTGCTGAGCCCTCATATCTCAACACGGATAAAGACAACGCCAGAAACAAGGACATTACTAACAAAACACAAATTAAAATCCTAGGGAAACGATGGCTAGCCATGCAACATGATGGCGCCATCTTGACTTGTAGCTTTGAAAAAAACGGCCAGCTTCTGAGATGAACTTCGAAGATGTTGGATAATGCTCCTGGTTTTGGCATTCAGCTGGTGGACCAGCAGAGCCAAGACGTTACGCATTAAAAAAAGCTGGTAAACTTGAATGGACTTGATGCTTAGTCATCAACCAAAAGACTATATGCTGGTGGAAATCCTTATGGGAAAATCAGTATCAGTTTTTGGAAGTACTTATTCCTGATCTAAGCTGCATGATGTGATTTCTCTTGAACTCTTTCTGCCTGGTTTGGTTTTAAATTGGATTGTCTACTTGAGATCTTTCATCAATGCTCTGTTCGGAATCTATGACAAATAAAACTTCCATGCTGGGTGTTAAAGCTGTCTGGCTGTGGTCTACTGGGCCTTGTTTTAAAAGGCTGTAACAAGGAACAGATTTGTCCAACAATTAGCACATGTTGCCATGACACAACATTCTTTGCTTCCTAGAGTCACAAACTTGTGTAGCATGCTGGGAAAAGGAAGTGAGTACCTAGGATCTGGATAATGGGAATGACACAACTTTTGATTCCTGAGTGGACAGAACTTTCAAGTGTAGTTTCAACATACAATCAGAGTGCTCAGACACAGATATCGGCAAGAGATTGTTCCTAGCTCCTTTGTTGATGCTGCTGTCCTTGGATATTTTCCATCTCTAACAAACTGACCAGCTGACACAAGTGTAGCTGGAGTCTGAGCCATGCAGCATTTATCCATCCAGATTTGGAGACACGTGGTCTGGAGTGAGAGTCAAGAAGATCAAGTCCCTTTATCCTGTGAATTATTAAGAATCTTTCTGGATGACTACAAACTTTGTAAAGCTCAAAGAAATAGGTCAGTCATGATAACTCTAGCAATGCATTTCAAGTAGCATAATGGATATGGATAGGTCTTGGTGAACTGGACCTGCTTACAAATCAAATATGAAAACCTGCTATTGCTAAGAAAAAAATCATCTGTTGTCATTTACTCATCTCCATGTCATTCAAAAATTTGTATGACCTTCTTTTCTCCATGGTGCACAAAAACATGAAGATCAAAAACCTTTTACATGCAATTAACTTTAAATGTAGAATGATGCCCAAAAAGGCTTCACTTCACTGCATAACACAAAATGAGAATGTTTTAAAGCCGGCACACGCACGCTGTTTTCAAAAGGACCAGCGCACGCACGCTGGGCCATGCAAGTATCACTTTTCTATGGAGATTTAAATGCTGTTTTAAAGTGTTGCTATGATTTGATCCGTTGTTGGCTGAGAAGGGTTACTGTCTATGATTTTCTTACCTGAGCTCATTCTGTGATCTCTCCCTCTTTCATTCTCTCTCTCTCTCTCTCTCTCCCTCATTTGGATTCCGTTATGTCTTGTAAAAAGCTTACTGTCTGTATTGTCATACGCATATTTACTCTGTGTGATTTGTAGTTTCGATGTATTATTAGTCAATTATTAAAAACCATATATTCATGATTCTTGTCTCCACCACCCGCTCACATTACGAGTCACTGAGATGTCTGATCTTTGCTACAAGCTTTAAATTTAGAAACTAAATTTATCATAAGGATAGGATAATGTTTTCATGGCCAGAGAATATTTTTCCTTGAATTATAAGAAGTAATAACTTTATTGAAAATTGATAGGTCAATCTGGTTTGCTGGACAAACCAGTGATTGATTTGCAGTAATTTACAGTAAGAGATATCACAATAATTGATATGAAGAATGAATATTGACATATTAATGAGTAAGTTACAGTGCCCTGTAATTAGTTATTGGTATAGAAAATTGAGCTATTTTTCATAATCAATAAAATTTATTGTAACTGTCATATGATATATAAATATTAATCATATTCCTGATTAATTATTCAAATTCCCTATATATCATTTGAGTTAATTATTCTGTACAACTCATTGTTGTTACACTTGTGTACTGCAAACACATAAGAGCATCATAACTGTGTCTGTCACACAACTCTGTTCTCCTTTCAGGCTTGAACCGATGGTAAAACTAAGGACATTATTAACTGTCAATACATTTATAATACAATACAGAAGCTTGTGAATATGGAAAGAAGTGTTACATTTCTGATGAGTGCTTGGGGTAATCGGCCAATCACAATGCACTTGGTCAGTTGGCCAATCAGAGCAGACTGCGCTTGTCAGAAGGAAGGACTTTGTAGAAAATGATGCATTTGAGAGAGGCGGTGCATAGAGCACGTGCAATAATGTACAGTATTTGAAAAATAATGTTTTTTTTTAAAGCATGTCAACATCAACATAAAAAAATCCATCATATGACCCCTTTAATGAGACCAAAGTCGATCTTAAGAATGGTAATTCTGATTCATGAATCAATCATTGAGTCATTCAGATCAACTTATTAATTGAAAAGATCCACTCAAAACAAATAATTTTCCATGAGCCAGGTATCACTATCTAATAAATTCTCAAGTCAAGATTTTCAGCGAAAAAACAAATTACATTTCATTCTATTTGTTCCCTAAGACATCACAGGAGTTGGAATGAAATTTTTATACTTTTATATTTAATGCTTGTAAAAACATTTTCATATGTTCTCCTTTTGTGTTTTGCAGAAGTAAGAAAGTAGATTGGAATGACTGCAGAATGAATGAATGCAGAAATTTCTTTTCTAGGGTAGTTCTTTAAAGCAAAAAATCTCACCTTGAACCCATCTTCTAAACAGAAAAAATCTGCTAATTGTGAAATATAATACTAGCAAAATATTGGCCACATTAAGTATGACCTTTACTTTAGGAAAGAAAAACACATTTACTTAATTTGCTGTTGACACTAAAGAAAAAAAAACTGAAATACGAGACAGGTGAAGCTTGGTGATACATAGACACAGTTGAACTGAGAGCCACTTTATAACTAGCTGAGATATGCTGCCCTACCAGCTGCACAAACACAGTGAAGTTAAGTAAGTATTAGTGGAAAACAAAAATTAAGATTTGACCTAATGAACTATGTCTTCCTGGTTTGCCATTAAGTATGAATAACATCTGCGTCTACATTACTGCGTCTGCGTTATTGAAAAATCAACTTATGGATCCACACTTTAGAGCAGAAATGGCTTTGTAAACAGGAACCTTGAAGTTGAAAGCAAGTTGGTGCAAATATTGCAGAGGAACAGTTCTAGAAACAGGTACAGTAGATCTGTTAGTTTGCAATAGTTGCATACTGAATTTGAACAAAGGTTGTTCTGCATAATATTAGAAGGGCACTTTTTCACTCCCAAACACACACATACAGACCTCTGACATTGCTTTTGGATATGGACTCTTTGTTCATGGTAGATAAAGTGTAATGTACATTGCAGACACATTGAAATCTACGCCAAAGTCCGCTCTGCCTGCGTAATGCCCTTCACAGCAGCTGCATCATTTAAATCACTGGAAGAACCAGTACTTGTATTTTTACATCAATTTATGTTTTTAGTTCAGGTTAAACTGTTAAACTAGACTGAAAGGTAAATAGTCATAAAGGATTTCCCTCCAGAAGAATTCAAATTTGAAAAAAACTTTAATTATTATAGAGGATTCACTACATCCTTTGCACTGCCAGTTTCAGTTTTTGCTATCAGGTCAGACACTTCTGCCTCAAAAAGACAAAACACGTGTGAAAATGCAATCTTGAGAAATGCACAAGAACTAGTGTCCCAACAATGCATCTTTTGGTGAAACAATTCAATTGATGCATGTATAACTACATTATCTAGGTCTAAGTCTTATAAATATCTTTTTTTTTAAATCACGATATACTGGCAATGTCAAGGCCTGTTCAGGAGAATGTCCGAATTCATCTTCATGCCAAAATATTCCTATTTCTAGGAGTGCATGTTTGATTACATCATGTCTTGTGCAACTAAACGCGATGAAATCAAGAATCCATTTTTTCCTCCAGCTGGGAACCATCCATAGTTTAAACCCACAGAGTATTTTTACACATTAGTAATCATAACAATGCAGTAAATTATCCATTACCATAAATGGGAAATGTATGGGACATACACTTGATCTGGTGCTATCATCACTGTAGGATCCTGAGGTGTCTGACAATGGGTTTTCTGATCATAAATCTGTCTTGTTTTCTGTACCTTGGGTTTCTAATATTCCTAAAGCTACTCAATGTACCCGTAAATCTCGATTAATCACCTCTACAACCTGCAAAGCCTTTTCATTAGCTTTCTGTGATGCTATTAAATCAGTAGATGTCAGTAAATGAGACTTGAGTGCAGAGGACCTCCTGTCCAGACTTAACTCCACATGTGTGGATGTCTTAGACTTAAACTTAAACCTAGATCTGAGCCTTGGATTGATGAAAACATACGTACGCTCTCTGAGGCAGTGTTGTAGGAGAGCGGAGCGAAAGTGGAAAAAGGACCGGCTCCAAATTTCATTTGAAACTTTAAGAGACTCACTATCAAAATTTCAGAAGTCAGTGAGAGCGGCTAAATCCAGGTACTTTGCGGCAATCATTGAAAAGAATTACCATAGACCTAAAACACTTTTTACTATTTTTAACGCTGTTGTTAATCCAACTGTTCGTGAGTACCCAGATGCGTCAAAAACGATGTGTGATGACTTTCTTAGATATTTTTTTAATTAAATAAAATCAGTGATATCAGGTTAGGGATAGTCCCACCTGCGTTTGATCCTTCAGTTTCTACTTTTTGTTCTGCTGAGTTGAACCACATTGAACTTATCTCTTTTATATATCTTCAAGAAATAGTGTGTCAGTTAAAGCCGTCTGGCTCCTCTATTGATGCTCTTTAACCATATTTCTTCAAACAAGTTTTTGATGCGTTGGCTCCTTTTTTTTGTGACCATGATAAATCGATGTTTGGAAAGTAGTATTGTACCTGATGTGTTAAAACATGCCACAGTTTATTATCCCTTGCTTAAAGAGTTAGTTCGCCCCAAAAATGAAAATTATGTCATTAATAACTCACCCTTATGTCGTTCCAAACCAGTGACACGTCCTTTTATCTTCGGAACACAGTTTAAGATATTTTAGATTTAGTCCAAGAGCTTTCTGTCCCTCCATTGAAGCTGTGTGTACGGTATACTGTCCATGTCCAGAAAGGTAAGAAAAACATCATCAAAGTAGTCCATGTGACATCAGAGGGTCCGTTGGAATTTTTTGAAGCATCGAAAATACATTTTGGTCCAAAAATAGCAAAAACAATGACTTTATTCAGCATTGTCTTCTCTTCCGGGTCTGTGTGAGAGAGAGTTCAAATCAAAGCAGCTGGATTTCCGGTTCGCGAACGAATCATTCAGTTCACCAAATCGAACTGAATCGTTTTAAACGGTTCGCATCTCTAATACGCATTAATCCACAAATTACTTAAGCTGTTAACTTTTTTAATGTGGCTGACACTCCCTCTGAGTTCAAACAAACCAATATCCCGGAGTAATTCATGTACTCAAACAGTACACTGACTGAACTGCTGTGATGAACACCGAGCCGAGCCAGATAACGAACAATAGACTGACTCGTTGCTTAAAAGGAAGTGCTCTTGAATGGTTTAACTCTTATCTTTCAAAGAATTTTCTACTGTATTGTTTTATAGTATTATTATGTATTGTCTTATTGAAATGTTTTTATTGTTGTTGTTCAGCACATTGGTCAACCAGTGGTTGTGTTTAATAGTGCTATATAAATAAAATTGACATTGACATTGACATAAAAACAATATATTTTAATGACCTCAGATGACTATTAATACAGACTATACAGATTAAGCATATCCCTATGGAAGCACTGTAGCTGTGCCAACAGCAGTAATACAATCTAGTTCCAATTGGCTCGTGGATAAACGCCAGAAAAGGATTTAAATTTGTATTTCTCTCTCTCTCTCTCTCTCTCTCTCTCTCTCTCTCTGAGAAACATACAGAATAAAGGCTAAAATATAACTTGGTTTTGATAAAACATTTTGATCATATCCTTTCCAATGCTAAATGTTTGCATTGTCTTTGTCCTCCACCCACTGAACTACACAATGCAAATTATACACAGCTGCTCACTCAGTAAAAACAAGTCCAAATCTGAATGATCAAACACACATCTGGAGACAAAAATCACAAACAAAAGTCAGATTTATAATTTAACAGTAACTGAAAAGTTGTATTATTTTATTGTTAACGAAGGTTAGTTAGTCACAAAACACAACTTTTGGCTGGATATCTCTACATTCCAATGCTCTTGTGAAAAAAAAGTTTCATAATCTGTACTGGCATTTTATATTTTGATCAGTTCATGCACTCCCTGGGAATCAAACCCTTGACCTTGGCATTGTTAGTGCCATGATCTACTATTAAGATACAAGAATTTTATCCAGAATCGCAGCTTAAATCATGAATACACCACAATTAAAACTGATGGAACACTGAGCGTTGGCAGTCATTTTCAGAAACTTAATCTACCTCCCAAAGGTCAAAACATTTTAAAACCTGGACCAGGACGGATTTTTGGATATCTCTACATTCCAATGCTCTTGTGAAAAAAAAGTTTCATAATCTGTACTGGCATTTTATATTTTGATCAGTTCATGCACTCCCTGGGAATCAAACCCTTGACCTTGGCATTGTTAGTGCCATGATCTACTATTAAGATACAAGAATTTTATCCAGAATCGCAGCTTAAATCATGAATACACCACAATTAAAACTGATGGAACACTGAGCGTTGGCAGTCATTTTCAGAAACTTAATCTACCTCCCAAAGGTCAAAACATTTTAAAACCTGGACCAGGACGGATTTTTGGAATGGTCCAGACTGTGAAAATTAGCCTGCTTGAAAAACCAACAAACAAACTGATGGCTGAATAAAGATAGGTTTAGAGATTGCACTCACACAGTCATTTTTAGCTCAAGAAAATAAGTATTCTAAAAAAAATCAGACTAATTTCCCATGGGCTTTTTAAGATTGTACTGATTTCCACTCCCCCCTCCAAAAGTCTGTAAATTACACTTTTTAAATTTTCTGATATTTTGAGATTAACCAATTTTATCCAGAAGGGGTTTTTAGATATTTCAACTAATAACAAGACAAAATTACAGGAACTGGACTAAAGTTCAGTGTAAGACAGATACAAATGTACTTTTGGGAACACACACATCAAAGTTCTCACAGCCAGGAAAGTCATATTTCTATAAAGGTACCCAGTAATAGGTACGTTTTGTTCATCTATGAGCTGAAAACAGTCCCAAAGGCATGCCAGAGATAAAAGCAAGCGAGTCTCCCAGTGCTTCAATCATCATTTCATTTAGAAAAGAAGATGCCATTCTGTCATGCTCTGGAAATTTGATTTGTTTTATGTTTACGCAACTGTGAGCACAAAGTAAAATGCATCTAAATAATGCAAGACGGTTCTCAAAGCTGCAATGTCAAGTTGTTCAAGATGCTAAGACAGATGTGCCCACATTTCTGCTTCACAAATAATATTTTACACAAAAACTGAAATCCTATTATCATTTATGCATTCTTGAATTGTTGAAAAACTTCTAAGATGTTCTTTCTTTCCTTGAAAACACTAAAGGAGAAATTTGGAGTGTTGCTTGTGAGTTCAAACTCTAGTGAACTTGACAACCATATAAATTTGATTTGTAAAAATGCATGACCTGAATGAACTAATTCATTGAAAATGGCTCAAAAGAACAAATGATTTACAAATAGGACCTCATAACTTCCTCATGAATACAGTTATGCCAGATGTCATGACACAAGTTTCATTTTTGGGTAAACCACCCCTTTAAAATAAGTCCAGAAGCATACTTTCCACACTGTTTGAATGGGGTTGCCTCATCCGGAGTCTCTTTGACATCACAGAGATGTCTCATGAAGAGACTCACAAAGTGCTGGAAGCCTGGAGGCGGTACAGTTTTAACAAGAACATGTGGGTCTGCTCGCCTGCACACAGACGCAACGTGTAATTTAAAACCAGGCACAAGCTTGGGGGCTGCACTGAGCCTCATGCACACATATGCTCATGCACATAGACACATACAGTCAGACTGAACGGCACGCTGAGTTCAAGAATCCAGCGCTGCACAAAGCTCATGACAAGACTTAAAGATCAGCTTACGGGACATATCCAGATTGGATGAGATTTTGGATGCATTTCCCTGTGCACAGGTATCTGAGGACTTCCATTATGCATGTGCATGTTTGCATGTGTGTGAGTAAATCTTTCTAGGAATGCCAGTGCAGATGGATGTACATTAAGTCGTGCACTCTTGACTCGGCTGCAGTTTCGTAACTGCATGTTTCCTGCAATCTTAATTTTGGCACGGATTCGACTGGAGACAGTTTGTGTGAAAAGCAACTGTTTAGCAATTGTGTCTCTACTCAAGATACACTGTCAAACCCCACATGCTGGTTCAGGAAAGTAGAACAAATTAGGGGAGCAAGACTGGGTGATTATTCTGAAATGCATGTTTGTGGTCTTCTTTAAAAAAAATAAGAAAAGCCTGGATAGGAAAGTATAGATGATGAGAAGTGAGTCCGGAGGTTCATCTGCTTAAATATTGTGCTGATAAGGGTTCTTACTTAAAAATATAGGTTTAATTCAGGAAAAGATTTTTCCACCCTGTGAGGCAAGTTCAAATGGTTTTAATTAAGCACTGCTGGCCATGTAAGCATGCTCTCTCACACACATACACACACTGATAAATGGGTTTATACGTTGAGTGTATCGGAGGGGGGGGGGGGTAAATTCTTGTCAATATCTCTTACATTAATGATTTTACTTTGGACCTGAAATAATCAGGAGAAGTCTTTCGGACATACTGGGTGACCTGAAATGTGGGTGGCATAAAAAAAAAAATTAAATAAAATAAAGTTGAAAAGAAAATACACACTCCCCCTTTTCATGTTAGACAATGAACAATGTCTGCGTTCTGCTCCATTTCCCATTGACGTTTTCCATCCCTTGGTACTTCTTTCTTTTTGTTATTGTAGTAAAGCAAGGCCGTGGCATCCAGGGACTCACATAAGGACTGCGTTATGCTGATTCATTCACCTGAAGTGCTGACTGCTTCCTGTTAATGTCCGCTCCAGTAGCAGAGATTATATATCCCAGGCAGATCTGCACACAGACTACCTTTATACCTGGGATTAACATTGTGATACTGTTATTGGATCACACTTGGATGCTGTTATTATTTTTCAAGCGAATGCCCGAAATACATAGGCTAATTCACAATAATAATAGACTTTAACTAGCATTAACTAATCAAACCTTATAGTAAAGTGTAAAGTGTTACAATTACTTGTTAATAAAGTAGGCTATGTTCACAAAAACACTGCTTTCTCCGTGTCAAACGTGGCTGCTTGTCAAGCATGAAGTTCTATTTAAATTCTGAATAAAACCAAAGACTTGTTTCCTTTAAATGTATTAAAAACTGCCACTCATTCATCATGATCTAACAAAGTAAAAAAAAAAAAATAATAATACAATGAAGATGACTACACTTTTAATTAAATGTCTTTGTTAGAAAAAAGTTACAAGCATGATAGAACCCAAACACTGGACAGAAAACTGAGCGGTGATTGCGTGGATTTCCAACCCAAACACCTCTGATTGGCCATTGCGTATTAGAAGTCAACAAACATGTCTGTGATTGGCTACATTGCTCACCTCTGTGAAAATGTATTGTAAAATGATTTGATGCTTTCCAAAGATGATACACTGGATTGTTTGCCAAATCTATTTCGTTATGCTATTATTACAAAGAGGTTTTGAGCAGCCATTGTCCTGGTGCATGATATACGCTACTAGATATTGAACCTATTCCATTGGCATAACATCAAGTGCTACAAGTCTGTGACAAGAAAAAAACATTAAAAAATGGACCAGTGATTATCACACAGCATGTTCACAGGATGTCATTGTCCTGCTGTTCTATCACTGGAAACAGAGAACATGCAACAGGTCCTGCTAATACAATTTCTACAATTTAATTGCATGATACATCTGTGAAAATAGTTGCAAAGAATCGTGACTACAGACTGGAAGAGTGTTGCCTGTCAGAGGTACAAGTCATGCCAAGACCTGATGTACAGGAAAGCCCAGAAGGCCCAAATTCCAAGACTGAATTACTGATTTTCACTGATATCTGATAATGAGGAGGACCAATGAGAGCTAGCGCTGTGAATTGTTCACAGCAGCCTCACTACAAACAGAATTATCATTCTGGTTGCAGAACGAGTACAGCATACCTGTTCAAGTTAAGAGTGTTTTCAGCACTGCCATTTCACCTCACTCTTGTTTCTCCTGTTAGTGAATTAAAAGTGTGCTTTAAATAACAAACTGTTGTCTCATAGAAGAGGGCTGAATAATGAATAATATATGTCTGTCAACATTCCTGTTCATCTTAATTCACATGCCGGACTACTCAAACAAATAGCACAGTGTTTTGAAAGTGCTACAGATACACAGTCCTTATATTTTTTAAGAAGTCACTCAACAAATGGCTTATAAATGTCTCTGCACTCTTAAATGGGAACAGTGACTCAGGGCAAGTCTATGCGAGGTCATTAAAATGCCAATGCATGATCAAACTGAGAAAAAAACATGTTGGAAAAATGAAGAGGGCTTATTTGTGATTGTTATTAAATAGTAAAATGCAGCGTGTCTTCCAGCAAGGCAAATATTGGCTTAGCGGGGTGTGGGCTCATAAAAATGATTATGCCAGAAATCAGATTGTAATTCATTCTGTTTTTATGCAATCACTGGGGAAAGCGGTCATCCAGATATGTTTTTAATTATAGTTAGAACAGTACACTGCACTGATCCTTGACATACGGTTATGAAAGTTTAAGAAGTTTTTCTACACCAAGTCAGGAACAATTTATGATGGACTATTACATTATTAAAAAAAGACGGAAATGCAGCCATGACACAAAGTGGATGCCAAATGTGCATTCATTTCAATAATTCAATGCGTATTCTACTCAGTATCACGGTTACAAATGGATTTGTTCTTATAATGCATTTATTTCAAGATCTATTTTTTATGGTCTACTGTTACTAACTTGGAAAGAATGTGGCAAAGTGATAGAGATGGTAGGTCAACAAACCTGGAACTATTTCACAGCAGTGCTGCTACAGAAAACACCTTGTGACTTCTGTCAGCCCATCAATATAAAGAATTCAACATTTCCAAAGATAATGAATTCCTTGGTTAATGTTTGCCACAGGTGAGGATTTGTAAGCAGCACAATAGATTTAAGGGATGATGTAATAGGACTGCCACATACAGTACAGACCAAAAGTTTGGACACACCTTCTCATTCAAAGAGTTTTCTTTATTTTCATGACTATGAAAATTGTAGAGTCACACTGAAGGCATCAAGGGCTATTTGACCAAGAAGGAGAGTGATGATGACCTGGCCTCCACAGTCACCGGACCTGAACCCAATCGAGATGGTTTAGGGGTGAGCTGGACCGCAGACAGAAGGCCAAAGGGCCAACAAGTGCTAAGCATCTCTCGGGGAACTCCTTCAAGACTGTTGAAGACCATTTCAGGTGAATACCTCTTGAAGCTCATCAAGAGAATGCCAAGAGTGTGCAAAGCAGAAATCAAAGCAAAAGGTGGCTACTCTGAAGAACCTAGAATATGACATATTTTCAGTTGTTTCACACTTTTTTTGTTATGTATATAATTCCATATATAATTCCACATGTGTTAATTCATAGTTTTGATGCATTCAGTGTGAATCTACAATTTTCATAGTACAAACTTTTGGTCTGTACTATATATGTGTGTAAAAAAATGCTCCAAACTTCATGTCAATGTCAGTGTGTTGTTACTAACTTTAACTGTTCTAGGTTTTAATGCTTATAGATAAACTATATAAACGTTTTAATATTGTATATGTTTTAGAAGGGAACACAAACTTGTATGCTGTGAACTGAACTTGCATTAAACCTTCAACATTCCTGTGTATGTCCTTTCTCTCTCTGTTTTGGAATGCAGCTCTTGGTAGTGCAGCTATTTACATTTTGTTTGCCTTTTCTCAGGGACGGCAGCTGTGCACCCTCAGTCTGACTAAAGCAAGCTCTCGGTTTATCGAGGTAACGCTGAGACTCAACTTGACTGGTTAACCTATGCCATGCGGCTGCTGTGCGGTCTGCTGCTGCTGCTGTGCCTGGTAGTCTGGGCAGCGGAGGCACGAAAGGGTGGAAAGGGACGCCGGGTGCGGAGTCGAAACCGGTCAAACACCATCAAGCGGTTTGCTCCAGACTGCAAGGAAAGTACAGTCAATGGAGAAAAGTTCTTTGACTGCCAAGAGCGTCATCTGACAGCCGTCCTACTGGGCTGGCCGGAGGACATTCACCACCTGCTGCTGGCACGGAACAGGATCCAGGTGCTGCGAGACAACACCTTCAGTCACTTCCGAAACCTAAGGAGTCTGGATCTCCAACAGAACGAAATCTCCCGCATAGATGAGGGAGCGTTCGACGGCCTGAGCAGACTCACCACTTTACTGCTGCAGCACAACCGTCTGAGTGTGGCGAGCGAAGGCATGCTGATCCCCATGCCGCAACTCAAGTACTTGCGACTCTATGACAATCCCTGGAGGTGTGACTGCCAGCTGGATAGCCTGGTCAGGTTCATACAAGTACCCAGTAACCGTAACATTGGCAATTACGCACAGTGTGCTGAGCCCATGGAATTCTCAGGGAGGAAACTGAAGAAGCTGGACGCAGAGCTGCTGTGCTCTCCTCAGCAGAAAAATCAAACCCTACCAGCTCCACAAAAAAAGTCTGAAGCGACCGCTCTATGCCACACCTACATCCACCCTGTGACCCGTATGGACTGCAGTAACAGAGGTGAGAAAGCTATTAATTGGGTTCTCTTGCAGTGGGGCATTTGGGAAGAGGTGGGAGTGAATTACTGTAAGTTGTGGCTGTTAAGAAACAGAACACATTACCCTTTTCTGGAAAATCCAGTGATTCACAATTGACTTGGCAAACTATGGTGACTATAATGGTTACTGCTTTGGTGCTTTGGTTCTCAAATCAGAAATCAGAAATCAGAAATGAAATTCTCAAAACTACTCTGAAATATCCACTACTTCTGACAGTGGATATTTCGTCTACATTGGCCTGGCAAATCAACAGTAGCTCTGTGGCCAATGACATTTCGACCACACCTTCTGCTTTTAGTCAAGCTGAAGCCAGCCTCATTCACTTATATGAAGTTGTGAGATGGTTCACATGACTCTAAATCCATGTTGGATTCCAAGAGAATATATAGGATGTGATGTAGATGAGAACTGTTGGCCGACTGACTGAACATCAGGAGGTGTAGACATATTGTGCACATCAATTCCTCATACAGCATGCTGCATGCTGCATGCAAAAGCAAAGCTCTGTCTAAGGGGTGTTTCCTGTGCTTCCCATTATAATTTTGTATTTTGCCTTTGTGCCCTTATTTATTGTCTATATCACAATGACGTTGTTAGGTTTTTGATTATGCACATTTATCTGCAATATCCTACATTATCAGTTGCTAATGTCATGTTGCTCAAAATGTATTATATAGTTTTCTGTGCAACAGTCTTACTGCTCAAAACATAGTCTTTAGTTCATCGTATAAGTCATTAAATGCAAAATGGTTAATCTAGTTGTCATAAACTGCCAAGCAAATTTCTTTTTTTTTTCTTCTTTTTTACACATTATTATTAGACTTGTAAATTTGGCATGAATTGTGCAAGTGTATCTTGACTAATGAAGAGAATGAAGTTCAACCAATGATCAGCCATTTCTCTGAAATAGCTTCAAGGTTCATCTCATGAATCTTCAGTTGGAAAGCTTATACTGTATAGACAGAGGACAACGCAAGAGTTACAAATTCTGAAAATGGACTTATTTTCATCTTTGTGCCCATATTTCTTTTTCCTTTTCTATATCACAATGACATTGTAAAGGTTTTTTGTTGATTGTTATTTTTTGGGTCAGACCAATAGTAAAAGTGTAACTGGGAATTCTATCCAGTCTCTTTCAGTCAATAGCCCACATACAGTAATGTGTGAAAATGTGTACGTTTGGCATACATAAGCATATGGCATACTGTTCAATACAGGAACTGTCATCCAAAACAGTTTCCATAGTTTACATTAAAACATCCCTCCAGACTGTTATATTGACAACATGACTAAGCAATTTGACTGTCTTATCCGTAAACTATGACACAAGGACTTTTCATTCTGATGACACTGATATGTTCATTGACATAATACTTACTTTTGAGAGATGAACTAAAGCTTTTAAGTAAATTACAGGCTTTTGCAGGTAATCCATTGTGTGGTGCTGTTTGTACGATTTGTTTTGAGAAATGCACATACTTCTTTGCAAATTGTAAGGATGATTTGAGAAATGCACCTAAGAGACTGAGAAAAACTGTAAGACAGATTGAGCAATATTTGTCTGACTTTGTGACCTCAGCAGAACTATCATGAACAATTCGGTCCACTAAACTGATTCTACTGACTGAAGGAGATCTCACTTGGTACTTTATTCAGTGATTAGTATTCTTACTAAAACAAGTAAAAACTTTAAAAAAGGAGGCTGCCAAATGAAATACTATTAAATCTAACAGAAAGATGACAACAAGGTTAGCTCGGAAATCTGTGGTTTCTTTTCAGCAAATTGCACTTTTGAAGTGGTTTCTCTGCCGTAAACCAGTTGGGGAAAACTGTCATTTATTTCACAATAAGCATTCGCACAATAAGTAATGCTTTCCTCAAATCCCTAGACACTTCCTTTTAGTTGTGTAAAGCTGCTTTTCATCTGAACTGTTAAGAAACAATACACTATATGCTGAAACATTGTGTCCGTTTGTGGGGAAAATTATTATAAAAAAGGAAAACAATATTTAAGTTCATACTGTAGGCATAGACAGACAGACAGACAGACAGACAGACAGACAGACAGACAGACAGACAGACAGATAGATAGATAGATAGATAGATAGATAGATAGATAGATAGATAGATAGATAGATTAGAGTGGAACAAATATCTGGAAATATGAAATGTAAGATGCAGAGAACTAGCAGAAAGGGAACGAGTATCTTTCCAGCTTCAACATCTGCAGCCTTTTCTCAAGAGAGACATTAATATCTTATTTAGACTGTTATCAAGAAAACATCAATTTTCTCAATCTTGAATCTCAGTATTATATTTCAAAAGGCTGTTTGCAAAACAAAATTGCAAAATTCTCATAAATAAGATCCCTTTGTGAATCCGTTCCCTAAAAATGATCTTCCAAAAGCAAAGGAAATACCACATTACTACGGCTATACATGCAAATCTCCATGGGAATCCAAGGACTGTGCTGCTGTGTCTTATGTATATCTTATAGTTTTTTAGGAAATGACTTAGGACAAGAGTTTTTTTTTTTTTTTTCTGGTGAAGAGATGGCTGTAAGATATGACAAAGAAAGTGTCATTCAAATTTCACTCGAGAAAGACGGATATGATTCTGCCTTTAACTATGAAAGAACTCTTTGTCAGTAATCTTTTTTTTTTTTTTCTTTTCTCTGGAGCCCTCAGTTTCAATCTACTGTACATCAATTTTGAGTCATCCATCTTGATATGCAAGTTTCGTAGTTTCAGAAAACTACATAAATGTACTCAGACATCCATAACATCACGAGAAACACTCCTAGTCCAAAGACCAAGTCACCAGGGTTAGATGAGGCAAGCAAGACCCATGTAATAAACCAGTCAATATGAAATAATTGAAATCAGTCAGTGGGATTTGGACTTCTCCACTCCACTTCTCCACAGAAATAGTGAGTAAGCAGTCTGGAGCTGAGGGAGGCTTCTGAATCACTCTGTCAAACACACACACACACACACAAAAACACCCTTTTGTAACATTACATGATCTGTTCCTGGGACCTAAGGGATAAATGGCTATTTATTCTGCCAGCATTAAATCGCAAGAAAGTCCATGAAGGAATCCTATGGCAAGAGCAGGATACGAAAAGCCAAGTATTAGCGATCTCAGCTTCTGGGAAGGCTTTTCCCTGAATTTGTTACAAGAATAACGGCACGTTTATTTCTTTAGGTGCAATTCAGACGCCTCCAGATCCCATAGACACTGTCAAATAGTCTAAAATCTACCCTATAGCATTAACTGCGGCTCAAAGCTGTGTTTATATATGTGGCAGATCAAAAGCAAAATGTAAACAATCTATTATTGAGGGCTCTCTGGGGTCTAAAACAGTTGCTCTGGCAGGTCAAAGCAGGAAGTGCAGCTGTATCTGTTCTACAAGCCGCATTTCTTTCGCACATGTCAAGTCCCACGATAACATTTCATATCAGAGTTTCGAGTGTTACTGGCAAACGTGTGCTATGTGTACAGTTTAAAAAGCTCTCTCCTTTTTTATAAATATATAAATCTAGGCATGGTTTGCTGGAGCCATCCACAGTGTTGCAATTTTGAGTGTCTAAATAAATAGAGTGATTACTGTCGCAACTTGCTTTGTGTATAATTTAAGATCCACATACAGATACGAGTTAGTTTGAATGTCATTATCAGTAAGTGTCTGAGAAAATGACTTTGGGAGACCACCTACGAGGACAATTGTCATGGCAGAATTTTCCATGTATGGTTAGCCTGCTGGAAATCACCTGGAAATACAGAAGCCCATCAAAGTGTTTTGCGAGCTCTTGGACAGTTTTGTCCTACACAACATTCCCTTGGGAATCAAAATAACTCATAACGAAGCAGCATCCGTTGCAGAATGCACTGTCAATCAAACATGTAATTGTGCAAATTACAAAGGTACCTTTTCCAATAAACCTACATAATTACAGTCATTCAACTCTCTCTTCCGTAGACCTTAAAACTGTGCCGGCTGACATCCCGCTGGATATTGTGACATTGGACTTATCCAGAAACAACATCAAGCAGCTGAGACCAAAGGCATTTGAAAATGTTAAAGACCTCAAGCTCTTGAACCTGAGCGGAAACAGTCTGGAAAACATCAGCAAAGGTAAGCCTGCGGTACACAACCAAATCCTGTCTTCAAGACATTTACTTATTTGACTGCTGAGGAATGAAAGTAGAAAGAGGATGTACAAAATGCAGGAAATGGATGTGTTTGGCACAGCAATATGTGACAAGGAAGGAGTCGCAACAAAAAAGAAGTCTCACATTAAAGTTTTAAAACATCTTGTCAAGCACTGAATGAAAAGACACCACTTTGGGAATTCATGAAAGGTTAACTATAGAAGCCTTTTTTGTTGTTGTTGTTGTTGTTGCCTTTCCATTGCATTTAGAAACCAGGCCACATTCTCTTTGTGAGTGAATAGTGAAGGATTCAACTCTTGCCTCTACATCAGGCTGAAGAGCTTTATGCCCGACAATCATTTGTCAAAAGAATGGGTGGCTGAAAGGACTTAAGAAAACAATGAGGTTTTTAGGGAAGTAATTAAATTATGAGTGTGACTCAACTATTCAGCACAGTTATCAAGAGTTGTTATTGTGGAGAAAGCAGTATAAACAGCAGGATATTAATTTTAAGCCTTTTCCAATTAGAACACAGAGAACGGGGTTCACGGAATAGAATTGCTTATAAAAATGTGTAGCCTATTTCTTGCTGAGCAGACACATTTTGCAGCTTTGGATTTCCTGTAATCTTTCTTCCATGGAATACAAAAGGACTGTTGTAGCCTACTAATGCTAGTGTTGTTAAGAAGTGGGATCTGTAGAAATGAACATTTGGAAATGATCATAATGATGGCTATTATAAAGTGTAACCAAGCCAGAATAGTTAATATTAGGGCCGGGACTCGATTAAAAAAATTAATCTAATTAATTAGAGGCTTTGTAATTAATTAATCGAAATAAATCGCATTTTAATCGCATATAAATATTTGACCTGAGAACAGTGAGAAGTAATTTTTTTCACATGGATTTTTTAGTATACCATTGAATAATTACTGAATACATAAGCTTAAGCAACAAAATATTGTTTATTTTTGTTCAACCAAGTCTAGCAGACCAGTGCAATTTTTGCCATGAAGTGTAGCAATAGCATATTTAGAAACAATTTAGAAATAGTACATTTCAGAAATTCAGGAAGCTTATAGGTGCTGGAACCTTCTGTAAAGTGTTTAAGTAAAAAACAATACTGTCGATTACATTCAGAGCATTGGAAACACTGACTATTAGAAAACATCTCTCTGTTGCTTCAGAGGCCATAACATACTAAGTCCAACTCTCAATAACCTTGGCCAAAACAATATAGAGTTCAACATAAACTGCCAGTTGCACCAACAAAATAATACATAGTTCACGTCCACGCTAGCTGCTATATGTTTTGCGTTGAGATGATACTTGAGGCTCGTCGATGTGCTGCTGCGGTGATATGCGAACGCTAGTTGGTGCTTCAGTATAATCGGTCCGTCGAAACGCATCCAGTGAGAAACGTTCCACGGTGCAAAAATACGTTATTAAAAATGTGGGAATTTTTTTCTGTAATTAATTAATCTTAGTTAACCCGTTATTTTTTGTGAATTTAATTAATCTCAATTAACGTGTTAAAGTCCCGGACCTAGTTAATATATATATTAACACACACACACACACACACACACACACACTTAGGGTCCCAGGGTTGGCTGAGGGTTGGTGGTGGGTCCCTGAACAGTAAAGGTTGAAAATCCCTATTTTAAAGCCATACAATAACTTCAGTGTAAGGATTTCGGTCTTCAAGAAGGGTTGAATCTTTGACTTTCTTTCATTTTATTTCCAGATCCTGCAGATACTGTACAGTCAGTCACCTGTTTGGTTTAAAGCAAATCCATTTCAAATTTCCTTACAAAGTCATTACAAATGGTAAACATTTAATCAAATGCTCACCGTATTCCCCCACTTGCATATTTCTTTTATTAAATCTACCCCAAAAATGCTTCCTCGGAGGTTCATGCACAGAATTTACATTTGTCTTTTTCAAATTAAATTTAAGTGTGCTGTATTTGTATAAGTCTGCTTTACATTTGAATTGCCAATAATAATATAGCGAATATATATATATATATATATATATATATATATATATATATATAGATATATCTATATATCTATATATAGATATATATATAGATATATATATAGATATATATATATATATATATCTATATATATATAGTATAATATAAAACATATTTTCTCTCACCGTTCAGAGAATCACAAACAAAAAACTAAGTATTTACTGATGCTGCAATAATTTACTGCCGCCTTTCTAAACTGCCTAAAAATGCAGTTAACAGTATATAAATATTTAAATAAAATCAAATATATACAATCATATTAATCTATTTTATACATAACAACGCATAACCAGAAACACACTGAATAATCAATTTAATATGGTTTAATTTGTACTTTTTAAATTTAGTCTTCTGAATGTAATGAAATAATGATTTTTTTTTTTTTTTTTTTTTTTTTACTGTCATTTATAGATATTAAAAAAGTTTTGAATGAAATCTGAAAAGAGTCTTTTTTCTGTTTTCTGTAGCTGCCTTTATGGGCCTGCTGTACTTGGGAGAATTGGACCTGTCCAATAACAGCCTGCACTATTTTCAGTATGACGTTTTGGAGGACCTGTACTTCCTGAAGAAACTGTCTCTGGAGGACAACCCCTGGGTTTGTGATTACAACATCCATTACTTGATCTACTGGCTGAAGCACCACCCCGGTGTGTCCCACACAGGTCTGGTGTGCAGTGAACCAGAGGAGTTTCGCGGCTGGCCGGTGGAAAACTACGTCAAGACCTACAACGCAGATTGTCCTAAAGACAATCAACTGGAGGACATAACGGGTCAGGAGCTCACTGCTGAGACAGAAGAGGAGCTGTTAACACAATTGGGGCCAAGACCTTACAGAGTGCCCAAGAAATTTGAGATCATCCGTCTGAATTAAGACGGAAACTGTGATGCTGCTGGGAACAAAATTGTTTTCCCAGCAAACTGTTTGAGAGATTAAAATTTAATATGCTGGCGCAGATTCATTGAGTTCCATCAGAACGTTTACATATTTTTTTTTTTTATGAGAATTTTGTAAATTGAATCTTGATAAATAAAAATACTTTTTTTTAAATTATTATTCACTGATGAGTTTGATGTTTATCCAATATCTATATGCACAAATGCGTCAAAGGATAGTTAATCTAAAAATAAATAGTTTTATATATAGTCATCATTTTCTCATCATTCACATATTTGAGTAGCCCATGTTTTGGTACGCAACAATTTTATTGCATTTAACTAACTCAATCTGTTGCTCCGCCATTACAATATTTGGCCTGAAGAAGCGAATTTTTGTGTTCACTTCTGGATTCAACAACACATAAAATCTGAGTATGTTTTAGGCTCACGTAAGAATAAATACAATTTAATTTTCCCTGCATGGCACCCACAATGGTGTTAAAAACAAGTTGAAGCCCACTTGTTCTCCAACAAGATATAGCACAAAGAGAAACTGTCCTGTCTATAAAGTGGTGATGTGTATATCAACATGAAGCCAGTACTGTGATGCATATGTGAACGTTGGCCATAAGTGACTGAAACATAAGAAAGGCATTTTTCTGAGGGGGGAGGGGAAAGCATAATACCACAGATTTTCTCCAGGGCCGCTTTTTTATCTCCATCCTATCTGAAAAGAAACAGATGCGAGAAGATTACAGGTCTGGAGTTTATGTCACTGCTTTGAGAGAATGCAATGAGAGAAAAATCTGGGGAATTTCAGATGGGGGGGCCATATGGGGACTCCATGCATTTGAGCGAAAACATGGTAGGGAATCAAAGTAAATACATGTATGAAGAGCTCATACTTTTAATTAATAATTGTTTTCAGAAGCACAGATGTTTTCAGCATTAAATCTGAGTGGTGTGATTCGGCGTAACTTCCAGTCCTCTTGAGTTGCCTTAAACATGGAGAAGCGTTGCTCTTCTGCAACTGTCCACGTCTGTCTTGGTTTATTTTCCTCTTTTGAAAGTTATAAAAAGATAACAGATTCAGATACTTGCTTTATCTAAGAGAAACATGTATAATTGCACGAATATGACATCAGTGAAGTTCCTCTTGGAAAGCTTACAAGAAGTTTGAGTGATAAATGCCCCGAGTAAGTGCAAACAGAGGCGCTGGTTTTTATATATATAAAAATCATCATAGTACAGAAAAGGCCAATACACATCTTAAAAGACTTAAATCGTTTTATGAAAACAGGTTATTGTATTAAATGTGCTATAAACCTTTGAGCTTTCCATACATAGCAGAAGGGGAGGGGCTATAATAACTTTCATAACAACCTAAAATTAATTCTCTAGATGGTAGAATTCATAGTGCACAGTGTAAGTGCACAGTGTGTAGAATGTCTTTTTGGACACAACTTAAGTTCCATAGTTTGCTAATATGAGGAAAGAGGGAGCAAAAATGTGAATTCCAAACAAAAATGCCAGAAGATTGGCAGTCTTAGAAGCTTCTGATTGGCTAAAGAGAGTGGCAAGCTAGTGTGATGGACTACTGCTGGCACACATGTGTTATTTCAAAGCTATCTGCCAGATTATAGAAACATTTCTTGTTTGGTATTCCAAAAAAATGCAGCACCTTTACATTTGATAATATTTATGCTATGAAATAAGAAAATACAAAAAGCATTAATGTACCTTTTGTCTGAACAGGCAGCATCCCAAGCACTTAGTATACTTCTCTGAGCTCCTGAATAAATGGTCAGGTTAAAAAAGAAGACGCTTTCTTTCTCTTCACTCACACATAGCATAAACTGTGGGAAAAGCAGTGTCTATTTCAGGAGGGGTTTATTCCCTTGTCCTTTTAAAGATAAAATACTAACCAAAAACTATAAATAACTTTAAGCTCAGCATGAGGGCTGGTTGATGCCCAAAGATGTCAAGGGGTTCAGGGACTGCAGTGCCAAAATAAAAACACTCACGCCAATCTCAACACATCGTATTTTTATAGGAGAAGCAACGAAACTGCCCATGCAAGCTCAAATAAGAAACGAAAACAAAACCCCGAACACAACCAAGGGTGCATAAACTCTGTTTTTAAATGTGGTTATTGTGTCCTGCAGATAATATTATCCGTTACAGGTCCAACACTTACCTACGAATTACCACGGAATTGTTTGTATGAATGAAAGCATCTGTCTGGATGCCATGTGACAGTAAAGAACACAATTTGATAGAAAATATTGCATTGAAGGACAAAATTCAGATACTGTCAGTTCCCGCCCTCTGCTGACATAAAAACGTTCTTGCAAAATGAACAGATATTGCGACTTTTGTGGGCCGCGATGGTATTGCAGGTGGGCCGCCAATTACTATTAAAAGAAACAATAATATTGTTCATATATGTACAAATGTCTAAGTCATAACATAATAACATCATAATATATATATAATATATAATTAAATAAAAAAAATTATCTTATTTATGTTTGCAGTATATGCTACAGAGCAACAGATGTTATATATATTATGATGTTATTATGTTATGACTTTTTTTTTTTTTTTACATATATGAACAATATTATTGTTTCTTTTAATAGTAATTGGCGGCCCACCTGCCAGCCCGAGTTATTTTCTGTTCATTGCCAGTTCATTCAATAAAGACAGTTAACAATCTAGCTTCTGAATCTGAGAAGTACTCATATGCCTTTCTTTCCTTCATTTCGACCACAACTTGTTAGGAATGATAAAATATTACATTTATATATATATATATATATATATATATATATATATATATATATATATATATATATATATATATATATATATATATATATATATATATATATATATATATATATATATATATATATATATATATATATATATATATATATGTATGTATATATGAAAGAAATACAATTCTTATATAAAATAAGTATGTTGATATTAATATTTTGGTAACTTTATGTAAGGGAACGTTTCAAAATAATGGACTTTTATTTTGAAAGGCGACTTAGGCCGCCATCATTCAAGACGTAACAGCGTCGCTGTCAGTGTTGGTTGGATCCGGTAACTTTACAGCTTTTCAAATCGTTTACTTTGTACCCTAATGCACAAATGTATTATTGTATTTTGTACGGTCTTGAACGCATGCAGTAACGTTACTTTTTCTCATAGCAGAGGTGTTTATTTATGAAATAACTGCAGTATGTGCACTGTTTACCAATAACTGTTTGCGTGACATTTCAGTATAGCAGCAGTTAAAACCATAACCAAGTTAAAAGACAACACGAAATGCTTGATCTAGGGCTGTTTTAAATGCACTGGGTTAGTTTCCCGAGTGGCTCAGTTGCTCGGACAACATGGGAAGCCGTTATATGTTTATGCTGGAGTGCCTCTGTTTCTACAACACAGAGGGAATCACTAGAGACCAGCCTGAGCTTCACTTCTAATCACTCGAGAGCAGAGGAGCACACAAGGACTCTTGTGCAGCACATGCAGTGATTAGATGCTTTGTTCGTGCTAACTAGGCTCTTACAAGTGATTTTAAATAGTCGTTCCTGATGAGATATGACTGCATCTCTTGACTTTGGTTGGCTGAAGTGGAGTCATTTGTGTTGATTGAGGTCTTTGTGGTTTCTGGGAGAGGTATAAAATCCTTTGCTTTTGTTCCCCTCACTCTATTTTTTTTTCTGCTGTGGACCAGATGAACCCTCCAGTGTTAGGGCAGTCATCTGCCCTTTTCCCAAACCTGGAGCCTGCAGGAGGAGGTGGGAAAGCCCCAGTCCTCCTGAGCGGCTCTATGGGACTCACCAGCTCCGATATGGAGCTCCAGAAAATGCTTATTGACGAGAGAATGCGCTGCGAGAACCACAAGACCAACTATCAGACCTTGAAAGTGGAGCACACCAGGTGAGGAACTGTGCTGTGCTGTGAATGAATACTGCATATCTATATACTGTAAGATATCCTGTTTAACTTCAGATGTGTGTGTGTGTGTGTGTGTGTGTGCAGACTGCAGGATGAATACACCCGGGCGCAGACTGAACTGAAACGCCTGCTCAGTGATCGCCAGGTCGCTCAGGAGAAACAGCAGCTGCTGCTGGCCGAGCTCAGAGGAGAACTGCTGGATAAAACACGTGAGCTGGAGGAGCTCAGACTGCAGGTACACATTACTGCACACTACTCTTTAGACTTTTTAGATTTACTGGGAGCACGTGGACTACATTTCATTATGGCATTCAAAAGTACTATATAAAACTGTAGTCTTACATACTAGTTGCTACTAATTAATAATCCTAGTCGTTCATATATTTTGATTTGAATCTATATGACAATATTTAAAGTTTTATGAAAATTCTGAATACTATTGCACATTGATAAATAATTATTAAAATACAAGTAAAATGTTTGGGCACATCTACTCATTCTTTGTTTTCCACGTTTTAGAATAATAGCGAAACGTCTATTTAAATTTTGAAATAACGCAAATGTAAATATGGGGAATAGGAAAAATATTTAACATATTAAAAAAAAACATATCTTACATATCTTATATGTAATATTCTCACTAGGTCGCGATACTTTGTCTAAATATTTTGTAGAAATTACAAAAATAAAATAAAAGTATACTCACAGACAAAATGGAAAGGATTTTTATAGATGCATATGAAGCTTTTTTTTGTAAGAAATACATAAACCAGTTTCATTTTAGTATTTATACATTTACTATTACAGCATTTTAGTTAGCGTTTAGTTTAGTTTTCTATTTAAATTTGAGTTTTGTCATTTTTATTATTATTAAATTATTTCTTTGTAGCTGTATTTTATTTCAGTTTTATTCGTTTTAGTACTTCCACCTTCCACTTTAATTCAGTTAGTTGCCATGAAAATATATAAAAATAAAATAATAATAATTTCAGTTCATTTCAATAACCATTATACATATATATATATATATATATATATATATATAGTTTTAGTTAACAATAACAACACAGATATGAATATATCTTGGAGCTCCAGAGATACGTAAACATAAGTATGCTTGAATTAGACATGTTGTGTTGTGTTGATCGTGTGTTTAAGGTGCTGACCCCTCAGCGGCTGGAGCTCTTGAAAGCACAGGTGCAGCAGGAGATGGAGACTCCCGTCAGAGAACGCTTCAACAAACTCCAGGAGGTAAAAGATGCCCCTCCACAACTATTAACTCCTGTTCTTATGACAACCACCTAAGTACATGCTACAGCCACAATCCTGTCCATTACAGATGATTGCTTTGTCTTTTCTACACGTTATAAAAAAACACAGTATCTACAAAGTAGTCTTGAAATGTCCTTCTTTACTTCTCTCTGTAACAGGAAGCAGAGAATTACAGGTCTGAGTATAATAAGCTCCGTTATGACCTCACTTTCCTCAAGTCAGAGTTTGATCACCAGAAAGAGGAGCACGGCCGAGTCCTGGAGGAGAGGCGGATACGCCATGAAGCTGATGTATGTTTTATCATTCTTAATTGGATTCTGACCCAGCAGTGTCTGTTTATGAAGCAGTTTTATATATGTGATGGTGCAGGTGGCCAGACTTGAGCGTGATAAGGAGGATCTGGCTGCTCAGCTGCAGAGCGGAGACCCGGCACGGGACGGGAAACGGGTCGAAGCCCTGCTGAGGGAGAAAGCTCAGCTCCACCAGCGGCTCAAAGGCCTGGAGGCAGAGGTCACTGAACTCAGGGCAGAGAGGAATAACTCAGGTGCACAGGCTGAAAATGTGCAGCGGATCCAGATCCGACAGCTGGCTGAATCCCAGGCTGCAGTAAAAGCCCTGGAGGTGAGCGGATTAAACTGAAGAGTTGTAGATTTTTGATAACAGATAAGATTTGATGAGGAAGTTTGTGAGGCAGGTTCAGTGTAAAAAAAATTATTTTATATATAAATATATTGTTAGGCTGAATGCAAAAAAAAAAAAAATATATATATATATATATATATATATATATATATATATATATATATATATATATATATATATATATATATATATTAAGGCATTTGAAGACAATTTTCTGTCCCCCTCTGTTGGTGTTTAGGCAGAGAAGCAGTCTATTCATATGCAGTTGGACCGGACAGAAAGTGAACTCCGACTATCTCAGGAACAAAACACACTCCTCACAGGCAAACTGCACAAAGCCGAACGGGAGATCAACTCGCTCAACAGTCAGGTGCACGAATACAGCCTGAGTGACTTGACCAGTCAGATTCTTTCACCACATTTCCCCATGCTTCATATCTATATTAATATATCCCATCAATTGTGTGTGCTTTCTTGGCCAGATTGAAGAGATGAAGCACACACATAAGCTGGAGTTGAGTAACTTAAAACTAGAGTGTGTCAGAGCCAAAGGAGACCTAGAAAGAGACCGCGATACACTGCAGTGCCAAGTAGAGGGTAAACAAACATCTTTCCTTTCTTTCATTAACTTTCTTGGAACCTATTTTACAATAATAAGTCTCTCTCTCTCTTAGGTCTACAGTCAGATATTGAGGTCATGAAGTCAGTGCTGGAGAGAAATAAAGAGTTGATATCTGAAAAAGAGCGTGAGATGGTGCGAAAGGTTCAGGCGGCAAGAGAGGAGGAGATACACAAGATGGCTGCTCTTCAGGAAGAAAAGTAAGCACTGTTGGTAATATCAGACGAGGAACGGATTCAAAGCTTCATAGGATTTTCTACATTCAAGTAAATTAATTTCATTGTCATCAGGCTGGAGCTGGAGAATCGTTTATCTGAGCTTGAACAGCAGAGAGCTCTTCAGGAGGCAGCAGGGAGCTCTCAGAAAGAGGAGTGGGAAGAGCGTGTCCGTGCTGCACAGTTGGGGGAAGAGTCTGTTCGCAGGGAACTGCAAAATCTGAGGCAAGGGTCATTTGATTCAGTTTAACATCCACATACATTTTTTTTTTTTATAAAAACATACATGGATGAAATGTTCACATTAATATTGATTACACGTTGACTTCAACTAAGTGAGAAGAAATTGCTAAATACTCAGTAGCTGTGTTGCAGTAAGATGGTATGATCTTGAATCCCTGTTTGATTTCCTGTCTGAATGCTTGTGATACAGAGTCAAGGTTCAGCAGCAGAGCCAACAGCTGGAAGAGCTAGAAAACTTAAGAGCAGAAAACGCGGACCTGAGACGAGTAAGCGCTGGAAAATATGTGAAATTACTGTGAATATAGAGATGGAGGTCAAAACGTAATCTGTTTTGTAAATTGTGTTTATCAGCAAAACGCTGAGCTGAATCTACAGATAGGAACCCTGTCTCACTCGGAGAGCGAGCTGCTGGACACCAATAGCAGACTGAGAGAAAGTCTGGAGCGAGTGAGAGAGGAGCTACGGAGCACTCGCACACAAATAGAACGGACCCAACAGGAAGCCGAGAGGTACGCCTTATTGTAATCTGCACACGTGTCACTGTCAAATGAGAAACAAAAAATATTTCAGAGAATGCTGAAAAAACAACCATTTAGCATTTCTTCAGGTTAGAAGCTTGCAGTAGAGTTGATTGGTAAGACGTATTGTTTTTTTTCGAAGAGAGATTCTGCTTCTATACAAGTGCTTGACAGAAATGTTTCCTTGCTATTACAAATATGGGTGATTTTTGATAATGGTACATTAGATCTCTTTTTTTTTTGTTTGTTTTTTTTTTTTTCGTCCTGACAGCTATATTAAAAATCTGGAAAACATTAAACCATATTACAACAGGTCAACTTCTTGAATGTTTCCAAACCCAATATAGATTTTTTTTCTGTATGTATGTAAATTATCCTGTTTGTATATCCCTATCTTTATTACAATTATTATTAATTGTTCTATTTTTTATGTTTTTTATTATTATTAAATAGTTAATGTGATTTTTACTCTTGTTCTTTCCATGAAAATAGCTTAGGGGGGGGTGAAATGCTCGTTTTCACTCAATATCCTGTTAATCTTGAGTACCTATAGAGTAGTACTGCATCCTTCATAACTCCAAAAAGTCTTTATTTTTATATTTATAAGAGAAAGATAGTCTGTAACACGAGCGCCTAGAGGTGTGACGTGTGGGCGGAGCTAAAGAATCACGAGCGCCAGTAGGCTTTTGAGTTGAGAGCATGTGGAAGCTGTGACACAGATCCAGAGGCTGAAATTTAACAAGAGCAGCATCAGCAAAGGCGGTATGCTATGTGGTATGTACTGAAACTGTATATATTTGCTTAGCGGTTTTGGAAAATGACTAAGTTCCACTTTGTCGTCTTTTTTTTTTTTTTTTTTTTTTTTTAAGCTGTACATGTGGAAAGTGCAGTTTGATGACAACATCGCATGTTGTTTACTTGATGTGCTTACGCGCTGATAGCTAAGTTAACAACACAGAGATATTTGAAGCAGTTTAACTCACCGCATGTGGTTCCTCCACACAATCGTGACCCTTTTCCGTTGGGACTGCATTATCCTTAAGAAATAAACGATGTGCAATCCGAAATGCAGAGAACAAACAAAAACATTTGCACAACTCCGTTGATGCTCTGTAAAAATAAACTCCATCCACTGGTCCCTTAATGTTGTTTCTCTTTTGGTAATCTGTGCAGGGTTGTCTTGCCCTGGCAACCAAAAACACACTTCTTTTGTGACTTTTCGCGACGCTCTCGCTCTGATCAGGCTGTGCTCAGCCTCTCAGTGCTCTGCTATACGGGAGCGCGCGCTCTTCTTAGGACCCATATAAGGAAATTCCGCTCCATCTAACGTCACACAGATCCATACTCGAAAAAAACTTTCCGAAACTTGTGACAAACCGGAAGAGGTTTTTTTGGAACAAAAATACTCCTTCAAACGTACAACTTAATTTTTGAAACTTTGTCCATGTTTAGCATGGGAATCCAACTCTTTAACAGTGTAAAAAAACTCAGTATGCATGAAATAGCATTTCACCCCCCCTTTAAAAATGATAACAATATATTGAACAGTGTATTGTTCAGTTAAGTTGATTAAGTGAAACGTCAATGTTTTCTTGTCACAGGTTGGTGGAGGAAAGGCGGGTGGAATGGTTGGAGGAGAAACACAAACTGCAGGAAAGAGAAGCAGAACTTCGAGAGAAATACAGCCAGGCCAAAGAGCGCCTGCAGAGGGCAGCTTTTGCTCAGAAAAAGGTAGTGTCTAAATTCTACAAACTTCTTTTTGGAAGTTACATTTATATTTCTTTGTACTTATTGTCACAACTATTGTTATTATAAAGGTCCATTATTGGTCTATTTTCTTATCCAGAGAAAAACCATGACAGAACTGAAAGAAAACAAACTTCAAGACAAGATTCAGCTGCTGGAAGCCAAGATAGAAGAACTTGAAATTGAAGCAAGCATGGCTAGAAAGTACTTTTGTCTTCAGTTTATAACATCATCAGGGGCCTTTTGCTATAGATAATATTGTATGTATATATGTATGTGTTTATTATATTATATTTTCAGGAAATCCTCATACTCTGAAGAACATGCTCAGCTCAGCAAGCGTTTGAAGGAGCTGCAGAGGAGACACAATGAGTTTCGTCGTCTGTTGCTGGGGAACCAGATGACCTCCTCCACCCCTCTGGCCCAATCCCTCCTCATCCCAGCAGAATCCATCTTCTCGAATATACAGGTGTCTGCAAACATCCCGTCCACAATCTAGAATATTCTTTTGTTAGCCATAACAAAACCCATGATACAAATCTGCTGCTTTCCCATCCTCCCCTCTCTCTTTTCCCCTTCTTCATCCCACTCATCTGTTCCTGCATTTCGTCTTTCAGGAGGATCAGCACCAGAGGGAGTTGTCTGTGCTCCGGAGACGCTTGGAAGAGTTGGAAAACAGTCAGCAACAGCAGCTGGAAGAGCTGGCTGCTCCTCTGGACAGAGACAGAGACCGAGAGAGACTCTCAAGCCCACGGGACGTGCTTTCTTGACCACTATCTGTGTGTTTAAACTCACCATGTGCCAAAAACTGAACATACTGTGACATTTCGCAAGTGGTTTTATTTGAAACGAGACACAATGCTTTGCAACAGAAAGGTCCCAGATGTTTCAAGAAAAACCTGTTGCATTATTTATTAATTGTCTGGTGGGACAATAATGTTTTAACTGGGAGGGAGGGGCTTCTAAAGCTTTCATAAATATTGTTGTACATATTAAAAATGATCTGTAACTTGTTTCAAACCTGAGAAGCCATATTTATATGACTCCAAGTGGGCATCTATAATAGGAGACACCACCTTTTCATCTTTTGGAAAAAAAGAGATTGAAACAAATTCATTAAACTGTTTGTATTTTGTGATCTTGAGATTTATTTATCACAATAGCTTTCAGAAGAGCTGACAGTGCATGTGTAACGGGTATTATGATTAAAAAAATAATAATGATTTAATTTAATGAACTCACTCCAACCCCATGATATCATTATTATTTTATTTTATCATTATCTTTTCGTTTTGTTATTGTTTACTTGTGACCAAATAATTAAATTAATAACGCAACAACTCAACGAACTGTCTGCCAAAAGAAAAAGAAAAATTAGTTAAAAAAAACAATACAAAGATACATTTATTTATAAAGTAAAAATTTGATGTCAAGTCTATGATTGTGTCTCAAACCATACTGAGCATCCCATCCAGATAGCATAGGGTCCACAACCTGATCTAATAAGAAAACGTAGCCTAAGTGTTTCACGTTTTGGCGGATGCATACGATTTGACTCGTGTAAAAACGTAGTTTACGTACGCATGAGGTCCTCCTAACCTAACGAAGTCGTACCAATTCATAAGAATGTGCCAAAATGTAAAATGGTTACGAATTGTTATGTTGGCATGTACTATTAAAAGGCATGCACGTGCCTAAATGTACACAAACCTTAATTATAATTTGCACACACTATTCAAATGCGGACGTGTTGATGCTCATAATCCTCCACCTGATGCCCAAATGCTCTGTTCACATCTATAATGTCCCAGAGTGTTGCTTGGGCGTTAAAGACTTGTGCAGCATCACTCGGAACTATAGGCTTCTGTTGAGTTAGAAAGCTCACATCGCTTTGACGCACTTGCCTTGACTCTGCAGTGAGCCTGAATCCGGACAGTGGCGCTCACTCCTCCTCCCCTCGCGCGCATCTTCCGATGCATTAGGAAACGCACTTCTTTCTATCTATCAAACATGAACTGGACACTGCTCGTATTGGGTAGTGTGTGCTTACTTGTCCTCGGACAGGACGCGTTCGTTCACGGGAAGCGCAACGCTCGGACGGTGACTTTCTCTCGGGCTGCACGCGGACACGGACACTCGAGACACAGACGGGACACCTGGACTGGACCGGCGCGTTTCACAGCATGCAAGTCTCCACTGTCACCCAGAGACCAAGCGCTTCTGCTCAGCCACACGCACGAGGTGAGGACGACATACTGAAGTTCACTCAGTCCGATTAAAGCCTTTTGACATTGAGATGAATCTCAAAAGGTGACACGATTTACCTGCATTTATCCTACTCCAATCCAACACTAAAGGTGACAGATTATAATCATGCTAAAAATATTTATGTATTTACTAAAAGTTAGATATTAGAGATTTCAACTGACGGTTGGGAATATTAAAAGTCTTCAATTTTATTTATTTATTTTGCTGTTTAGTTGTCCAGTGCACTGAAATAGAAATCTGAAACCATTCTTATTTATCTATTATATAATGTAAAATAATAATAATTATAATGTGCTATAGGTCTGAGGTTTGGAACAACACTAGTAATAGTCAAATATTTAAATTGTTGTCTGAACGGTCCCTTAAAATGACAGACAGAGCAGGAATGTCCGCTTCCATCAGTATAAGTGCAACCCTGTCCTGTGGTCTTCTTCCAGACTGTGTTTCAAGGTGATGAAGGATCCAGTTTTACCCTCACATGGGTTGGAGATGGAACTGGGGTAAATCAGTCTTACCAAATCATCTAAAGATTACCAGTAACTAATCATTATCTCATCTAAGTTCTCTGTTTTAGGGTCATTATCTTGGAAATTTGGATGAACATTGTAGTTTTTCATTCACAATCAGTCAGTTTTGATGTAAAGATTTGATATTATTGTATTTAAAGAAATAATGCAGGGGTAGTCTGAATGTTTTTTTTCTCTGTCCATCGCAGGTAATCCTGGTCCTTTCTACACTGAGCGCTCCCTCTGACTCGTTTTATGAAGGCGGTTCATCACGTCTTTACAGGAGGTCAGTGGTGCAGTTTTTACCTGAACACCATGTAGACCGGAGCTGCCCAATCCTGTTCCTGGAGATATACAGTATCTACCTGCAGACTTCAGCTCTGTAATCTGTAATTCTGTAATTGTCAGGTGCTCCTGAAGATCTAAACTGGCTGCTTACGGTGTGTTTGATCAGGGTTGGAGATAAACTCTGCATGAGGTAGATCTCCAGGAACAGGACAGTGCACCCTGGATGTAGACTAACGTTTATTGGCCTAGCCAGCTGTTTCTTAAATGATGCAACCAGTTTGGATTTATTTACTAATAAGCTGAATCTTTCTATAGTGAAGACTATGGAAAGTCTTTTCATGATGTCTCCAATGCCATTAAAAATACATTCATCAAGAAGGACTTTGGGATAAGTGCTGGGCCTGGGAACTCTCAACAGGTAATGTAACATGTGCTAACATCGAGTCTGAAGCCATAGCTTTATCTCTCGCGAGTCAAACTTGTCTTAGCTAATTCGGACAACTAATAATAATATTAGATGTAGTATCTATTTTTTCTATGTGACACCAGAGATTCTGTTCAAACAGCAGGCCGTGGCATTTATAATTTTCTCACGACAGCTCATGGTTTTAACAGACATTGCAAATGACAGCAGTCGCTCTGTGTTAAAACCAATCATGAAACCACACACTTTTTATAACTTCCTCTGAAGTGGGGTTGGTGTGAAGCTAATATCCTGCTGTGTGTTAGTTCTTTGGAACTAACTTTTGTCATCAACTGAAAAAAAACAAACACAAAAAAAACACAGTAATTCCTCCTCTTCTTGATGTCTGTCCTTTATTGTTTTATAAGTAAACTGTATGTAACGTTTTGTCACCATTATAGGTGATTCTAACAGCCAACCTGCCTTTCACCGAGACCCCAGGAGGAGTTATTTTTACGTCGATGGATGCTGGTGTGACGTTCAGATCAGTGCATCTTCCATTCCATCCAGCTCAGGCCATTCAGTTCCACTACCAAGAACCGAAATACCTCGTGGCCATCAGCAATGACGTGAGTAAGGTTCTACCTCCTACTCTTTGAAGCCCCCTTAACAGCTCGCGAGGTGATTCAGGTGTCTTACACCGCCTGTTTGTATTTGTAATTAGTTAAGACACTTGCAATGTCACAGTATTGTTCAAAATAATAGCAGTACAATGTGACTAACCAGAATAATCAAGGTTTTTCGTATATTTTTTTATTACTACGTGGCAAACAAGTTACCAGTAGGTTTAGTAGATTCTCAGAAAACAAATGAGACCCAGCATTCATGATATGCACGCTCTTAAGGCTGTGCAATTGGGCAATTAGTTGAAAGGGGTGTGTTCAAAAAAATAGCAGTGTGGCATTCAATCACTGAGGTCATCAATTTTGTGAAGAAACAGGTGTGAATCAGGTGGCCCCTATTTAAGGATGAAGCCAACACTTGTTGAACATGCATTTGAAAGCTGAGGAAAATGGGTCGTTCAAGACATTGTTCAGAAGAACAGCGTACTTTGATTAAAAAGTTGATTAGAGAGGGGAAAACCTATAAAGAGGTGCAAAAAATGATAGGCTGTTCAGCTAAAATGATCTCCAATGCCTTAAAATGGAGAGCAAAACCAGAGAGACGTGGAAGAAAACGGAAGACAACCATCAAAATGGATAGAAGAATAACCAGAATGGCAAAGGCTCAGCCAATGATCACCTCCAGGATGATCAAAGACAGTCTGGAGTTACCTGTAAGTACTGTGACAGTTAGAAGACGTCTGTGTGAAGCTAATCTATTTTCAAGAATCCCCCGCAAAGTCCCTCTGTAAAAAAAAGGCATGTGCAGAAGAGGTTACAATTTGCCAAAGAACACATCAACTGGCCTAAAGAGAAATGGAGGAACATTTTGTGGACTGATGAGAGTAAAATTGTTCTTTTTGGGTCCAAGGGCCACAGGCAGTTTGTGAGACGACCCCCAAACTCTGAATTCAAGCCACAGTACACAGTGAAGACAGTGAAGCATGGAGGTGCAAGCATCATGATATGGGCATGTTTCTCCTACTATGGTGTTGGGCCTATTTATCGCATACCAGGGATCATGGATCAGTTTGCATATGTTAAAATACTTGAAGAGGTCATGTTGCCCTATGCTGAAGAGGACATGCCCTTGAAATGGTTGTTTCAACAAGACAATGACCCAAAACACACTAGTAAACGGGCAAAGTCTTGGTTCCAAACCAACAAAATTAATGTTATGGAGTGGCCAGCCCAATCTCCAGACCTTAATCCAATTGAGAACTTGTGGGGTGATATCAAAAATGCTGTTTCTGAAGCAAAACCAAGAAATGTAAATGAATTGTGGAATGTTGTTAAAGAATCATGGAGTGGAATAACAGCTGAGAGGTGCCACAAGTTGGTTGACTCCATGCCACACAGATGTCAAGCAGTTTTAAAAAACTGTGGTCATACAACTAAATATTGGTTTAGTGATTCACAGGATTGCTAAATCCCAGAAAAAAAAATGTTTGTACAAAATAGTTTTGAGTTTGTACAGTCAAAGGTAGACATTGCTATTTTTTTGAACACACCCCTTTCAACTAATTGCCCAATTGCACAGCCTTAAGAGCGTGCATATCATGAATGCTGGGTCTTGTTTGTTTTCTGACAATCTACTGAACCTACTGGTAACTTGTTTGCCACGTAGCAATAAAAAATATACTAAAAACCTTGATTATTCTGGTTAGTCACATTGTACTGCTATTATTTTGAACAATACTGTATATGTGACAGTTTGTTGACATGCTCTCTCTCTTCAGGATGGGCTATGGCTCTCAGAAGACTTTGGGAACAGCTGGTCTAAAGTTCATGAAGGAGTTCATACGTTCACATGGTAATCTATTTAAAAAATATTTTCTATACTGTTTTTTCAATCAGAAACATATTCTTATTTGAAAAAAGCTATTCATTTTTGTAACTAAAATATGCTTTCCATTTTTTATTTCTTTTAAAGGGGATCTGGAATCACTCTTTTCTTCAGTTCCAGCCCAAAAGGAACTGGTGCGTGATTTCATCTAGGTTTTTCATCATTGAATAACATTGAAGGAATCATTAGTCAAAAATAGCTGATGTTCTTTGATATACATGTTATGTACAGCACAGAAAATTGGCCGTGCTTATAAACTGAATGATAAATGAGTGATCTCTATTAAATGGGTTTGACCCAGTGGAGGCAGCGAGACGAGGCAAGCTTATTCTAAGACGGACGCAGGATTTCGGCAAAACCTTCACCACCATCGCCAAGAACATCTTCTCCTTCAGATATATCGGTGGCTTCCTGTTTACCTCTGTCATGGAAAAACTGGTGTGGAACTAAGCCAATGTGCACACTCAAGCATGTGTTCTCCCACATGAACACACACCATGTTGCCCACCCTTTTTCATTTTCCCTTATGTAAAGAATCATCAAAGCTTGCTTGAGTTATGGGATGTTGTGTTTACAGGCCTCTCCCCGTGTCATCTATGTGTCCTCGGACCAGGGTGACCGTTTCCAAAAAGCTCAGCTACCATCAGCAACTACAGAGCAGGTGTGAAAAACACAAAGTTTTCCTAGATATCTATATATAAATCTAATTAATTAATAATTATTCATGATTTATTGATTAATAATAATACAAATATATTAATGTATTAATTGATATAATGTATGATTGATATAATGATATAATGCATGTAACACTATTATTTATGTAAGTGTGAACACACTTAATAATATATATATATATATATATATATATATATATATATATATATATATATATATATATAAATTTATAATGTATCATAATAGTATTGAAAATAACAAATATGAAGAAAAAAAATTAATACATATGAGACATTTTATATGAATATAATTAATATAGCAACATAATAAATAATATAAGAATTGATTTGCATTAATTTGTTACTTTATTAATAGTGTATACGTTTATTTATTAGTTATTCATTTAATTGAATATAATTACATATAATAATTATAATAGATTATATTAATAACTTATTATTCATATAATAAAATGTGTTTATTTTTTATGATTGTTTTATGACTGTGTGCAACTGTCTGACTCACTTTTGATGTCTGTTTGCAGTTCTACTCCATTTTGGACGGCGACGAGGACATGATCTTCATGCATGTGGACAACCCTGGAGGTGCCGCTTCACGCTTTTCAGCTTCCTCTATCATTTCTCCGTCCTGTAAGAGGCGTAAAAGAAAAGTATCAGTATTATTTAACAGCTCAACCACTGTTGCTGTGAGTTTAACAGTGTATGGATTGGACATGTCAAGGGAGTTCCACTTTGTGTTGACATATCATAGAATTCTAGAATCTTTTGGGTCAGTGTGTACGTTATTCATCTTGGAGTCTTGAGGTCTTTGTGCTGTGACGATCACTGGAAAGAGATAAGAGTGGGGATGGTGTAGACTTTCAGTCAGGCCTCCACTGTCACACTATAGTGGGAAGATACACACACATACACCCCTCACTGTATTTACATGTATGTACAGTATGACATACAGTCCATGGCTCATGTGAAGAGTTATCTTATTTCCCATCATGCTTTTAACATGTCGATTTGTTTCTCACCGGATATTCGATTCACATTTTGTCACACGAAGCTGGTTAGATGGGTTTGCTGTGTAAGCTTATGGCTGATCTCTTATCTCGTCTGAGAGAAAGCGGTGTCAGCCGAGTGTTTGTGTGTGATGTGATCTCGCATGCTTTCAGAAGACACACATTTTGGGACAATCTACACCTCTGATGACCGTGGAATCCTGTATTCGAAGTCTCTGGAGCGCCACCTGTTCAGCAGCGAGGGGAAGAGCGATTTCACTAATGTGACATCTTTGAGAGGAGTCTATTTCACCAATAGACTGGAGGAGGGTATGAACTTGTCTTAAAGGGTGCCCAAAGGGTTAGTTCACCCAGATTTGAAAATTACCTTTCAGCTTCCGTTTACCGTATTTGGTGTGCTTTATGCATGTATGTGAAAAAGGCCTAAATTAAATATTTTATGTTATCATAAAAATAAAAAAAGTGACATACAGCCAAGTACGGTGACCCATACTCAGAATTAGTGCTCTGCATTTAACCCATCCAAAGTGCGCACACACACACACACACACACACACACACACACACACACACACACACACACACACACACCCAGAGCAGTGAGCAGCCATTTATGCTGTGGCACCCTGGGACACATAGGTGGTATTGCTGACACGAGTCTCGAAACCCACAACCTTTGGGTTAAGAGTCAAACTCTCTAACCACTAGGCCACGACTTCCCCTGTATATAAGGCGATTGAGTCTCTTTGGTTGATTTGGATTAAACTAATGTATTCATATGAATATCTTTTACACATTTTTTGAAGCATCACCATTTAAGTGGAGTGGAGAGGGACAAACCTCTCAGGTTTCATCAAAAATGGCATTTGTTTTTTCTTTCAAAGATGAATGAAAGTCTTATGGGATTGAGTAACTGATGACAGAATTTTCATTTTTGGCGGGTGAACTATCGCATTAAGTGGTACATTTCCAGTCTCACTTGTATTGGTGATGCTTTTATGTCATTACTAAAAGATGTCGAACTCATTTTGGACCGCAGATGGACGCATTCGTTCAGTCATTTCGTTCGACAGAGGTAGACGATGGAGTTTTCTGAAGAAGCCAGAGAATGTGAATTGTCCAGACAGCTCAAAAAAGGTAACCGTTGAGGAATTCATTATGAGAAAATGTATTTCATTTGTAAAAAGTTGCATTTTTTTTTTCTCGCACATTTTCCCCCGCTCTGTTGACGTATTTCCTGTTCAAACAGGAAGTTGGGCAAGAACATATTGAACTAATTAAACTAAATTAGCCCTAACTGGACAAACATTTCACACAAGGCAATATTAAATGATCTGCTAAAAGCATTTATCGATTCAGATTAGCCTCAAAGTTAAAAGACAAATTTTGATTTCCTTAAAACCAAAGTAGCTATGTCATTATGTAACATATCACAGTATAACAGATTGTCAGGAAAAAATAAAAATCATGGCAGTGACTTGGTTCTATACGTCGGTTATTGATTGGATTATGAGACGTGAGGTTACTTTTTTTTCATGTCATGACGACTTTGAAGGTTACTGTAAATGTGTGATTGTATCCATTTTCTGTTCTAGTGTAACCTGCATATCCATGGAGAGCACAGTCATTTCATTGAAATCACTCCCATGCTGCCTCTCTCTGAACCTACCGCCATTGGTCTGGTCATCGCTCATGGTACTAGACCCTACCACCAATCTCCACAACTTTACAATCAAACTTGTCTGAATGTGAAATGTTACTGCAGGTAGTGTCGGTGACTCCATTTCAGCTGTTCGGCCGGATGTGTACGTGTCTGGGGACGGAGGTTACACCTGGTGGGGGACTCTGAGAGGACCTCACCACTACACCATCCTGGACTCTGGAGGCCTGATAGTGGCTGTGGAGGCGCATAGAGACAGACAGATCAGCTCAATAAAGTAGCACACCATCACTTGCCCTGAAGTTGTATTACAAGTTGTTCTTGTTCTAAAAGGAAAAAATGTATAATATGTAGTCACTGTCATATATGACTGTGTGTCTGAATGTATTCAGGTTTTCCACAGATGAAGGACAGTGCTGGCAAATATTTAATTTCACCAGCCACCCGATCTTCTTGGCCGGACTGGCATCCGAGCCGGGCACTAAGTCAATGAATATCAGCATTTTCGGCTACCGACCAGATGATGATGATCAGCCCATGTGGGTGGCTGTCACCATAGACTTTGAGCACCTGCTCACTAGAGAATGTAAGAAACATTTCAAGAATTATGGGCAGATTTTAAATACTGTTATAAGTGTTATGCTACATCACACAAATCATAGTGGCGACGAAAGCCAACTGTGGTGTTGCCTTATGACGCCTGCATCTGAACCAAAATTTGCACTTGAACACACCACAAAGACTACAGCCAATGGGCAACTAGCACATACATTCTAAACTTGCATGAGAGGAAACAGCTCTCCATATCAGCCTTTTCTTTTTTTTTTGCTTGCACTTGTTCACTTAGTTGAATAGCCAATCGAAGTGATCTCTCTTACCAAGCAGCCCATCAGCTTCACGTCACTGCTTTAAGAACGTAAAAGTTCCCTTGTAAAAACTACAGTTTTACAATCTCTCTGGGTTCCTAGGTGATGAACAGGACTATGTGCAGTGGTTGGCACACTCTGACTATGACTCTGACCCAGAAACAGATGGATGCCTCTTGGGGTACAAAGAAACTTTTCGAAGACTGAAGAAACTGTCAGCGTGTAGAAATGGGAGAGGATATGTGGTCAGCAGGCAGCAGCACCCTTGTCCTTGCACTAGAAATGACTACATGTGGTAGGAAAAAAATGCACCACACTGAGGTTTGGACTTCTGTTTGTGGCCAAACAGAAGAGTTTTCTGAACATCTCTCCTGTCAACAGTGAGTACGGTTTCTATCTGCATGAAAACACCTCGGAGTGTCTCCTGCAACCAGACTTCTTGAATCGAACCCAGTATATAAGCTTAAATGGGGAGCTAGATGACCTTCAGAATACAGGGTGATGGTGAAATATATCTTTATTTTCCATATATATATATTAAATACACGCACACGCATACACTTAATTGTTATAATTATACCACTGTGTTAAACAGGTATCGTAAGATTCCTGGTGATAAATGTGAGGGGGGTTTCAGCCCTCCGAGAAGAGAAGGAAAGGACATTTTACTAGCCTCCTCAAAATCGCACAGTGTGAGACCAGTGAGTGGCCAATTTTTCATGACAAGAATTATTGACTATACAGTGGCCAAAAACATTAAGTAAAATTACTTATCATGTATGCTACAATACAAAGAACATAAATCCAGTTTGCTTAACCAATATGAGGAAAAGTGGTGTATTTCTAAATATCAATCTGAATTTCATTCAGAAATGAATCAGAGCTTTAAAAGAATACATAAAGAGAAAGAGAGTTGATGAACTGGATTCATTATACATTTATTGTCTTTCTACTGGCAGCTGGGCATGCTGGTTCTTATTGTGGTGTGTACTTGTGTGGGAGTCATTGGTTTGGTTATTACTGCAGCATTAATAATCACTTCAAGGAGAATAAACTGTAGGCAAAGGTAAGATCTGACTGGCCTCTGTTGGATACAACATCCATTTGAAGCCACATTCAGTATCTCTCACACAAGATATACATTGCAGAAGTTAGATTCTCTATTGGTCAAATTTTGCCCTCTGCAGGTCACCTGCTTATCGCTTCTCTGCTCTGCAACTCCAAGATGATGATCTGTCTGTTAGCAATGACAGCAGGCCCGATGGCAAACTAAATGGTTTCCACGTCCAGGAGGATTCTGATGATGTGAGTTTGATGAATCAATCAACATTATCCTCACCTGTATCCAATGAATTTCTCTGTTTTTATATATTTTAGCATTTGCTTGCTGACTATTTTTTTTTTTTTTTTTTACATCTTCTTTAGGAACTCATTGAATGAACAACATTTAAACTCTAGAAACTACTCCGGATTTGCAGACAAGTGTGAATTGTTTCAAATGAATCTCAAACCCAGGCACTGTAACGGGACAATAAACGCTTGGAAATAATGGTGAACTACATTTTTCAAGCCGAGGAAAATGATATCAGGTTCTTATTTTGTCCTATGAAGTGTCTTATACAGGATAATCATTATGAGTGAATTTATTTTCACCCTCTCTGTGCACTGGAATCATTCACATTCCCTCAGGCTGCTGCCGGAAGTCCTCCTTGAGATTTGTATCAGTCCACCCCTGTCAGTATTTCTTAAACTATGTATTTTCAAATAAACCAATCTACTGTTTTTGAATTGTAAATGAATTAAAATGCATTTAAAAATCTGCATTATTTATGCTTATCCTATTTTTTTTATTGTGTTATCCATAATACACCATAATAAACATATTGTTTAGTATATAATTAGTAAAAAAATGAATTTTTTTAAAGCGCTTTATACAGTATAGGCAATGTCATACTGCATAATTTGGCAGAAAAGTTCTCAACTGCAATACCAATATAGAATACTACTACAGACAAATGTCAAATGAGAATGACACCAAACAGTTGTCTGTCTCGAAAAACAAATAAACCACACACCTCACAAGAGCATACACTCACCTCACACCTCCTCACTAACACACACTCTCACACATATACTACATACCACACTACACACCAACAAGAATCATACTCTCACATATCTTCACTAAAACACCCATCTCGCTCAAGATTCAAGAATATTTAAGCAATACAGGGCATAGTAAAAAAAAATAATAATAACAAAACAAATTAATTACTTTATATATAAAGTATGTAGCCTATACTATTGTCTTTGAATTGCATTGCCTAAATATAATGTGTTTTTCAGACTATTGCCTGTGTATATTAACATATAGTATAAATACAATATCTATAATTTCCTATTTAAACATAGTTTAATTTAACCCAAACGTCTTAAAAGTAACAATTATTCTATTCTTTTTGTATTTTTCCAATCATTCCAAACTGCCATCTGTTTGAACTATTTAGGCTTAAACTAGTATGACCAGTTTTAAACAAATTATGCTTAAAATCCCTGCGCAGTATGGGCGGGCGTCACATAGGACACGCCCCCACATCTACAAAACACACGTCCACATCTGCACAAACGCACGGTCCTCCTCTCTAGCGAACCCGGATGTGAGGAGATATTCAGCGCTGTGTCGCCGTGGCACCAGGTATTTCTTTATATTCTCTTCTTCTTTACTCAATATCAGTCTAAAATATATATTCGTTGAGTTACATGATGTCCTTGACTTCATATTATATATCTCTTGCAAGATTTATTATCGTGTTTTTGTTTGCATATTCACCTTAAGCTAAAGGCTACAATCACTTTTTCTGCTGTCATCTCACACCTAAACTTAACACTAACAAGCGTGTAGTTGGCTTCTGGCATATTTTTCAGGCATAATTAGAGGATTTCGGGATTTAAGTGTTCGTTTACATGTTAGATCTTGAGCATTTTGTTGAATATTTTATTGGTTCATAGTCATTTTAAGAAATACTGAAGGGATGGACTGATACAGATATATACATGTAAGTCTTATATGTTGGTTTGTGTTAAACCGGCTTATGAAATAATTAGAATTTATTCATAAACAATTGAAACAATCTTAAACAATTTAATACATTTTAGAATTCTGTGATGTTGAGTTAAATTTAAAATATGTTTATTTAACGGAGCTGAAAGTAGTAAAACATAAATATTTGCTTAGCTGAATCAAGTTACTCTGTGTGTATATATAATAAATCAAATGGATGAGACTCGGAAATATTAATTATGAATCTCATTCTGATTCAGTCAAATATAGGTAAGATAGTCAGCCTGGCCGTTGTTTTGCTGTGTGACTTTTCACAATCGTCTTGATCATGTTGAGTAAGTTCCTGTAGGGCATATAAGTATTGTGTTGGGATTATTTAAGAATGCAGGTGTTTGTAACATGATGACGTCTGATCTCATTTCAGGGGTCTGGATCTCGGTGTGGTGATTGCTGCTTGCAAAGCCATAAGGATGATGCGAGCAGGAGGTTTGTTCCGCTTCTTTCAGTATGAACTCGGTTTAAATTACATTTAACCAAAGGCAAATATTTTCTCTTTTGTCGTGTTTATTATAGCAGTGCAAAAAATGTTTTGCTTTAAGAAACTGAATAATTGCAGCAAACCTAATAACTGTAAAGTGTCTAAAAGTGAACAAAATAGTTGAAATTAGGGGCTTAATGGTGTTGTGCCCATTTTGACCCCTTGCCAGAACAAGTCAGTACCTGATTACATACTGGTAAAAGATGTAAACTATATATATAAAAAAAAAAAAAAATTAAAAAACCACGCCTGTGGGTCCAGCTTGTCTTCCTCTTGTGAGAGCTCTCCAGCCACGTCCACAACGCCAGGGCCAAAACCCTCCATCTGCTGTGGGTGAACCGAAAACAACTGATAAAGGCTCTCTGTGATGTGTGTTGGGTCCCTGCTACAATAGCAGAAATATTCACAAATGTTTACAGAACAAGCGGGAACGCAGCGTGCCTTTAGTTTTCCCTATTTCTGTTTTATCACATGAAAGGCCTTCTCAAGACGTACGGCTGACTCGTCAATAAACTGTGGCCTGTTATGCATCAAACTAATATTGCCGTTGAGACAAAATGCAGTGCAATCCAATTAGCATTTTAAACATTCACTCACTAAAAAAAAAAAAAATCATTTCTGATCCATGACTTAACAACCTGGATTTTATGTTTCAAAACGAAACATGGCTTGAAGAAAACTGCAGTTCAACAGTCCTCATTGAAACAGCCCCTCCTAACTTTACTTTTCGTGAGTGTCTGCAGGACTGTTAAGAGAGGTGGAGGTGTGGCTACTATTTAAAGATGTCTATCAATGCAAGCGTCATTTGCTCAGTACTTGTCTTTTGAATATCTAGGGATTGTGCTGAAAGGTGCTCCACGCATTCTCTTTATCATTATTATTTACAGGCCTCCAAAATATTCTCCAGCCTTTGTTGAAGAGTTCACAGAAATGCTATCAATGATTTGCACACTTGAAATTCACTTTAGCATCTATAAAGTTAGCCTTCGTGCTTTCAACATGGAACTAGCCACAGCTAGACAGGCCTTTTTCTCAAACCTCATAAACAGTAACTTATACAACACTCATACTCGTTTTGCTGCTGTTGAGAGACTGACAAACCCCCCCCAAGTCAGAATTCCAGTGAAATGCTCTCCGACAGCAAATGTAATGAGTTTGCTTCTTTCGTTTCTGATCAATAATATCAGGAAGGTGATTAGCACATCCCCAAGTTATGCAGAGGTCAGACAGGTTCGACCGCAATATCGAACAGAAGATACTAGGTCTGCTTTTGAAAAAATTGATCGCAAAATTCTTGAAGAAATAGTGCATCACCTTAAATCGTCATCCTGCTATCTTGACACACTTCCCACATATTTTTATCAAAAGGTTGCTAAACTGTTTAGAAGCAAATCTCTTAAAAACACCTCCCTTCTTTCTGGGACTTTTCCAAACTCCCTGAAAACTGCAGTTGTTAAACCTCTTCTGAAAAAGAGCAATCTTGATAACACCATTTTCAGCAATTATAGAACAATATAAAATATTCCTTTTTATAGGAAAGATTATTGAAAAGGTAGTCTTTAATCAGCTGAACAAATACTTAAACGGATACCTGGACAATTTTCAATCTGGTTTCCGATCACATCACAGCACAGAGACCGCTCTCATTAAGATAATAAATAAAATCAGCGTAAATTATGATTCTGGCAAAATATCAGTGCTGGTGCTTCTAGATCTCAGTGCTGCGTTTGACACTGTCAATCATAACATATTTATACGGAGATTGGAAAACTGGGTTGGGCTTTCTGGGATGGCACTCAAATGGTTCAGGTCATACTTAGAAGGGAAAGGTTAAAATGTGAGTATAGGAGAGCATAAGTCTAAGTGGAAGTCCATGACGTGGAGTCCCACAAGGCTCAATTCTAGCACCACTCTTGTTTACCCTGTACAGGTGCTGGTCATATAATTAGATTGTCATCAAAAAGTGAAACGTGTATATTATATCCATTCATTACACACAGACTGATATATTTCAAATGTTTATTTCTTTTAATTTTGATGTTTATAACTGACAACTAACGAAAATCCCGAATTCAGTATCTCAAAAAAAAATTGTGAAAAGGTTCAATATTGAAGACACACTCTAATCAGCTAATTAACTCGAAACACCTCCAAAGCCTTTAAATCGTCTCTCAGTCTAGTTCTGTAGGCTACACAATCATGGGGAAGACTGCTGACTTGACAGTTTTCCAAAAGATGACCATTGACAAAAGTTGGGCAAGAAACAAAAGGTCATTGCATAAGAGGCTGGCTGTTCATTGAGCTCTGTGTCCAAGCACATTAATAGAGAGGTGAAGGGAAGGAAAAGATGTGGTAAAAAAAAAAGTGTACAAGCAATAGGGATAACCGCACCCTGGAGAGGATTGTGAAACAAAACCAGTTCCAAAATGTGGGGGAGATTCACAAAGAGTGGACTGCAGCTGCAGTCAGTGCTTCAAGAACCACTACGCACAGACGTATGCAAGACATGGGTTTCAGCTGTCGCATTCCTTGTCAATCCTTGTCTTGAATAACAGACAGCGTCAGAATGAGTCTCACTTCAAAAAGGACTGGACTGCTGCTGAGTGGTCCAAAGTTATGTTCTCTGATGAAAGTAAATTGAGCATTTCCTTTGGATATCAGGCTCTCCGAGTCTGGAGGAAGAGAGGAGAGGCACACAATCCACGTTGCTTGAGGTCCAGTATAAAGTTTCCACAGTCAGTGATGGTTTGCTGTGCCATGTCATCTGCTGGTGTTGGTCCACTGTGTTTTCTGAGGTCCAAGGTCAACGCAGCCGTATACCAGGACGTTTTAGAGCACTTCATGCTTCCTGCTGCTGACCAACTTTATGGAGATGCAGATTTCATTTTCCAACAGGACTTGGCACCTGCACACAGTGCCAAAGTTACCAGTACCTGGTTTAAGGACCATGGTATCCCTGTTCTTAATTGGCCAGCAAACTCGCCTGACCTTAAGAATTTAGAAAATCTATGGGGTATTGGGAAGAGGAAGATGCGATATGCCAGACCCAACAATGCAGAAGAGCTGAAGGCCACTATCAGAGCAACTTGGCTACCATAACACCTGAGCAGTGCCACAGACTGATCGACTCCATGCCACGCCGCATTGCTGCAGTAATTCAGGGAAAAAGAGCCCCAATTAAGTATAGAGTGCTGTACAAGCTCATACTTTTCATACTTTTTAGTTGGCCAAGATTTCTAAAAATCCTTTCTTTGTATAGGTCTTAAGTTATATTCTAATTTTCTGAGGTACTGAATTTGGGATTTTCCTTAGTTGTCAGTTATAATCATCAAAATTAAAACGAATAAACATTAGAAATATATCAGTCTGTGTGTAATGAAATAATATGATATACAAGTTTCACTTTTTGAATGGAATTAGAGAAATAAATCAACTTTTTGATGATATTCTAATTATAAGACCAGCACCTGTATATGCTCCCACTAAGTCAAATAATGAGAGAACAAAATTGCCTATCACAGCAATGCTGATGATACCCAGATTTACCTAGCCTTATCACCAAATGACTACAGCCCCATTGACTCCCTCTGCCAGTGCATCAATGAATTTAACAGTAGGATGTTTCAGAATTTTCTTCAGAAAAACAAGTTAAAAACCGATAGTTTGGTACAGTTTAGGTACAGCAGGGGAAAAAACTAAACATAAAAAAGCCAATTTATATTTAAAAGTGGTTCACTGAACAAATGGCTCTTTCTTTAAATAATGGCTATCATAACTTGTTTCATAACAGATTTATTTAAACATACATTAAATAATAAAGACATCACTAACAGGTAAAGTAAAATATAATTTGTATAATCTAATATTTCTTCAAATGCTCTTCTCCGTACTTAATTTGAATTGACTAATGACTTGAGGTAAATGAAATGCTACATGACATTTTGTTTACAAGCTGTTATATTGCCGTCTTAACGCATTTGAAACTCTGATTGAGCGATTACATGAGGCATGAGATGTTCATTCATATTTATTTAGCATTAAAAATAGTAGTATAGAGTAAGGGATGATCATGTTTGAACCGAGGCGCCTATACAGTGATCTTTCGCACCAAATCAATGAGTCACAACGGCATTTATTGTTTGAATTTCCTGGGAAAAAAAATCTACATAATTTGAAAGCTGAGACTTTTTTTTTTATTTGATCTTTTTTATACAGGACTTTTGAAACTGGCATTGCTGGTTTCTATCTTGTTTCTAGCTGTGTTCCTGGCATTTGAGCTTTTGGAGAGCAAAGTGAATTTTAATTTGGGCAAAGTACTTGGTGAGTTCATGCATGCAGCCATTTTCTGCAACTTCATTTAAACACACAGAACATATTGATCCTAAACTGTACACGCCTTTTGTTTATTAAAGATAATACACTAGATTGGTTAAAGAATGATTTAGCATTTTTAAGTGTTTGACATGGCGCACTGCTATTTGCTAATAGACATCTGTTTCTCTACAGCACGATATGCACCTGCAGAAACTGTCCGTGAGTACATATTTACTTTCTTTTTGTTTTTTTACTACAAATGAGAACTGAGGATGGTGAATGAGTTCCCAGGATTGGATGAACAAGCTCCTCTTGAACCTTTGTTTAGAAATGTGTAGATGCCAATGAGGGAATAAATTAAATGTAATTTGGAGATGTGCAGAAATCAGTAATTCCAGAAGTAGTGAAACTTTCCGGAAATTACATGAATGGCATGTAGGTGTGTTAGATCTGCTTAAGAAGTGTGTAGCAAGACATAATTCAGCGTGAAGGCACCTATATGGTGCATGTGTAAATAATATAAACAATTAAGAAATCGTGCAATCAGAAAGAAGGCAAGAACATAGCCAAAAATGTTGTTTCTCAAAAAGTAAAGACATCTTCGTTTATGGATGTATTGATGTTGTTTTCAGCCACCAAGTCTCCGCACCACAAATGTGGCCTTTCTAAATCATGTCCGGAGGATCATTTTGTCTTCAAGATCACAAGCGGAGCAGCCAGCGTTGTCGGCCCGAAAATGTGTTTTCAGGACAATATGTAGGTTGCACAAAAACTAGAGAAAAAAAGTACAAATACGAACTTTTTTTTGGCTGAGGATGTCCTGAATTCAGTGGAAATGTGAATAATTTGACTGCTGCTGTTTGAACTCTTTCTTCTTTATCTTTTATCAGATTAATGAGTGGAGTAAAGAACAATGTTGGACGGGGTATAAACATTGCTTTGATCAATGGTATGCCTGCTTTTTGTCTACTTTTTTAACTGAACACAGTGACAGTTTGAAGGCAACTGAGAGAAGTTGGCCTGTATTAATCCACTGTCTTTTTACAGGGAAGACCGGCGAGCTCATCAGGACTCAATGGTTTGACATGTGGTCTGGAGGTATATCTTGTTTACATTTATGCATGTTGTATGTGTAAATGCAATCTGGCTTCTCTGTTTAAACCTTTTATTTAGGCCTGTTACAATAACAACTTTTTGTTCTGCGATATATTGCCCCAGAAATAAATGTTATAAACAATAGTATTATAATTTTAAGACCACTTTATGTCACTGAAAATATAATCTTAATATAACAGCATAAGAAATATAACTTTGTATTCTCCTTGTAGCTGGTTGGCTTGGTTCACTGTTTATAGCGCTTCAATTAAGACTTAAAAAAAAAAAATCTCTATGGGAAAAATGAATGGGGAAAAATACTAATGGAAAAAGTCAGTTCAAACCATTTTGTTGTCTGATGCTGCGTTTAAGTCCTCCTCAGACCTTCGTTCTTTGGAGTTGACAAATTGTAATTACGACGTCGGGTGCGTTCAAGTCACTTTGGTCAGAACAAGATGGTGGAGTAAAGTTACCTTCTTTTAATAACTAACAAGATGAAACAACAGGATTTCTTTTTGGTACAGCACCTTGGTCACTGGTGTTGTCAGATCAGAATCACAGAATAATAGTAGTAATATTTTTTTTTTTTTTTAGAAAGCAGTTCGCGAACTGCAACATGCCACATGGCAAATCAAACGATTTTTCACAGATAGGTTCAAAAAAGAAAGCTATAATTTACTAGCTGCATAACAAGAAGTTTATACAACAACTAAAATATTGATTTCGACAAAAAGTTTCCATCAGCAACAGATGCTGCATCCATCAATTCCGCCACGTTTCTCGTTGACACGCCCCCAACTCGGAAACTCTGCGTTTAAAGAAAATTCAGTTTCCCACTTTGTTATTATCACTTTGTGGTGGCACTCATGTGCGTTTTACGATGTATCCGACGTGACTTGAATACACCATGATCACTCACACCACATTCAGACGTAGTGGGAAATGCATACAATCACATTTTTATTGTAATGTTGTCCTCGGACAGTGGTGCAGGACTGCCTTCTCGCCTCTGTCAACCACTGTACTAAAAAAGTAGTCATAGGAGAAATGTGTGAGAATTGTGGGCAGCTACTCATAGGCCCTCGTCTCGTCTAACTGCTTTTTATTTAGCGGTAGTACTCAAACTTCTCGACTTTGATGCCCCTTATGATCCAATATTTGAATGCCCCCTATGCAGGCTAAGATATTTCAGATAATTCTGCTGTAATGAAAAAAAAAAGCTGCTCATTTTCAACTTGTATTTTCAGAAACTAGGAGTCTCAATATATTTAAATGATTCTATAAAATAATTTTATAATTAAAAATGAGAATCATTAAGGTCTATAATTTTAGAACGTCACAAACTGCTATTTATGACAAATGAATATACATTGCTTTTACTGTCATTGATGATTTGAGGAAAAGGTAAAAATTTGTTGTTGTTGTTTTTTTTTTTTTTTTTTTTACTCGCAGATAACAATTTCTTACAGTATTTTTTTAAATTAATTCATTCTTAAATAAAAAAAGTGGCAGTTGTAGAGGGAGAAAATTAAACTAAATTTTAAAGTGCATTTTAAAGCTTAAATTATCTTGAGGCCCATTTGGAAGTGTGTTGAGGGCCCTTAGTGGTTTCCGGGCCCCCCGGTTGAGTTTTACTTGGATGGCATGATACTGATTTTAATACCAGTTGGAAACAGGCCCACTTATGGTTTCATTGGTATGAGCTTGTTTGTATTTGCAAACTGGGTAGAGTCAAGTAACTGAAATATCAATTTGAGTAGCATGAAAAAGTTGTAATCTTTTTAAATGTTTTTTTTCTTGTCTAGATGTCAACCTGCTTATCAAATTCTTGAAGGAAATAGAAGATGGGAGTATTGTCATGATGGCCACTTTTGATGACCCTGCAACAAAGTGAGTCACTTCTCTAAATATTTGGGGAGATTTTTACAGATCTGTATTGGGTTGTCTAATTAATTTTTTTATTTTTTTGTATGTGTGTGAACAGGCTAAACGACGAGGCCAGAAATCTGATAGCAGAATTGGGCAGCTCAAGCGTCGGCATACTGGGATTCAGAGACAATTGGGTGTTTGTAGGGGGCAAAGGGATCAAGACAAAGAGCCCCTTTGAGCAGGTATTTGCTTTATACAGTGATGAAAACATTTAACTTTTCAAAATGTTTAACTTGTTTGCGTGGTGGTGGTCGTGGAGGGTGGGGTGGGGGTCTTTTTACAGTGTTTTTGCAGCACTGAGAACTGTAGCCAATCATAGACTTTGTCTTTTGGGATATTAAATTTTGGGATAGTATTTAGAAAATCATAATAAACCATCTCTTATGTCTCCAGCATATCAAGAACAATGCAGAGACCAACAAGTATGAAGGCTGGCCTGAGGTTTTGGAGATGGAAGGATGCATTCCCATAAAACACCAGTAGAAGGAATTTCTAATTATTTAGCATTTTCATGTTCAGCCTGGAGATGGTTGAAGAATTCAAAATTTAACATATGCAATGTTGTATTGTTCAATTAGCACCGACAATGATACAATTAAGAATACAACAGACTTTAAATTTGATGTTAAACTTGCTGTATTTTAAAATCTTACCATTAGTGCTCCCGAGCATTTGCTGCTCTATGTTTGTACTTCTTTTAAAGGATTCCCAGTACTTTTGACTAGTAAGTTTCCATTACTTTTCTTCTAGTTGTCCATGAACACTAAACTGATTGCACTCATAAAAAGAAATGTATGTCGCCAGGTCAATATTTTACAGCTTAAAATCACCATAGAAATATCGACAACTTTAACCGTTGTGAATTTCCCAGCCCTGGAAATCACATTCTTAACAATGCATGGCTGTTGGAGATTTGATTTGTAGGATTTTTTTGTTAACTGGTCCATAAACAGCAAGTTGTTATCCATTTGTGAGGCTCCAGTGTTGTAAGGAAAAGACAGATGTTGTATCAGGAGATTTACGGCATGTTTTCTTGGGTACAGCCTTTTATATATTTTTCCTCCCAGAAGATGTAGGGAGAGGGTTTCATGTTTATCACTGCACTAAGACACTCTAAATGTTGATCAAACTGGATTGAAGTTAAATGGCTAAGGGCTTCTGTCACCAAAGTGTATTTATTTCTTTATGGTTCAAATATTTATTTTTTTCTGCTGGCAAATTGGACTGCTGGACTTTATTCCTGAAGATAGATAATGAAGTCTTTTTTTTTTTTTTTTTTTTAATCCTTGAATTTAAAAACCGCCCATATTTTCTGCTGTGCAATTGGTTCTTGATTAGTGTTGGGTTTTGACCTTCTACTGTCTACTTTGCCATTTAATCCTTAGCCTTTGGGAATGTTGTTACATATAGCAACTTCAGAAGATTTCTATCCGTTATTGGGTTGATAGTCAATCTGGTTACATGCCATTAGTGTTCATAGCAAACACTGAATATTTAACAGCTACTGATTTTATTCCTAACTGTGCCTTCTGCAGTGTCAAAAGTATGCGCTTTCCTACCAGGTAGTAAAATGTCCCGGAATTATAATGCAAAGTCAATGATTTTATAATTCCCTGCACGATTTTAACGGTTTAGTTGTGGATTAAAACCCATTTATTTTGTAAGAAGACCAGTTATGTGCCTTATTTGCCACACTTAAGTATGCCAAGTGATCTTATCTAGATTTTTCTAGAGTTTTGAGTGAAATCGTTAAAATGGTTATGTTGCATGGCCTTAATGTGTAAAGCTGTTTCGAGGATTAATGTAGTTAAAATTTAATTTAAATCAAGTAGACTTTGTTTTGTGTGGTTGAAGAGTCTTTTGTAATGAAATTAGGATTGTGTTTTTTTTTTTTTTTTTTGTAAAGAAATAAAAGTTTCATATTAAAATGAAGCTGAGCAAATGGTTGTTGGTTTCATTCCTGGGTTTTGTCTTACCTCTGTTTAGATTAAGGCTGAGGACCCCAAGAATAACCCTAGCATCTGTTCTGCCTCATCAAAGCATGATGCACACATCCAAAATGGTACATGTGTCTATAAAGTAGTTTGTGGATTCTTGGAAGGCATCCATTCGGCTCCCATTAGCCCTAAGAAAAGACCAGAGAAGGTTTCAAAGTACACAGCTGCACAAGAAAGCAACGGCAAATTTCACTCCGCCAGCTTAACTACTGAAAACCATTTCTTTCAATAACCGGTTTATTCCATTCTGAAAATATCAAAATATATAGGTACTGATGTAGGCAACAATATAATGTACAGACCCAGTCTATACAAATGTCAAATTTGCTGAGAACTACTTTTTATGCCATCAATGAACCCCTTCAATTCTGACCAACTCCTCGTCTCATTATACTAATTCTCTAAAGCGAATGACAACAAGCGGGAAGTGCTCCGAGTGAAACATGGGAACTGTTCATTCATTTATCCTTCCCCTCCACCTGCTCAAACCCAGCATCATTATTATGGCAAGGACATATAGAAACTCTATTTACAAGTGCATGAAATCCAATCGAGCTCATTGAGTTCTAGCGGGAGAGAATTGTAGGGGGCTTGGGCAGCTGTCCCAAATATGTTCCAGGTTCGATGCTGTCAGTTACCACAGAATAATTTCGACCTCTTTCAGTTTCAATTAAATAAAAAACGTGTTATATTTAATACGTGGTTGTGGTCTAACTCGTCATTTATCATTAAGGGGGGGGGGGGGGACCGCGAACAATAAATATTTAAAATCTCTGTACCTGATTTTTTTTTTCTACAAGTGGTAACGGAGACACATGATGGCGCCATTTACGTTCTAGTAAAGTAAGCAGATTCAGTTACCCGGATGAGCGTACTCGCGACAGCACATGGCCAATCACAATCAAGTATTCCACTTCCACAAGGGGCGCCTATAAAGTGGTTTCATCACACTTGGCTAAAGCTTTACTTCAGAAACAGGACATTTTAAAGTTTATACCAGAGCAACGTCTTGAAGTAAACTTATGCTGTAAGTGGATGACTGTGAACACATATTCTTGTACAATCTGAGGAACGAGGCAAAATTATCTTACGTGGTAATAAACAGAATCGAACCCGGGACAGACATATTAATATTAAAATAAACGTTTTGCTGCTTTTTAAATTAAATAATAATACAGAAACAATCTGTTAAAGATCTATAGTTGTGTAACAGACTTGATAAATGAATACAAGGCTTCAGACTCTCAAATGTAAATGTACAGAAAGTCCAGACACGGGAACTGAATTGAACAGCAATATTTTGGTTGCTGAAGATCACATAAATTAGAATCTCTACAAATATGTAAAATAATATTGGTTAAAGTTAAAAAAAAAGATTTTTTTTTTTAACAGGTGAAGAAAAAGGCAAATACATACTTTTGGCTTTGGAAACAAACCTATTTGAACATGTCATAGATATAAGAAGCAATGAGAGTCAATTTACACTCCAGAGGCAAAGATCATGAAGAGCGAAAAAAATAAAATTAAAAAATACAAAGCGTTCCAATGCTTGATGAGAGAACACTTCTCCACACTAACACCACATTAAGTGCAAAATAAATAATGCAATATCCCAATCCTATAATCCAACAGATTTGGTACCATATTAAGCTTGCAGAGATGTGACATGTGAAAAGTGATAGCCAAAAAATTCCTGGAGCGGGGAAAAATAATCACATCATAATAAAAATATTAAAAGAGGTTGATCTTGGTTATTTCCAACGAGAGCTACTGGAAGGTTCTGAGACGAGTTCAAAAAGTCTTTCTGACAGCATATAACAAGAGTTCTGATTTAAAAAAAAAGATGCATAACACTGTCCTGTGGAGTACTTATGGTATAATATACTACAGAGTTTTTGGCCTCTCCGGGAATTGGGCATTGGTGTTTGATACGGATACAAATAACATTTTGGGGACCAGTTTTTTAGAGACTAGAATACATTTAAAAACAGACAAAAACAAGCATGTCTGCTTTGAGGCAAACCCTTCTGTCCTGTTACAGGGATTCTGAAGGATTTGTAACTTAAGGCAAAGGTTTTTATGATTACTTTAAGCTTTTTGCTTTAAACCCATGATAACATTTTTGGCAAGCTTGAAAAATGCACTAGAAAATTAGGTAGAAACGGTTTAGTTGATCTGAGTGGAGGGAAAAAAAAAAATGGACAAATGTAATTTAATACAATCAGAAGGTCTTGACAACCTACCTAGAATGAAAAAAAAAAAAAAAAAAAAAACAGGTGCTTGTATATGCATGATAAATAACGTATTGCATGCAATGAAAAAGTCCAAATAAAAACAAAAATCAAATAGGTACACCCCCACCATTAATGTCTAGTTTCCAAATGAGTCAAATTTAAATTAAATGGCTAAACATTACTGCACAAGTGTCAACGTGGACACCATGTCAGAGTATTAAGTCATTCATTTGTGCCTCAAAGCACATCAGAACATTCAAATACACGATTTAATAAGATCAGGGCATAATAATGTTTCAAAGTGTACTTGGCGGGGCGGCGACCTGTGCAGAAACGTGACAAGCATTACAGAGCATTTCAGTTGTGCTTCAACATACAGTAAATTGTTGTCAGGCAACAAGGCTTTCGGTTTTGCATGAGGATGTTCCAAACATTACGCCGTGAAGGATGAGCCTGTGCTTTCCAATTAGGACCTTCACATCCCTGTTTCCTACCATCCAAGGCTGAGCGCGAAAAAACGAATCCAGAAAAATTAAGGAAGGGACACAAACCCGAGGAAAAAAGAAGTCCTGACAGATCCTGTAATCACACGGTCACTGCTACATTTAAAACTGTGCATATCTCATACATAGTTGAAAGGATTAAAAGACTAACACCTCTGAGCACTGTACTGGTTTGTGTTATATGCCCCTGGCTTCCTCCTCCAATTATGGGCTGATTGGCAGTATCCAGGACCAATAACATGGCAGCATTCTTTATTTAAACACCAAAAGTGGTATTGAGGTTTGGGGGTTCAGAATGGAAGAGGCGGAGAGTGGGTCGGACTCCTATCCAGAGCCTTCAGACCGGTCCGTTAGGTGTGATCTCAGCTGAAGAAGGGGTTTCGACTCTGTAGAGGCATCAGAGAGAGTAAGAGAGGGTGGAGGGTGCTTTTTATCGATCATATATAACATCTGGTTGATACACATTCACTATTACCTCATCTCCGTCACAGTGGTGGCATCCGACTCTTCTGTAGGTGCTGAAGACTCGCTATTGCCTGCGATGCTGAGCTTCTCCAGAGCTTCAGTAGGCATCTCGCTGCACAGAAAAGAGTGCAGCACAAACGTTTACCACTAAATACTTTTACACCTTTACGGAATCAAAATTGCTATCACAATTACGACACTGACAGGGATCACTCTTCATCATTAAAGGGAATGTTCACACAAAAATTAAAATAACCCCATGATTTATTCACCCTCAATCCATTATAGGTGTATATGACTAGCTTCTTTCAATTGGAGTTGATTTCAAAAAAATGCCCTGGCTCTTCTGAGCTTCATAAATGGCAGTGAATGGGGCATAGAGGCTAATAAAGGACTTGTGAAGCGAAAAGATGCGTTTGTGTATCAAAAACTAAAACTATATAAATATTTAAAACTTTATAAACTTTAATCTCCAATTTCCGGAAGCTTGAGTTTACGGTTTATAAACTTTTACATATGGATATTTTTTTAACACAAATGCATCGATTCACTTCAGAAGATCTTTATTAAACCCCTGGAGCAGTTTTTGATGAATGGATGCAAATTTTTTGGGCTTTAAAAACTCAACCCCATTCACTGCCATTGTAAAGCTTGGAAGAGCCAGGACATTTTTGAATATAACTTTGATTTTGTCCATCTGAAAGAAAAAAAGTAATATACACCTAGACTGGCTTGAAGGCAAGGGCGAAATTTTCATTTTTGGGTGAATTATCCCTTTAAATCATTCAAAACTTGATTTAATTCTTTGGACCAGTAGATTAAGTGTCATTCTAAAGGTGCAGTCACACAAGCAAAATTTTATAGACAAAAAAAAAAAACCCAAAAAAAAACGGTCATTAGTATAGCGATGTATGAAACATGACAAAGTCACTTTCAAACCAATTTTCTGATTCAAATTCACAACAACCAATTTAAACCCTGCAAAATCACCCTTACAAAATTTCTGACTGACCTGATTCCTATTGAAATGACTGAATTTTGTCTGTGAAAATTCACCAAACTACAGTAAATGTGACCGCAAGAGCCTGAATGGGATTCACTTTTCAGTCTGGTCCGTCGTATTTATCTCGCCTATTTATCTCGCTTTTAAGAGCTTTGTTTAGAGAGCATAACTAAATGATCATCACACTACAGGTCTTCTGTCATTGATTAATATTGTGAATATTATTCCCTTGCTAAAGTCATGAGAAACCTTTTTTTTCTGTATCTACATTAAAACACTATTGCTGCTGTAATGCACCCATGTTCTTACCTCATGGTTGCTGTTGTCTGGTTGGCAGGTGTTTTAGGGGTACCCTCTGTCTTATTTTCTCCAGGGTCCTCTTCACTGTCTGAGCCTCCAGATGAGCTGCTGTCTGAGGCCACCAGAGGGACTTTTTGCCCAGGACTTCCTTCCCACGCTCCAGTAGCCGAACCACTGCCAGCCACTGCAAAAAAATTAAATAAAAATATAACAACTAAATTTCAACTTTGTTTTTCTAATGTATTTACCTTATCCATATTAATGCACCATGCAATTGCCAAGTAAATGTAGGTGGTTATTTGTTAATGTTCTGGAGTTTCTGATGTCAAGGACTTTAAAATGATGCATTGGGCTATTTTTTATTTTAGGAACAGAATATATTTTTAGGAAAGCTGTCATTAAGAACACACCACCATAAGCTAACCTTAGCAAAAACAAATATGTTTAACCAGAACGCACAGTGATCTGCATTTGCAATAATCAGTCCCTGTAACATTCAACGTTATTGAAACACTTTTTGTGTAGTAAGGGTAAAGGGGAAGAAAAAACTAAGTGCATGCAGGATTCTTTAGTTAAATGTATATGCATAATATGTATTTTATAAAAAGACAATATATATTCTTATACCCTGCTTTAAAGGTTCACAGTTTAAGTTTACAATTGTGACATACAATGTCAAAACATTTTGATCAGAACAAAAGAATTACATCTGCTTAATATCAATGAAAAATGAAGTATTTACAAGATTCCTAAACAAAACAAAAAAACGGTAAAACAACAAAATAAATACAGATGTTGAACATTCTCAGAAGCTTTCAACTTGGATTTCACAGGTTTTTCAGTTTGTATTAATGTTCCGTGTGGGATCACAGAGACCGCAATGCGAGCACTGCCCCAACTGCACAAAACGCCCCCATCACAAGAGAAAGCTGCATCCATGAGGTGATCCTACCACCTGCCACGCCCCCATGCGAAGGCTCTTCACACGGGACGTGGCAAGTGGCAGAACCAAGGTGCCACCCGCGCCGCGATCCCGGGGGCGGACGTTACAACACATAAACACCCAAATGACGCCACACTTCAGCTTTATACACAGAGACGGGAACAGGAAGAATTCTTTCATCCTCTATTACTGGCAGCAAACTATATTAATGCTAATGATAGTGGCGTGCCTTAATGCTAGTATTTTCTGTCACTGTTTAAGTTCAGAGATGAAGACTGCAATGTAGCGGTCAGGATATGAACTCAAAACCAAACAACTGACATAAATCTTTTTTATTTATTTATTAAATCTTGATATTCTGTTTTTGAGAATCAATACAGTATAGCCAAACAAAATATCGCGATACTCACGTGTATCAATATTTTCTTACACCCCTAAAAGTTACAGTATGTTTTCACAGTACCGTATTTTGCGGACTATAAGTCGCACCTAAGTATAAGTCGCATCAGTCCAAAAATACGTCATGACGAGGAAAAAAACATAAGTCGCACTGGACTATAAGTCGCATTTATTTAGAACCAAGAGAAAACATTACCATCTCCAGCTGCAAGAGGGCAGTATAGAGCAGAATAGAGCGCCCTCATGTGGCTGTAGATGGTAATGTTTTCTCTTGGTTCATTTCTCTCGGTTCATGTCAAATTAATTTTGATAAGTTGCACCTGACTATAAGTCGCAGGACCAGCCAAATTCTGAAAAGAAGTGCGACTTATAGTCCGGAAAATACGGTACTCTAAAGAGGAAAATGTGATTCCCCAAGATAGTACCACTTTAAACATTTCATCTGGTAAATTTAAGAAATAAATCTTGGATAAAACTGTGTCAGTGAACAACTACTTCCCACGTTGTGTATTAACAGAGTTAATATTCAGACAGACTCAAACACTGCATACTCACATTTTTTTTCTTGGCCTTGTTGAGGTTGTCCCTCACTCTGGCTGGACTCTGTGCTGTAGAGTAAAAGCCAATGGATTAGCACAGATAAAGGTATTCCCATGATTCAAACATCCAAACCAACCAATATAACCTCACTTTAACTAACATTACAAAGTGTCGTATGTAGCATTATACAACTTTCTTTAAAGTGGAGTGTTCTTTACCTGCTGAAAGGCTGGAACTCAGTGAAAGTTGCCCAGCTTGTGTCCTGCGGACCCTCACCTTCCTGCTGAGGGGAACCACCCCAGGCGCTAGAGGAGCTCACCTCGGTCTCGCCAAAACTCGCCGTCCAGCCTGGATCTGTGCACATACACAAATAATGTTCAATGAACAAATTCACCTGAAAGATTCAGAGTTGTGGGTGATGTTGTAGCACTCACTTTGAGTCGGAGCTGCTGCAGACTTCTGAGGACTGGCCTCTTCCTCAACATCCTCTTCCTCAGAGCCCGACCCGCGGCCTCCACCCCCATTCCTCACAGCACTCTTGGGTGAATTATCTGAAGAAAGAGACACCCCGAACCTGAAAGGAATAAATAGAGAATGTGAATTCAATGAACAAAACAGGAGAATCCATTTCCTCAAGCATATCATCAATGTGCTGTACCTCGATCTGGATTTGATTTGTGTTGCATAGTTTATTTCTTTCTCATCCCAGATATCCTCTTCTTCCTCACAGTCATCGAACTGCTGGATTCTTTCTTTACAACACGCTTCAAAAGCTGCAGCATTGGCCTAAGGGAGCACAACAATCCGAATAAAGCATCAAAACAAACCCTTCATCATTTGAATAATATACAATGTTTCAGTGGCAGACACTTACACTATGATCATCTGCATCTATATTGAAGTTAATTTCAGCAATTCGATCGAACGCAGCACTGCAAGATATAAAGAGGTCTCTCAAAGATCATACTGACAATCTTTACCACAAAAACATATCAGCACTGCACATCAGTCTATGTCTGTGTAGCATTCAGATATAAATGGCAACACCTACCATTGGATATGAGAAACATTGATATATAGCACTCACTTGATATTTTCATCATGCTCACTAAACTCTTCATCATTAAAACCAAACTGATCCACAAAGTTGGCGGTCATCTGCTGAATCTGGTAATCAGAGAATGCCTGAAAGTACAAAAAAAAAAAAAAAAAAATGTAAAAAAACATTGCTTAAATGTTTTCCAATCAGCTGTAAGGAAATTAAAGCAGACTTGTGCTGGCTATTTATTGGTTGCTTCTTACCTGTTGGATGGACAGATCATTGGAGAAAGAGCTCTCCATGTCATCATCTTCACTAGATGAGTGTAAGTTATGGGTGCTAACCTGGAACACAATCAGAAATCAGCATCAAACAATGTAACATTCTCAGAATGAAAGTGACAGTGACAAAACACACACACAGCTCATAATGAACCCTGATAACTGATTTCCTTTAAAATGAACCAGTTTTAAAGCCATTTTGGCCATATTTTAATGAAAAGGTAGAATAACCAAGCATCTCTGAAATATTTACTGTTATCATATATTGCAGTAAACACATTTGTAACTCTTTCTTAACATATTTTGAAAGGAGAAAAAAAAGGCACGATCATTACAATGACTACATTTAAATATCTTATCCAATATTATGCACCTGTGCAATAAATGCAAAGACATTTGTGTAAATGTTTCCTTACCAGATCCACTGTGTTTCTCCTGTTGGTCTCTCTCAGGGTCTCACCCACAAAACCCTCCCAGCGGCCTCTACAGTCCTCTGGCAGCTCTGTGGACATACAAGTGATTACGATCTCAGTAATCACACTCCTATCTCAGGCATCATTATTTTATAAACTATGTTGCTCTTGTGACATATTCATGCACAACAAACCTTTAATTAGGTCATTAATTTGAGAGTGAACCAGCCCCTTCTCCAGGTTTTGAACCACAGTGTTTGCAATTCTTGTCAGGTGACCCATATTTCCCTTCCGCCTTCCCCCTTCAGCCCTGTAGATAAACTACAATCAGCCAACAGCAGAAACTAACAGATACTGACACAACAAAGGATATCAAAATGAGCTTCATGGGAATATCACACATGTGTTAGAGACCCACTGCTTAGAAATCAATGACAGCAAATAGATGAGAGGCTCTTACTGGACTTTGTCATTTTCCTCCCATGCATCCAGAATCCTTTGCACCAGCCGGCAATGCTGAAAGAGCTGAGGAAAGAAAACAGCAAAACATTGAGAATAACGAACAACAGGAAACACACAAGGGTGTAGGTAAAAGGACAGCCAAAAAGAGAGAGAAACATAAGAGAACATAAGGCAGCAAATAAAACTGACCTCTACTCAGGAAACTACTCAGGAGTTATGAGATATCATTCATTTCTGTGGCACAAATGGTGGGGGATGAATCACGGGTCAAATTTCAATACTTAGGCTCAGTGGTTTGCTCAAATTCCTGAACCAAAGTAAGCTCAATACATTATTGTTCAAAATCCACTAAGATCTTTTCCACGCTTTTGAACAGTGTTCAAGTCTTTTTTTTTCTCAACATGGCTGCATTTAATAAAAATAAAAAAATTAAAAAATACAGCATTAACAGTAATATTGTAAAATAATATTGCAATTTAAAATAACTATTGTATTTTAATATATTAAAAAAAACAAAAAAACAATGTATTTATTCCTGTGATGGTAAAGCTGAATTTTCAGTAGCCATTACTCCAATCTTCAGTGTCACAAGACTAATTTGGTGCTTTATCAAACGTTGGTAATAATAATGGCGGCTTAATATTTTTGTGGAAATGTTATGTCCTGTGACATAATTTGTGCTGGTCTGGGGTCAGTCAAGAGTTTTTCTGGGTTTTTTTTCTCTCCTGTGCTGCTGCTCTAATAGGAGCAGATTACTGGCACCTGATACTCGTTTGCTGATGAACAATTATCTCCTCATTCATTGGCTCCTCCAGAGAGGAAACCACCTAGAAAAGCCATCAAGAAAGCCCAGTGGAGGAAGAGAGGAAACAAGGAAGGCCATCTCTCTCAGCATAGACCTTCTCTGCAGCCTCAGACAAGTGTTGCTAGTTGTTGTTTTGGGTGTTTGTTAACTGCATGTAATCACAGACAGATTCAATGAGGGTGAGATCAGATCTCCATGTGGAGCTCCGGCTGTTGTCAGACTGCTTGTGCATTCAAAAATCTTACTAGATTATTATTAACATTAAATGGGAAAATTAATTTCTGGAAATGTAAACTGATATTTTCTACTTCTAACATGCCCAAGACCTTTTGTAAACTGTATTTTATGTCAAAGAACTGCACAGCGACCCCCATGCTTCTTACATACATTTTGCAAAACCAGGACAAATATTTCAATCGATCGCTCCGATATTTAAGCGGCAACGAAATCTGCATTCCGATTCGGTTTGGGTCATACCGGTTACATAGGTAACAGTGGCATATGGGCACCAGGTTTCAGTACCCAACCCTAGTGTTAAGTATTAAAGTGGTGCATGCATTCATGACCACCACTAACAAGGCCCACTACATTGTTTCCTTAAGCCAATAGGAAAACAGGCACTAAAAGGAAGAGGTCATGATCTAAAGCAGAGGACTTACATTGGCAACGAGAGCATCTTGAATAGGTGTGTTTGCTGGGTCTGAGGTGCTGTTCTGGCCCGGTGTTCCCTCCTCCACTTGGCTGCCTGTGCCTGTAGCTGGTCTCTCCTCGTGGTTCTGCAGACCTGGGTTCTGGTGGTCTGCATGGGCAGAGTGGTTCAGGATGGATGCCACACACAGTTCCACTTGCAAGTGCAAGAAATTATTCCAGGTGTATTTAAAGAATAAATCCTGCAACCAGAAAGTGGTAGAGAGAGGAAGTGAGAGGACAGAAACAAAAATGATGAAAAGCGAGATCGCCCACCCACAGCCAGCTCATAGTGTTGAGTCTACACTATTTGATGCGTGTGCGCAAGTGATTTACCAACAGCAGGTCCATGGTGTTGAGTCTGCAGATCTCTTGGCAGATGCTGAGGTCACAAGTCTGCAAAAGAGAAGCCACCAGTTTGGCCACATGAAGGCGGGCGCTCCCCAGGGGCTGCTCCAGGACGCCCACTGTAGTGAGTATTGCACTTCTCTGTTCCACAGCAAATGTAAGGAGATTGACACATTGTTAGAGGGCTATCAATCTCAGCATTGCACAAATGATCTGTTCCAGAACTCATAGCGCTGCCAAAAAACACTGACACCCTTTATGGCAACATTAAAATTATGCTCCCGAAGGCTGTTCCAAAAAGTTCAGCAGCAATATTTACAAATATGGTGAATTATTTTCATACAGACTTGCCCGAAAAAATGTCCATTCCTTCAAATAATTGAGTGTGCCATGCATTTTGAGACCTCATGAAGTACAGGGTTGCCAACTCTCACACATCTGGCGTGACACTCAGGCTTGGACTTCAGCGTGAGATTGATGCTGAAAGCGTGAGTGTCACGCCAGATGCGTAAGAGTTGGCAACCCTGGAAGTATTTTGCTAGCTTAGAAACATCAGAGTTTCTCAATGAGCTTCTTGTGAAGAGTGCTATTTAAGTGACACAGGGTTGTCACCAATGTAATGTATTCCAAAACAGTCACTTATGAGGTTTTATTTCAGTTATGCACTCAGCAAGGCAGCTTAAGTATGGAAACAGAGCAACAAACTTTAATTGAACACACAAACAAAATTAGAACAAATGGTTCAAAGCCCTGAGATTACATTTTTGCCCAGAGTGAGTTTAGTTGCTTGTGTGTGTGTGTGTGTTGGTACCGTAGGAGGGTTCAGCAGGAGCTGCTGGAAGTCCTTTAGATGAGGCTCAATAGCACGTAAAATACTGCTGTTGACAGTGTAAGACCTTTCACATCCCTGAGAATACAGGTCCATCAGACCCTCCAGCCTAACAACATCAGACACAGAGATAACAGAAGGTCAAAGTAAGAGTTAAAAAAGGAGGAAGAACAGCAAGCATCCAGGCATGACTTTTTATTTTAGGATTAATTATGCCCCATAATGGATGAACTCACCCTGACCTTCGGGTCTCCAGTAACGTAAGAAGCACTTGTGTTCCATTGACGACAGATGCTTCAGTCCTTTCCCCTTCGAACATGTTCTTCAAAAGCTCTGCCACATTCTCCTGACTACAAAGACATAAGCATGCATGGATAATAAACAAAAACAGCCTTTTTATATACAAAAACAAATGGCTCATTACATTGCACAACTGTGATCTTAGATAATCAAATGAGGCACTTACGACTCTAATACAGCGAGTAAGGGGTCTGGTTCAGTGACCTCTGACAGCTGATTGGCCTGGTCTCGACTAAGTCGAATGATATCACAAAGAGTCTGGGATGCATTAGATTGTCTCTGCAGAACAACAAAGTGGAAAAGAATGTCCTCAGTCCTTTTTTAAAACTTCAGTAACTGAAATCATGTGGGCTGGAGGTGAAAGGTTCAGCAGAGCGAGTGATATTTTGTACCTCTTCATCTCTGCCTGTGTGCATGAGCTCTGTGAGTCTCTGGATGAGTCTCTCTTCATTCAGCCACTGCAAATACATTCATTCACAGATCAGAATCACAGCCCCGTAATGAGTAGTGGGGATTCAGCCAGGGCTTGAAAGATAACAGTCAGACTAAATGCAGGTCAAAGTCTCATTTAAGCACCCCATTTTAGCTTCGCTTTAATAGCTTCCGGTCCATTTTGTTGGTTTTTAAATCCATTAATGATCAAGCCCCCTCCTAACTTTAAGACCTTCTTACCTCTTCTCATCTAACAGAATTTTAAGATCTTCTGACAGGTCTTTTTTTTATTTGTCCCTCATTCCCATTTAAAAACTAAGGGAGCTTTTTCTGTTGCCGCCCCCGTTTTTGGAACCAACTGTCTCTAGTCATCCATCTTGCACCTTCTATTACCATTTTTATTTATTTAGCTTTCCTTTACTCTGTTCAGCACATTGGATAGCTGTGTTATGTTTAAAGCTGCAGTAGGTAACTTTTGTAAAAATATATTTTTTACATATTTGTTAAACCTGTCATTATGTCCTGACAGTAGAATATGAGAAATAATCAGTGAAAAAAAAAAAAAAATCAAGCTCCTCTGGCTCCTCCCAGTGGTCCCATTGCCATTTGCAGAAATACATTGCTCCCGTTAAGAAACGACCAATCAGAGCTGCGGTCAGTAACTTTGTTTGTGTTCAAAATGTAGAAAAAATGTATATAATAAGAGAGTACACCGTGAATCCATTTTCCAAACCGTGTTTTTAGCTTGTCCTGAATCACTAGGGTGCACCTATAATAAGTGTTTATATTCAGACTATTTAAGATTGCTTCGGGGGTACTGCGGCGGAGTAACCCAGTACCTTTGTGATTCTTCATAGACATAGAAGTAGTTCCAGCTACGATGTTCTTCCACAAGACGCAAGCAGTTCTGTTTATTAACCGCTAGAGCATCAAAAGTTACCGACTGCAGCTTTAAATGGGCTATATAAATAAAATATACGTACTTAAGCAGCTGAATCAGTTATTAAAGGGGGGTTACAATGGTGTTTCATGTATTCAGAGTTGTTCACAGTGTTAAGAGATGGATTCTCATGCTAAATGGCCAAAGTTAAAAAAAATATTTTAGAAGAATGTGAGAATTTCTGTGCCGAAAATCTTACTTCCGGGTTGGTACAAGTTTCGGCTGTTTTTTTTTCAATCGTGGATCTAATGACGTAGACGAGAACGGAACTCCTTAAATGAGCATTTCTCTCGGAAAAGCGCGCCCGTGCACACGTTGACCAGAGGAGACTGAGACTGTGCACATCAACGCGCTTTGAAATCGTTGGCAGCGCTGCATAGGATTTGTTCGAGAATGCCTCCAAATAAGTGCATTTTTGGATGTGAGGGAATGTTTACCGTGTTCAGCTTCCCCAAGAACCCAGCGTTACATGAACAGTGAATGCAGTTTGTTTTTCTGGTGCAGCAACGGAGTGTATCAAGTGTATAAGAATGTTTTATAAACAAACCAAAGTCGATGCTGGATTTGCACATCGTTTGATATTAAAACATGGAGCCATCCCTGTGATAAAAGACTCCATTCATGCAAGTACAATTGCATCAGATTTCTGTATGTTGTTGGAAATCAGCACATAAGTGAATATATGTTAATGGAAACAACACGAAACATCAGTATTATAGCTCCGCTCACGGCACAGAAAGAATCGGAAAGCTGCATTTTTCTTTTAGAAATATGATAAAACTAAAGACTTTTTGGTTGCATTTTATTTTACAGTATGTGTACTAACATGTACTTAAAGTGTACTTGCAGTGTATTTATCTGAGAAAGTTCTGGTAACACAAGGTAACTACATGGGGTAGGGGTTAGGTTTAGGGGTAGGTTCAGGGTTAGTACCTAGTTATTAAATAGTTATTGTAATTACAATAATATGTACATAGTATGTACATGAGGAACAGGACTGTAAAATAAAGTGCTACCGACTTTTTGGATATATGAAGTATGCAGTACTACTCTATAGATACTCAAGATTAACATGAGATTAGGTGAAACTGCGTATGTTATGTACCCTTTAATGTATAATTTATTAGTTTGCTTACATTGAGGACCTCCATCCTCAAGAGGGCAGGCTCTACACAGCTGATGAGGCGCAGCAAAAGATCCATCATGGCCGAGGCATCAATGTGATTCAGCACCAGACTGATGAAGTTGTGTTTTTTCCTTAGGAAAGAGATTACCTGCGTGTGCAATGACAGACAACTTAGTAACTATACAAATCAGACAAATAACCCCCATATCTCCTTTTTGCCATTTGGTGAGTGCATTCATATTCTGAGCTGTATGGATCAGTTGTGCATACCTGGTCTGTTTTACGTGCAATCAAGTTGCCAATGGTTTTGCTGAAGAAAGACGCCAGCAGGGGATTGAGGGGTGGCTCCTGCTCCAGAAAGTGGTAGAGCTTCTCCAAAAGGGATTCATCTCCACCCAGCTTATCATTGATAAGAGCCACATCAGAGGTCAGGAGCTCACAGGCAATGTTTGGAAACCTGGATAAACAGAACCCAAAGAAAAAGTCTATCATACAGTAGTTACACGTTACATGTGACAACTGGCAACACTATCAAAAAACAAATGCAACGTGCCAAAACAGTCTATGGTGACTTGGACTTTAGCATTACAAACAAAGCTACTTTCTGAGTTTCCAAGAAGGCATTTCAAAAGAAACTAATTTGCTCTGTAGTAGGGGTGGGTGATATAGCCTCAAAATTATATCACGATATTTCAAGAATATTTGCAATAACGATATTTATGACAATATCGAAAAGAAAAACATGGAACAACGTTTTATTGGTTATTGCAGCTGGCAGGCAGCAGCATTTATTAGTGCAAACAAAATGAAAGGCATTTTCAATCCTTTTCCAATGAGCTACTGTCATCGATGACAGACTACCTAATTTGAAGTGTAAATCTATTGTCATAAAGTGGCAGCAGCAGCAGCTGTGTGTTCGACTTGAAGCAGACAGATTGGTGTACAGGGCCGTAGCTGGGGTTTTTGGGGCTCTAGTGCAAGTAGCTGGGCCCTGTTTGAAATTGTGTAAATAGCAATTGTGCAAATGGCATCATCTTTCGTCCCGACCCTAGTACAGCGCGCAGGTGCTGAATAAAACTTTTCATGTCTTTTTGTGCTTGTATGTTTAAACTGGCAAATGTATTAGTTCTTTCAGGCACATGAGGAAGAGAAGAGCTCTGTTTGGTGTTTGCACGGCTCGGTGCGGGAACTCTCAGTCGAGTTTTTTCGCATCTTCCGTTTTGAATGCTTTAAACTGGTTTAAATGTTTAAATTAGCAAGGCTTAAAACACGTGCAATTTATAAGCTTTCGTGACCGTCTTCTTTACGCTGGCCTTGACATACCCCGATCAGTCAGCGCAGCGCTGCTTCAAGTTGAACAGACCTGTTGGGTTTGTGGTGTTGTTGTTGTGAGTGCTAGGGAAGGTATAGCCACCATACGTCATCATGTCGCTATATTATTAATATCGTGATGACACTTTTTTTTATCATGTGAAAATGTATACCGGTATTATCGTGGATGGTATATGCCACACCCATACTCTGTAGCACTACTTATATTCTGTCACTCAGATAGCATTATAGTAACTACTGGTCAACTGTGCCACAAAAGAGGGTAATAAGCTCTGCTTCAGTGCCTTTTATTCTAATGTATGATTCTACATTTGACAAAAATATCACCAAACCAAAAATCTGGATCAGTGCAGCGGTGAACACATATCATTCAATGTAATACCATTTCACAATCCTCAGAGAGAAAAGACATTTTGAGTGAATCCGCTTGCACATTTCAAGACAAATTATTCTGCTTCCTACACACAAGAACCAAATGATTCGTTTTAAATGAACTGTAATCTCTCTTTCTCTCTCTCTCTCCAACCATTTGGTCCCAACAGAGAGCCAAAACTTCAAGCCTTCAGAAAATGTGTTTTTCATACATTTTATGTTGAAGACCACAACCCTCACAAACACAGCAACTCTGATTTGAAACACAAAAGTTGCAGAATGCAAGAGTTGTTACTTGTAGGTTTGGGAATCGTTAGAAATTGTCCGGTTCCGGTTCTATTAAAAAACTATAAAGTGAATGGTGTTAAGGGAAAATGCAAAATTCTCAACAATCAATACTGTTTATAACTTACTGTAGGCTTAATTTAAAGGTTGGCAATGTCAAAATGCAACATATTACACTATACGGATCTTTATAAGTAGGGTTGGGTATTGTTAGAAATTTCCCGGTTCTATTTAAATTAACTATTATTATGTTTTTTACTATTTTACCTTAACTGTTAACAAATTGTTATAGACATGACCATGTATTCACACACTCCATAAAGCCCCTATTTTACAAATAGTAATGCAGTCAGTAAAAGGTGCGATGCAATGAGTGGTTTCCACATTTTTAAACATTTAAAATGCATGAAAATAAATATTTTCTATCACTTTATCACTCTTTAAATTACCTGCACACTAAATCTATCCCTCATATACTTAACAATAGCAGTCTATTTATTTAGTGCACCAAGTCAGTATGTATATTACTGACAATATGGGACAAATATAATGTAATTTAGTGGTGGCAGGTGCTGTGTGCTCCCAGTACATGTACAGTCAGACAAAACAACGTTTCTGTTATTTGCTTTGTGACATCCTTTACGGGAAATGCCAAATTGTCAGAACACCAGTGGATAAAGGCTGCTCACAGTGCTTGGTCACGTGTCCCACCAGAACCATTTTCGGACCTGAAACTTAGAAATAACAATAAAAATAATAATTCCTTACATTTATATAGCGCTTTTTCTAAGCACTCAATGTGCTTTACATAGTCAGGGGGTCTCTCCTCATCCCACACCAGTGTGCAGCATCCACCTGGATGATGCGATGGCACCCATAGTGCGCCAGAATGCTCACCACACGCCAGCTTACTGGTGGAGAGGAGACAGAGTGATGAAGCCAATCAGCAGATATGGGGATTGTTAGGAAGCCATGATGTTCGGACTCCAATGGGTGAATTTAGCCAGGATGCTGAGGTCACACTCTACTCTACTGGGATTTTTAATGACCACAGAAAATCATGACCTTGGTTTAATGTCTCATCCGAAGGACCATGGTTTTTACAGTATAGTGTCCCCATTACTACACTGGGGCGCTAGGACCCACACAGACCTCAGGGTGAGCACCCCCTGCTGGCCTCACTAGCACCTCTTCCAGCAGCTACCTAGTTTTCCCAGGAGGTCTCCCATCCAGGTACTGACCAGACTCAACCCTGCTTAGCTCCAGTGGGCAACCGGTCCTGTACAGGGTGACATGGCTGCTGGTAAATTAATCACGGTTCCCGGTTATTTTCAAAACCGGTTCTCGGTTCCCAACCCTACTTACTATGGTGTACAGCGCTTATCGCTATAACCCCGCTAAAAATGGGCCTAAAGATGCCCATGCTTCTTACTTCCATTTTGGAGAACCAGGACAATTATTTTCAACCGATCACTCAGGCATTTAAGTAGCACTGAAATCTGCATTCTGATTCAGTTCTAGTACATACCGGTTACATAGGTACCATATTGGCAACGGGTTTCGGTACCCAACCCTAGTTGTTACACATCACCTTTCAACGCAAACATTTCCTCTGTTCCTCTGCATCACCCCCTTCATTTGCCATTTTAAAATGCACACCTCTCCACTTCTAAATCTGCACTGTCAGTTTTATTAGTCCTCCCGTAACCAAGAGCTCAAAGCATGCAGGGTCTACCAATGAACACCACATATGCCATACCAGTCATAATTCTGCAATTCTCAGTAGCAGTCGGAATACTTTTTACTGCCAGCTATATTTACATGTAGGTAATTGTTTATTTGCGGTGAAGAAACCCTTAAAGTGCTGTCTTGATGGTCAAAACTAGCAAAAATAAGGCGCAAAGCCATATCTCTGTCTTACTTGAAGCGAGTTTTCTCTTCCAGGTCAGCAGGGGGCTCCTCTGTAATAAGGGTGACCAGCTCCTGCATACAGTGATCCTTGGAGAGGAAGAGCAGGAGTTTGCGGTTCTGTGCTTTGCACTCCTGCAGGACATCCTCCTCTTCCATCAACTCCCTCAGAGTAACTCCCTCTCGATCCAGCAGCTGGTCGATATGGGAGGTGTTGTTCAGGTCAAACTTCCAGAACATGATGGTGGCGGTTGCTGCTGCGGCAGGAAGCCCAGGCCTAAAGAGAAGACATGAATAAAAAAATAAATAAAATGCACAGGATATTTCTTTTAAAATAAAATATCTATTGCATGGATATGCATGGGCCAGTATGAGATTCTGACAGTATGATAACCTTAGATAAAAAAAATATCACTGTTTCACGGTTTACAGCTCTAAAATGTTTTATTTTTAAATGTCTGGGTAAAAAACAACAACTTGTTTTATTTTCCACTGAACACAATACATTTTATTTTTAAGAAGCGTAGAACATTTTGGTACAGTAAATAATTAAAATAAATCAACTGATTTCCTTAATTAAATTAAGTCCAGTCACTTAATTGAGCCTAAACCAGCAGCTCAATCAAAAACGTAAATCAAAACATACTTTTTGTAAAAAAAAATGAAATACATTAAAAAATGCAGTCATTAAACCTGCAGCTCAACAAGGTTTTTGGAGACATGCTCACTTTCTACAAATTCCTCTTTCAGTCCAAGGAATGTTCACCTTTCCTGGATTAAGTTTGGAGCGGTGAGGTACAGGGATGTGCACACACAAAGAAAGAGAGAGTGTGTGTCTCTCTCACACACACACACACACACACAGGCTTAAAAGTATAACATTGTGATACCAGCTAAATTTAAGTATTATACTAATTCGCAGAAAAATACAGTTCGTACTTTAGTCTGCTATTCCTAGCTCTGTGAAGTAACGTGAGGGAGGAAACTAGTTGACGTTAGCTAGTTAATTGGTCTGTTATCTGACTCGGTAGCAAGCCAAATAGTATTTATTTCAACACTGAAAGAAACGATGGGTGGGTCTCGGTCTTGATCGGGGGCGAGTGTATGACATCATTCACTACACAGAGCCGTAGTTCACTGACAAGCTAGATGATATCGAGGTTGAAATAAAATGCGATTCATCTGCAATTATGAACGCGATTTTGCCTCATCGTCAGTGAACAATGGCATTGTGCCTCCTGAAAGTTCCTAGTGGGCTCTGAACCACTTATGAAGTTCCTTAATGGTTAGGGAGCTGTCTTAAAAGCAGCTGTCTATGTAGGCAACCTAATAGATTTTGGAACAAAGCTATAGAGTGGGGGTGGGGGTGGGGGGGTGCACTAATAGTGATGGAAAGCAGAACTAACAGATGAAAGAGAATCTGGAGAACATAAAAACAAGGAAGCGGATAATAATAATTGATGGACCTTTAAAGCATCCAACTAACACATCCCACTCGAAACAAAACATTAAGCAACTGGAACACGAAGAGCATCTTTCCTGCTTTCAGTACTGATTGAAGTCACCTGGGCTGTGAAGATTTTCTAACAACTCTGGTCATGAACAAAGCAGACCTTTCCCACAACATGACTGGTGCCCACGCATAACACCCTGGGAGATACATTGATTTCACACAGCCAGGTAGGCTTTGCTTGCTCAAAGAGATGCGATCTGTTAGTAAGCCTATGTAAAAGACTCTTCAGGAACATTAATAGCTTTTGTTAAATGAATATATTTTTACCAGCTGATGAAACGTGTGAATCCTTAGTTACACCTCCTCCACAAGCAGACAGGCATTTGAGTGGCAGAATGCAGACAGCACAGAATGACCTAGCATTAATCTGCATGAGGTCCACTTCCCACCAGGCCTTCCTCGAATACACGTCTCAGACGGACTGACTCTGAGGAAAAAAAAAAAAGAGAGAGAAAATGTTCAAATACTAATGCAGGCACAGTGTGAAAAACAATTTGAACTAATGGAACAAATAATACAAAGTTAGTTTATCAATAATGCATGAAACCACATTGCATCATATAGTTTAGGACCCTTGAAGCACAATATACTGTGCAAGACTAAAATCAGAACGATGAAAGGTCTCATGAGCCCTATACATGTTTCTTCATCAGAACAGATTTGGAGAAATTTAGCATTACATCACTAGAGGTGCTCACTAGTGGATCCTCTGCAGCAATTGGGTGCCGTCAGAACGAGAGCTCAAACAGCTGATAAAAACATCACAATAATCCACAAGTAACCCAAAAGCAAAAAAAGCCAGTTCAAAAGTCATCTTTCCTGAATCAACAGAGAAATATGCACAAATAAGCACTCTTTACAAGTGAAGAGAGTCCAAAACAGTTCTAAACAAATATGTTGGTGGATTTTAATATGAAAGGACAACAGGGGATGGAATTTTTTTACTGGAAGAATTTATGGATTTAGACGCTATTAAGGCGTATTTTGGCAAAAAAGTGAAAGTTTAAAGTTACAACACTTTAATGGTGGATATATTTCTTACAAACATACAACTTTTGACTTCATAAGGCGTTAATTGATCATCTGGACTTCTGTGGATTGTTGTGTTATTTTTAACATTTGTTTGAACTCTCATTCTAACGGCACCCATCCACTGCAAAGGATCCGTTGGTGAACAAGTGATCTCAAAACCTGTTCCAATGAATAAACTAATTGTTCGACATCTTGGATGGCCTGAGGCGGGAGTACATTTTCAGCATTTTAGGTTAACATTTCCTTTAAGTGCCATCATATTTACCATCGTGGGGTGAATTTTTGCGGGCAAAATACACGCATTGCATGTGATCTGGAATTCTGCAAGGAGGATGAAAAAAGAGGTTCAAGATCAAGATTTACCACGCTGACCAACCCAAACCTATTTGGGGAAAAATAGCTTCATAAAATACAGACCGTTTACTTTTTTTGCCGGAAGTTTAATACTTTTTTTTTGGACCTTTAGATCAAATTATAGGAAGTTAAACAAAGTTTGAAGCACTTTCTTCCTAAATGAAATGCGCACCTACTCCACATCTCATGTACATATGGCACTCTCAAAACGGTAGCTGGTAACTACATACTCATTTGATGACAAATGATACAGAGAGGACATACCGGAAAGAATATCTATCATTGATCTGAAGATGTGCAAGCTGAAGTACTTCTTTTTTTTTTTAAGTGGCCAAAAAAAAAGAAGAAAACAAAAGCAAATGGGACTTGTTTCCTTCTTTTACGCGGACATGACTGTGTACGTGCAGAGCTTAGTGGGACAATAAAAAGTGAAGAACTCCTCAATGAACTCTACACAGGAAAGCAAATCATCAAAAATAGTAGCAGGCAGCCGCATCTGCACACAATACGAGCTGCCACAAACAACAGACACGAGCGGGGATGTTGCATGAGATCTCTGACAGCAGCTGAGGTCAGATAAACTGGCACTGATTGCTCAACTGTCCAGAAGCTGCCTCTTGTCCCGACCCCTGGACGCCCAGAGGGGGGTTCAAGCATTACAAAACTTCAGACTGGATTGCATTCGTCATAGTGAACGATCGTGTTTTACAACACAACAGCTGGAAAGGATGAACTGATTCGGAGTTACTCATGTGGCTACTAATGAAAACATGATTTGAATCAAATGTTTACAACAGACGTCAATGACATACCACATCGTTTTCACACCTTATAAAGCCGGGACGGGAAAAGACCACTATCAAATGCACACATGTGACTATGATTTCAACGGTTTCAGTAGAAAACCTCCGCTGTTGCATGTTTACAACTGGGCCCCGCTAGCAACTGTTAGCATCAGCGGCTAATATTAGCGACAAAACTGGTTTCCGTATTTACAAAACAACCCCAAACTCGACCGAAGCGACTCAAATAAACACCCGTTTATATCTCAAAACTGGTTAATAGAGATGCTAATTGAATTTGATTTCAATTAATGCTAAAGAACGGGATGTTTTCGGTTTGTTTGTTTGCTAGCTCGTCTGGTTGACTTCAGCCGAATCTCTCTCTTACAGAAGTTTCTTCCCATCTGAGGAGAATCAAAACGACACATTTTCGAAGTAAAACACTCATAAACAAGAGTGGTTTTGAGTAAAGCAGAGAGGATCGGCCCCGGCAGTGCTATCTGCGCATGTAAACAGGTTTTGCATGACGCTTACCCCCGCGGTGTGTGTCTTCAGACAGGCTGCTGGTTGTCGGTTAGTGCTGGTCTGGCTCGTGCAGCGGTGCTGCTGCTGCTGCTGCTGCTGGCCCGCGCGGCGCGCGCTCTGTGAAACCCCGCAGCTGCCACGAGAGCGTTTTGCTCTCAACTATCTGCCCAAAGCGAGAGCCATCGTCCTGCCCAAAGTTGTTTTCCACTGTCTTGTATTTATAAATAATTTTTGAAAATTGCTCCGCTCTTAATCACTACGTAGAGTTATCTCGGCCGCTCACGAGCAAAAAGAGGGAAGGGGGGGAGGGGATCGGAAAATAAAAAAAATCGTTCATGTGTTTATATTCAAAATGGCGAAATTCTGTCACAGACGCGCGCGTGCACGTGCTGTCAAATTACTCGCCTTGCCGCGTTCATTCCACCAGCCTTGACCAGACGAGCATAGATTCATATAATAAGAAGAATGAAAACTGGAGATTGTTCACATACCACAAGCATTATATATCCACTGACACATGCTGAGAGGCTTCGCCTTTTATTTGAATATTTGCCATGTTTGATATTCTTTAATCATCAGTTCCGTACTTTCCCCTCCATCTTCTTTAATAGGACAATTCCTCATGTATTTTCACTCTTATACGTCTTAATTTCGAATGAAATTGATGTCTTGATAGCGTATCAACCGATTAAAGGAATAATTGCTATTTCTTTCTTCTAGCATGTTGAATTAGCATTAATAAATGGGAGGACAACTTAAAAATGTTGAATGCTGCATTGCAATATTGGTTCATAGAAATCAATATATATATATAGTTATTTTGCGTCATCCTATGTAACATTTCCTCATGAGAGCCAATAGCATGCAAGAGGATTGAATGATTCCTCCCCGCACGAGGGCGCTGTTTATCCACAACGGTTCTTAAACGATGCTCGACGCCACTATTCACAAAAGCAAGCGGTTCTCAAATGGATTTTTAGGTCACAATGGACCCATTTGACAGCTCCGATTCGCTGGAAGGGCCATCAAAGACAGCGGCGACAAACGCAGATGCACCGGTGCCGTGGTCGCGCTTCTCAGCCTGGCTCGAATGCGTGTGCGTCGTTACCTTCGACCTCGAGCTCGGACAAGCCATAGAGGTACACAAATAATTATGTGCATGTTCCACTAACATCTGTTTGCTTATTTGTTTGTGACACGCTTAACGCTTTACAAGTGGGCAGTAATCTGACTGTGGGGGGGGAAAGGATGCTGTGAATCATCCTGATTGTAATATCAGCACAGCAACAGCAGCATCACTGTGTGTCTCTAACATTTTTTTTATGTCGTTATCAGCTCGTTTACCCCCATGATGTCAAACTCACAGAGAAAGAGGTAAGATTAATTTGATATGAATATTTTATTTATTTTCCAGTAGCAGTGTTATAAATACATAAGGCAAAATGTGCTACAGCGATTATCAAAACACTAATTTCTTTCAAAAAAATACTAAAAGCCTTCACTCCCTTCTGTGTTTTAGAAAACAAGCATCTGCTACTTATCGTTTCCTGACTCATACTCAGGTAATGTGCTGGCACAGGCTGATCTCAGCAGTGCTTTCATGGTAAACAGCTGAAACATGAGCATTACAGCTCAATCACATGAGTGCATGTCTATCCCAGGATGCCTCGGGGACACGCAGTTCAGCTTCAGACTGCGGCAGTCGGTGGGCCGCAGTAGCTCTTGGTTTGGACACGAGGATGCATACAACAGGGATGCACCTGTGACCCTGCAGGTCAGAAACAGACATTTCTTACGACATTTCAAAGGATCACAGCTGTTTGACATGTGCTTTTGGACCTAAAAAGTCTTGCTGTAAATAACCGTGCTGTCTTTCAGAAGGAGCAAGCACATTTCCATGGGTATGTGTATTTCAGACAAGTGAAAGATGCGTCTGTGAAAAGGGGTTACTTTCAGAAGGTATGTAAGTGAACTGAAGATACACGTTTGTTGTTGTTTCTCACTATGAGCTGTTGCAGTCTATTTAGACTTTACATTGGAAGTATTTAGTCAGGGTCCTTGTGGTCAAATAATATCCTGGAATAAATGACTGCTGCTGTATTGCTATATCCCTAGTCTCTGGTGGTGGTGTCCAGACTGCCGTTTGGGAACCTTTTCCATTCGCTGCTGCAGGTCATTGCTCCTGAGTACTTTGAAAAGCACGAACCTTGTCTGGAGACAGGTGAGACCAGTTTGACTTGATATAAAAAAAAAAAACATCTAATGTTTCCACAAAAGAAAAAAAAAAATTAAAGCGCACAAGCCTTTTCAACATTGATAATAATAACAAATATTTATTGAGACACAATGATTTCTGAAGGATTAATGTGACACTGAAGACTGATAATTCAGCTTCGCCAACATAGGACTAAATTACATTTTAAAATATGTCTGATCCAATAAATGAGAGATGAGAACATTACCCTTATGGAAAAAAAACTTACCTTCTCCAAACTTTTGAATGGTAGTGTTTATATGTGTATATGTATGTACATGAATCAACCAGGTAATTCAGTAAAGATTTACATACACATGAAAGCCATCCAGGGAAACAAACATATGCATTCATGTACTCCCTTTAAAATATCAAACAGAAAGTCTTAAAGTCTTAAACCTCAAATCTTCAATCATATTGGTCAATATGTTTCAGTCTGTAATGAGATTGACCAGTGGCCAGCGCCAGTACCAGGACAGACACTCAACTTACCAGTTATGGGTGTTGTGATGCAGGTGAGAATATTACTGATGGAAAAACTCTTCAGAACGATTCTCGATCATTCTCATACATTTTCACGTTATTTGTTGTTTTTTGATGTCTTACCAATTTTAATGTCTTCTCTAATTATGTTATTAACCTGCCATTTGTTCAGTTTATCAAATGCTGATTTTGGCTTTGCAGGTTCAAATTCCTCCAAAAGTCGAAACACTAGGAGTAAGCCCGGTAAAACAACCCCAAACAGAGGTGCCTGCCTACCATATCTTATTATGATATTATATTTTACTGAAATTAGTTATAAATGTTAGACTTGCACCTTGTGTTGTGTGCTGTGCTCTTCTCGGTCTCTCCTTCGTCCGAGATAGAGTTCGCTCTGGTTGGTATGGCCATCCTGTACCATCCTGAGCACTCTCGATCTCGTCTGATCCCGGACGAGCCCCCAATTTGTTACTCTTCCCATAAATCCTCTAGAATAGAATGGAGGACGTACCATATTTTCCGGACTATAAGTCGCACTTTTTTTCATAGTTTGGCTGGTCCTGCGACTTATAGTCAGGTGCGACTTATTTATCAAAATTAATTTGACATGAACCAAGAGAAATGAACAAGGAGAAATGAACCAAGAGAAAACATTACCGTCTACAGCCACAAGAGGGCGCTCTATGCTTCTCACTGCTCCTGTAGTCTACACTGAGCAGCATAGAGCGCCCCCTCGCGGCTGTAGATGGTAATGTTTTCTCTTGGTTCTAAATAAATGCGACTTATATGTTTTTTTCCTCATTATAATGTATTTTTGGACTGATGCGACTTATACTCAGGTGCGACTTATAGTCCGAAAAATACAGTAGTATAATGACAGTCATAAACACAAGCTTTTATTTCAACTTACGATTGATATGTGGTTTAATTTTTGCAGAATCTGCTCCCTGCCCCCACGGTTCTTCCATCAGTTCACGAGTTGGATCTTTTTAAGTGAGTATTACACTGGTCGCACATGTTATCCGTAATCACTAGACCATCTGGTGGTTTTACAGCCGTCACTAACAGCTGCCCTAACTGACCTTCATGTAATCAGATGTTTCCAGTCAGTCCTGATTCACATGCAGATGCTCTGGGAGCTCATGTTGCTAGGAGAACCAGTGGTTGTTATGGCACCCTCTCCGACCGTCTCCTCGGAGACTGTGCTGGCCCTAGTCAGGTATGGCCATTGCGTCCAGAAACACGTAAACGAAAGTTGTTATTATTAGGAACTTATATTAGTGACAATGACAGCAGATAGGGTTCCTATTGGTCTGTTTCTATTAGATGCTAATCAAAAAGAATAAAAAACACATTGTTAGGGCATTGTGTATATTTTATGTTTGTTTTATGTTCACTGTTTAGCGCTATCGCCCCACTGCGCTACTTTGGTGATTACAGACCTTACTTCACCATTCATGACAGTGAATTCAAGGAGTACACAACCAGGACTCAGGCTCCGTAAGCAAAAACATACACACCACCTCAGTTCACCCCAAAATTAAAATACTGTCATCGATTATTCACCACCATGTCTTTCAAAACTTGTGATTTTCTTTCGCAAAAGATAATGTTTAACGAATGATTGAAGCCATTCTTTACCAAGTGAGTGGGGACTGGAACAGTCAAGGTGCAAAATAACAAAAAGGGCATCATCCTGTTCCTTCCGGCAAAGCTATCATGACTTTGAAGCTTTAAATATAACACGCATTGAAGTATAGACCAGTTTTATAAGACTTTTATGGTGCTTTAAGTAGTTGATAAAGTCCCTGAAAAAACAGCAGCCAGGATATTCTTCAAAAATTCACCTTTTTTATTTTTGGGGGAAACCCTGACTTCATGTGAGCTACTTAAATAGCAATGTAGAAAACAACATTTGTGGCGCAGGATATGACTCTTTAGTCTATTTTCTGCTTTTCAGGCCTAATGTGATTCTTGGTGTCACGAATCCATTCTTTATAAAGACCTTTCAGTGCTGGCCACACATTATTCGCCTCGGAGACCTGAAGATGTCTGGTAAATAATGCTTCATTTTAGCAACAAGGCTTTTCTGACAGTCCTCTGATTCCATGTGATTTTGGCATATTGCATATGAGAGAGGTTTGAACTCCGCTTTCCTGCAGGTGATTTACCAAAGCAGGTGAAGGTCAAGAAACTGGCAAAGTTAAAAACACTGGACACAAAAACAGGTATGCATGTATTATTATGTGCTAAAACGTGAAGACATATACACACGTACACACACACTCACTCATATATATATAATTTTTTATGACTATTGTTTTTCTCATACGCCATAAAGGTATATACACAGCATACAAGACCTTCCTACACAAAGACAAAGCCTTCATTAAGCGACTCTTAAAGGTAGGCTGCAAATCTTCATTCTTTAAACGTGACATTTAAGTTGAAAGTAAAATGATGTTGATCTCGTTGCTTTTGTTTTTCATTCTTTACTTTTAGGGTATCCAGAAGAAAAGGCCATCAGAAGTGCTGAGTGCCTTTTTGAGGCGGCATCTGATGGAGCAAACCGAGAGTTTCATTCTTCCGCTGGTAAAAACAAGTCTAAAAATGTTTTTGCACCTTTTGTTCAGAGCTTAATTACAGCTTAACTGTTTCATTTTAATTCGCTAAGCAGTTTTGAGCGTCACACCCATTCTTTTCTTTAGGAGCGGTATTTGGAAAGCCTAATGCCGCCACAGAGATCGGTGTCTCCATGGAAGGTTGGTTTAAGATGATGTACAGTAGATCAGATTAAGATGACGTGTATGAGGGATTGATTATGTTGGGGATGTCTTGGGATTCAAGGTTCAATGAAACCGTTGTGTATGTATTTCTCAGACCCCACCTCAGATCCGGTCCTTCAGTCAGGATGAGTTCATGAAGACCCTGGAGCAAGCAGGGCCGCAGCTAACACTGAAAGGAGATTGGACAGGCCTGTACAGGTAACATGCCAGAGTTGTGCTTCCTGAAATCATCAGTAATCTGTACAATCTACCTAGGCACATGCTCCTTTGATGAGAAATGCAGCCCAGGGCAGGCATTGGGGAACTAAAGACTGAAACTTCCTGCTAATTGTTCTTATCATACAGTAAATGTTTATATGCCATTTCAGGCGTTTCTTCCGTTCACCAAACTTTGATGGCTGGTATCGGCTCAGGCACAGAGAGATGAGTCAGAAAGTGGAATGTCTCCATTTGGAGGCCATCTGTGCAGCTGTGAGTATGATATTGGAGCTGGATTCAGGCTCTGTTTTACTTCTTAAATTGTATTATTATTATTATTATTATTATTATCATCAGTTCAGAATTTTTGTGCAAATAAAAGAAGGTTTAAAAGATTTGTTCACCCAAAAATGAGACACCCTCAAGTCGTTCCAAGCCTGTGTGACTTTTTCTTCTGTTTAACACAAAAAGAGGAATTCTGAGGAATTGAACTGGTCGCTCTTTTCCATGCAATTCCACTAAATGTACAACAACAAAGGCTTTAAAGCTTCTAAAAGAATGCAAAAGCACCATAAAAAGCAAAGCATCATAAAAGCATAATAACAGTCTGTATAACTAACACTACCTTACGAAGGTTTAATGTCATAGTTTTATTTTTCTTGAAAGAAATTAATGGTTTTTAGCAAGCATGCATTAAATTGACGAGAAATGACTAAATAAATTTATAATTTTATTTAAAGTTTTTAAAATATACTTTTACATTACAGTATTTTTGCATACAGTCTTAAAATGACTGTAGAAGCAACAGACAATATATTTTTAAATATTTGTTTAATAGCATCTTTTTTTTTTTTTTTTTTTTTTTTTTTGAAGGTGCGTATGAATGATAGCAATACTAATGTCTCCATGAATTTTTCCACCCCATAATATTTAACCATTAACTATAATAGTATAATTGAGAGCTTCTGATTTTAAAACGTATTAGCCTTTAAAAAATTAACTTCTAATTTAAGTAAACTTAAAACGATCTTCACATCTTCACAGTTATCCAACACTTAATTCTAAATTAAATATGGATGAGTCGTTTAAATATGGATGAGTCGTTTTTTTTATTTAAAAGACATTTTATTTTAAATTAACTGTTATTACTTTAAGAGCTGAACATGATGCAGATCTGACATGCATCGTATTTTCTCACAACTCTTTACCTTTTCTAACTCACTTCAGGTCTTGAAGTCTCTACTAATGAGTTGAATCAGGTGTTAGATGAGGGAGGCAATGCTGCTGCTCCAGGACAGTTTTGAAAACCGCCGCATTTCAGAGACATGTTCTTAAACATGACTCATATATAACAAATACTTATATGCACAGTTTCAAGGCAGCTTTAATTGCCTTTTTGGCGACTTCCTGATTAAACTGACGACATAACTACGATCATTCAGGTTTTGTGACTCTGTATCAACTGATTATTAAAAGGAACGATTGGCTCATGTCTCAGATGTCTCTAATGAACTTTAAGAAACCAAAGAGAACAGGATGTGAAGATTTGTAGTAAATAACGACTTAAATTTCAGTCCGTTTTAAGTTGCATGGAAAAGCGCGACCGAAATCCTTCTTTTGTGCTCCACAGAAGAAAAGAAACCCTTCATGTTCAGAACAGCATGAGGGTGAGTAAATAATAACTCATTTTAATTCATAAATTACTCTTTAATGGATCTTTTAATGTTTGTTTTCATTTAATTCAGGATCTGCTGACGTGGAACAACGACAAATCGGAGGTAGAGATTGTTGACCTCATCCTGAAGCTTCGAGAGAAACTGGTGAGGAAAACAGTCGCTTTTTGAATATGATGGGGATAAAAGTGAATTATTTGTGTTTTGCTATAAAACATTTGCCTTCCGTCTCTTGTTCTGTTCGTCCTACCCAGATGAGAGCTCGAAAACACCAGCTTCCGGTGAAAGAAGAACTTCTGGAGAGATTAGAGCAGTCCATCCAGACTATCATCAGCTCCTTGCCAGAGGATCTACAGACATTATTACAAAGACAATGACGATTAGACCCACGTGAACAACTCTGACCAGCAGTTCCACTGATACATACATAGAATGTCTGTCTAGAATATACCAGCTGTCTAACACCCACACAGGTATCAACCCACATTTCTTCTTCTGGTAAACCCATACACTACCTGAGAGGCCTTTCATTTTGGATGTACAGTACAGGAGAGAAACCACAGATACTGCTGCTATATGAGGTCCTAGATGACACATGAAGAACACAGATACTCGGATTAAAATAATTTTGAATTCCTCAGCTAGACTTTACACCGGATTTTAAATGTCTGCTAAATTACATTTTAACATGCATTTGAACAAGTATTTATAGCCTGCAGTCCGTTAGCACTGCATGACATTTATTTTATAAATCAACATGTAGTGAAATAGATTAATAAAAGGATTAACAAACTGACTTTTAATTGGAAAATGCAGCATGTATTTGTCACATGCAGTGAAGTTCATAAATATGGATGACACGTTCACTTATGATGATTATTTATTAAATATCAATGCTTTTATTCCAGTGATGTTTTTGGTTATTATTTAGGGACATTTTGAAGCACATTGGCATACCTGACCCATAAAAGATACTGAGGCACTTTTGGCTATTATTTATTTATTTATTTTATACCTTACCTGATCTTTTACCTTTGCATTGGTACACCTCTACTGTATCGTTTGGCCAGTTTATATAATTTTTATATTAGAAGCTGACTATCCAGGTCATTTTTTGACCGTTTAGATTAGGTTTTATTGAGGGCTGGATTAACAGACTCCGGATTAACAAACTCTGGATTAAGATTTATCTAACACTAGACAGATTTTAATGGGATTTATGAATGACTGAGCAGTTGCAGTGAACTTAGCCACAAGAGAGAGTTAAATGATTCATAAAGAGTTTTTGGATTGGAGAATTTCAAATTCAGTGCCATTAATACGCAATACAATCATGTATAAGGTACTCCGTCTGTATATAAAGTGTTTGCCAGTCATGAATGTTAATTTTTTGATACAACCTGGGCCTTATTTGAAAAGGAAATGTTGGTTGTTCTCTTTAGTAGTGCTGTGGCACTCTTTATTCACCGTTTTGAACCTCATGCTGAACATTTTATCCATATGTTGACTTTTTCAGTAGTAGTGTGTGTAGATGCTTATTCTGTGATTTTTGTGTTTGATCATTTTTCTTTCCATTCATTGAAAATGGTTCTTAGTTTCATTTTAAATTATGCCACTTCTGCAGTATTACAATATGTTTGAAAGAGCCATATTATGTTTTTATGGTCGGGATTGTTTTTATTAAAGTACATGTTTGAACAGACCAGCAGTAAGTGTTTGGATGTTAATTATATTTCAGCTATATGCTAATTCAAATGTGTTTCTCAGTCATAGAGCTTCAGAAACCCCTCAACACTTCACATTTTGGGAGACTTCGGGATGTGATGCACCTTATTCGACTCATCTATTATTAGTAGTGTTCATAACTTACATACAAAATGTGCAGCTGGGAAACTCCAAGACCAATGCTGAAAATACTAGATGAATGTAAATCTCATAATACTCAGAAATATTAAGAGTAGAATTGTATTTCATATTCGGCTACTTTTTTAAATGATGCAATATGTGCCTATGAATGTAAAAGCAAGAACACACATTGCAGATTTCTCAATATACTGTAGTTTTTATAATATATAATAATAATAATCAACTGAGCACTTACTAGTTTTTGACACGATTATTCCAAAATAGTTTATTGTTTTGGGCAAAATTGAAAACACACATTTACCTGACTGATCAAATATGTAAAACAAACCAAGATAAGTGTAAAAGTTATCTGTAATTAGTTTTCTCAAAAAAATCATAATGTATGTATAGCTTATATAAAGGGATATCAGTGTAGTCATCAAATGCCCTAGACTGTCAGGAAACAACAAAAAAGATCTTTACGATGTTAAAGTAGCTCACATCATGCTTAAGATAAAATTCAAAACTGCTATAGGTTTAAAAAAGTCAAAGCAACTGTTGGATTTTTACATGTTTTTTTTTTTTTTATTAATAATACATATTCCCGATAAGAACCTTGGAATTAGCTTTGTGTGTTAAAATATATACATGGAGTGCTGTTGCCTGCTAGATTCTCTCGTAAAAGCCTGCTAGAGCTTTTTAAGAACATTTTCTTTGGCATAAGCCCTTCTGTAGATGTTAACCTTTCAAATTAACCAAATAGTGTTACATTACGTCTCCAGTTATTATACAAAATCAATGACAATAGTGTCAAGATCTAATTATGTTGCACACACAGGAGGAAAGTTCCGGATGACTGTTTAACTGTGTTACATGATCCGATTCTGGATTCAAACCATTCATAGACTGTGTAGTATCCTGTCATGCAATAGTTGGAGTACATGTCATTATCAGAAACATGTTCACATTGTTGCTCCTGTTATTTGGTACCTTCTCACACTCCACACAAAAAAAAGTGGTCAATAAAAATAAATGAATATTTATCTCAGCACATCAGAACCGTAGACAAATCAGCACATAAGTCTCTCGTCAAGTCGTTTGCATCATCTCATCCCTGTCGTCCACCAACTGTGGTGTTGCTGCTTTAGCACGGTTTGTTTCTCTTGAGGACTAAAGTGCAAAATTGTCAAAATGGCCGTGAGTGTTTGCTGGCGCCCTCTGGTGTCATGGAGCGTGAGAAACCTATAAATGACGTTCTTGAGATACTCAAGGTTGGCCCCATCTCTCCCCTGGTCCCGAATACGCTTGTCCAACTGGCACCGTAGCTCAGCGACCTCTTCTTCATGCCTTTCACCATTAGCGATCAGCTTTCCTTGAAGCTGATGCAAGTCTTCTTCTAGACGATGCTTTTGTTTGCGCAAGGCGGCCACATCCACCTCCTTGCGTGCCAGCTGTTCGGCATACAACAATAAAGTTGGCTCGTTGGGCCCAGCTAGTTTTAGAGCTTGAGCAATAATTTCGCTTTCTTCTTGTTCTGGATCAGCTTCCTCTTGGTCACCTCCTTCTATCGCTGTACTGTTATTTGTAGCTTGCCTTCCAAAGCCGATCGCTGTGGCCGCCCGGAGTCGCTCCAGCTCAAGGTCTTTTTCCGCAAGAAGAGCCATCGTGCGATCTCTTTGTTTGTGCAACTCTTCCTCAAGCCGAAAGAAGTTCTCCCTGTGTTGAGCCTCCAGCCTCTCCGCTTCCTGTTTGTGGGTCTGCTGAAGCGCTACAAGCGCTTGTTGCCGCTCCTCCAGGTCCCGTTTGTGCTTGACTTCCGCTTCGTCGGAAATTATACGAAGGTTGATGTACTTCTCCTTGAGCTCGGCCAGCTGGTCACGTGCCTCTTCTAACTCTTTGGCCTGGTTGCCATCTTTTGTGTTCTTGTTTTTCAAAACACCCTGCGCCCTCATTTTGTAACGCTCATATTCCTCCCTAAGCTGCCGGAGCTCTTGCTGGTAGTGAACCACCGAAGCCTTCTCACTCTCCGAGACTTCCTGGTCCTTTTCTCCTTCCATTAGCCTTTCTATGTCCAGACTCTGGTCTTGAGATCTTTGCGCAGCAAGGAGGAGTAACTTCTTAACCTTCTCGAGTTTGTCTTTCAACACGTCCACGCTCAAGTTGGTGTCATCGATGCTGAAATCGGAGGTCATTGATCGGTTGACTGCTGCGATGGCGAGGGTTTTATTCTCAGTGTCGAGTTGAAGGATGCGTTCTCGCAGCCTCTGAGCGTTTTGCTGGTCCTTCTGCCTGGCCTTCTCGCAGGCACCCAGTAGATCAGAGAGCTCAGACACTCGCTCCTCAAGGCTGGCAACTCGCGCTTCCTCCATTTGTGCCTGTTCTCGGAGACGCTCATCTGCTTGTGCCACCTGCAAAGATTCACAAAGGAAATTAGAATAAATGTTTAGATGGTGTCAGCCAGCCTAATTAATTACAATATTACAATTCAAAGTAGAAAAAGTGCCTGTTTAGTCAAGTGGGTGGCATGAATAAATACTGGAAACCTCAGATTTCGTGGACTTCAATACAAAACTGTAAGATACGACCTCTTTGAAATGTACCTTTCGAATTTCCTGCTGAAGTTGCTGGTTGAAGTGAGCTTTGAGCTCTGCAATCTCTTGCTGGAGCTCCTCGACGCGTGGATCAGGTTTGCTCTTCTCCGCTGCTGCAGCCTTTAGGCTCTTCCTCAGCTCCTCTCGTTCCTGAGTGATCTCTTTAAGCTGCGTTTCATAATCTATCCCTCGATCTGCCGCCTGCATTGCTTCAGCCAACGCCTCTCGCGAATCCTCCAGTTTGAGTTCGGCATCCTGTCTCAGTCCCCTCTCCTCCTGCAGGAGTTTCTGGAGCTCTCGGAGCATGAGCGCATGATCGCCCTGCTCCTGCTCCCGTTCGTGCTGCTGGGTGATGACGCGGGCTTTGCTCTCCGCCAGCTGCTCCTGCAAGCTCTGAATCTCCACCTGGTGCTGCTTCTGCTCTTCCTCCCTCCTGGCCTGTAGCTCCTCCAGTTCCTGCTTCATCTTGCGCTTGTCGGCCTGGAATGAAGCTTCCATTCTGGATTTTTCTTGAGCGACGGTGGCTAAGGAACTGGTCAGAGTGGACAGCTGCGTCTTTAGTTGGATGACACGGCGGTCTGTGTCCGCTGCAGATTGCGGCATCTCTGTGCATCCACTGCTGCTGGAGCTGATACCACTTTCAGACCCACTCGCCTCCTCAGATTGCTGGGGCAAAGCGTTTGCGACAGTCCCAGCGATGGCTCCATCTACAGAACAGCTTTGGTCCTCTTCTATTTGGTCTCCTTTAGTACTGTTGCTGGTGATGCTAGTGGCTGTTTCAGCAGAGGCTGCTGTATCCAGGCTGTCTTCGCTGTGTAGTGAAGATCGGTCATCCCCAAGGTCAGAGGGCAAAGGTCGTTCAGCGTTTTCTGAACCTCCACCAAACGACAGGTTATCACCATGCTGGCTTAAATCGACCTCTTGCGAAATGGTCAGAACTTTCAAGCTGGCTTCCAACGCTTCTTTTTCCTTAAGTAGGCTTTGGTATGCTCTGACAACATCTTTAAAACGTGTCTGATACTTCACAAGCTGTTTCTTCTGCACTTCGATGGTTTCAAGCAGTTCCTTCTTGCTCGGGCCTCCACCAAAGCTCATACCGAACTTCTCCATGGTGTACCAGTGTCAGTCGGGTTTCATACTCTCTGATGTGATTTCCACCTAGAAAGTAAACACGATATTCGGAGTTTTGCTTCAAACCTAAACATCTCCCAAAATGCTTTTGTGAATAATGTTTGTTTCACACTTCAGAATTATCCATGGAAGGCACCAGTTATAAAATGAAAATAAAATACTTATAATTTGTCATTAAACTTTTTTGTTTGCTGTTGGTTTTTGAGACAGCTCATGTCTGGTATTTTAAGAAAATACTGACTGTATTTATTGCTCTTATTGTTGATTGTTGCCTTTAACTAGTTACTAAATTGTAAAGGTGTTAGAATACATAAATTATATTAAATCCCACATTGTGACATTTTGAACAAAAGCCCTGTGCAAAACATGTTAAAAGAATGTGCACTTCTTCAGCTTCGCTGGTTTTTTTTTTTTTTTTGGCAGCATTTGGCAACTTAATTTATTGGTGCATTACCACCACCAACTGGACCGGAGAAGGGATCAGGATATTTGCTTGTATATAGGATGAAAAAAAAAAACAATTAAACAACAGGAAAAAACAGAAAGACTATTTTTTGTTTAAATTGCTTTCTTAAATTGAATAATATCATCATATATCTTACTTGCCATTTTTCATAAAAGACCTGATAAAGTAAAGTCGAGGCGTTTTACCTTTTCAATGACTGAATAAGATGACGTCTCCCATTGTTGTAGGCTTATTTCCTACAATGAAGTATTACATGATCAACTGTTTCTAGTTGGCTTCAGTGAATGCATTCCCCAGTTGGGCGTTTTCAGTTTTATATAATGTACTGTTAAGTCCAGTATGACCCATTCTAATCTGAGTTAGGATTTTTCCTTCCTTTCGATTCGTGCTCTCCCTCCTCCCAGCAATGACTCAATTTTGTATAAATGTCTACCTGTTTTATTGTTATCCCAATATACCTGCCATACTAATAATTGTCAATATGTTCTAATGAGTCCTTTAGCTTCTGCTTTATCAATGGGACTTGTAGATCTACTAGCTTTATTCTTAAGAGTTTGTTTAGCCAGAATAACCACCTTATAATGTCCCTCCACACCAACGTGAGCATGAACCCAAATGAAACATGTAGATATACCCGTAACTTTTATACTGTCCATCATATGGGATATCTCAACTATGATATCCATCCTAAACGATGACCTGCCAGATCATATACTTTCAAGTGATGAGTAGCTATGAGATGTAATGAGAGTGTTATTTATGTTCTTGTCCTCTATCCACTGCAGGGTCAATTCTACTGCCAATAATTATGTTGAAAAATGATTGGTTACTCTTTTCTTAATATAAAAAACACTCATTGGGATATAACGTTATACAGCTGCACCTGCATATCCTGATTCAGGATCTTTGGATCCATCTGTGAATACAAACACTGATTATGGGTAATGTTTCTCAATATAATGCTGGACTATATAACGTTACCATATTGGAAGTTGTTTACTGAGATCAACATTTGGGAAAGGGAATAAACAAGGAGGAATGGAAGAAATTTAGACCAATTAATCGACGCAATCCTGTATTTCTTGCCTTAGAATGTAAGGTTAATTTCATTTGCTGATCATATAAACGTATTTAAAGGAAGAAATATCGCATTACCCGGGTACGTGTCCTGTTTACTCGCAGCCGTCGCTTCCTGGATGGGAAGTGACGTTTCAGTGAAAATGTAAAGTTTTACAAAATAGTGCATTACAAAACGATATTATATGGTAAAATATTCGATTTTTCATTTAAAAAAAAATGCGATTTATAAAAATATCCATTTAATAAATATGAATAGAAATGGAAAAAAATCCTTTCAGTACTTTGCTTGTTGTGGTTAAACGGTGAGTACCGCCACCTATTGATACTTTAAGTCTCATTGCTTTCAAAATCAAAGTTATGTATAACAAATGTGCATATTTTGGCATTAGCATTATATGCTATTTAATATTCCAGTGTGGCTGTATTAACCTGTAAAGCCCATGTACAATAATAACTCCTCCCCCCTTTTTTCTTTTTACATTCTAACAGTTTATTAAACCTTAAGACAAAATCTTAATACAAATTAAATATAATAAGAATTAAGAATTAAAACGTTTAGTGTTTATTTTTAGATTAACTGCTTTCAGTTTAATTTTAGTTAAAATATTATTCAAAAATATTCTAAAGGTATATTTCTTCTCAGTTTTATTTCAATGTCTATTCTTTTCATTTCTTTTTATTTCAGTTAACTAAATGACAGTGATAAATGTTTCTGGCTGAAGTATAGGTTTATTTATGTGTATTTTGTTTTTATATAATATTTATTTTATTTCAAGTAACAAAAACGTCTCTTTGTTTTAGTTTTAGAGGAATTTAACCATAAAGGACTTTGCCATAACCTTAAGGTTCTTCTTCTTTGTTTTGTAACTGCGATTCGCAAAATTATAAGTGCACTACTGCCTCCTACTGACACCGTAGCATGCGAAAACATATTTCTGGAATATTTTACACCATCGGAGTACTCTTAAAATATGTGAACAAATTATAATCACATGATTTGTCCGGTACAAAAAAAAAGTATCACATTTTGTCATATTTTAAATTCTTTTTTTGTAACACTGTCTTTCTGTGGACGATCTTACACTGCCTTGTGTCCTCTTAAAAAACCATGACAGAGGCCATGTAAACTCTCCAAACCCTTATGAGTGATTTGTGCTATAACATCACATAATTCTTTAGTAAACTGTGCACTGTGGCGCTGTTTCTAAAAGCATCTCGCTCTGTTTTTATTCAGCCACAGGAGGTTGAACTGAGATAGGCAGCGCTGCTAGTATTGACCAAAATCTGGAAAGACAGACAGTGTGAGTTTAATGCAATGTTTACTAAGTGTCTTAACAGTAGTACATCTTCTTTCATTACTCTTTTGCTTTTACATATGTTGAAGAATTGCTTCATTTCCCCTTTTTGTCAGTGTTATGTTCAGGCCACATGTGCCACCCAAGGAACAGATCTCAATGTGGGACTAGACTGCTTATCTAAAGAATATGAAAACTGTCTAACTATTAAGAACAAAGATGCAAATAAATAACATTTAGGTTACAGTTCAGTAAATCTTGAAATGTTCTTTGTTTGTTTCAACACATTTAGGGACTTTGTCATCAGTTCCTTTTCTAAAGCACTTTTCTGTATTTCCTTCTCTTTTTACCCTTTCTTTGTCACCCTTTCTTATCTTATTAGTCATTTGACTTTGTATAGTACAAGTGTGTATTGCTATAAAACAGAGATTAAATATTAAGGCAAATATTGTACTATTTTAGTGGAAGACAGGGATAAAAGCATAAAGGACTTCTGGAATGATGAGTGATTTCCAAAACGTACTTTCATAATACATTTCATTCCTGACTATGTAATAGGAAAACAAGTTTCCTTATAGTTTATGAAAGACTATTACATTTTAATAACGGTTATAATTCAGTGAAGATTATGTCAGATGAAAGCACTTTTTGTCAATTCGTAATAAATTAGAAAATACTATTCTTGTTCTACATTATGTTCATTTGTGGAATCATTTAAATGTATTTATGTATTTATATTTTACTTTTATGTATTCAGTATAAGCTTTATGAATGGTAAAAGCATGACAAACATTTTAAGCTCTGAAATAAAGGTTATAGTATAATATTAAATTATTCAGCATTCATTGTTTCAACCACAAATAATTCAATGTTTTACTTTCTACAACCCCCACCCCCCCCTCCCCAAAAAAAGGAAGAAAGAAAAAAAAGAAAGTAAAATATGCATAGTACTTTATTTAAAATATTACAGTTAATGCAATAATTCAAAGTTGTGATTTCAAGCATGTTAATTGAACACATTTGTAAATAGAACATAAAAAGGATTCAGTGCACTTAAGCTTTCACAGATCCAAGGGAAAATAAATTCACCTCACTACAAAGTCTCACACTGGAATCTGAAACTTCTAATGAAATGATAACACCCAGTGTAAAACTGTCAAAGACAAACTGCTTCCGTGGCTAATGCATGTTTGTATACATGATTCCAGTCTGTTATGATTCCTGCATAAAAATATGATGCGATAAGCAGGTCCGTAAGATCCTGTATTTATATGAGGAAACCATAGGTTAATGGATTGTACTGGTTAAATGTATTTACGCATATAGTATATCTCCAGTAACACCGTAAATGTGACCACTCAAGCATAAATGGGAGCTAAAATATTGACAGAATTTACTCCTGCATGAAAAGACATCAGATGAACCCCTTAACCAGTCTGTAACATTGTAATTGTACAAGAAAAACCCATTCAGTTACTCTGGCTCAGGACAAATATACCTGACACCACCCTCAAATTTGTGTAATTAAATCTTTTACAAAAGAAATTGAGTGTGATTGTGCTAAACATCAGATGGTGGTAATGGCCGGGTCATTTCAATGTGAGGGCACCATTTTGAGCTTGTAATAATAAGTAAGATCAGTCCATATTGTCCTCTTTACTACACAATAACAGGTTCCCGCTGGTTGTTCTGCCTTTTGACTACAAAAACCTTCTGTCCGGAGATGGTAACAGCATAAACGTAGTCTTCAAACATCACTGTGAAAAAAAATAAAAAATAAAAATAAATTATATAATATATATTTATATATATATAAGGGCTTCAGGATATTTACTAAGTGACAAATTTACATAGATTGTGCTGTAATATCGAAAACAGGACACAATTGCTTAAATTACAATTAAGCAAGCATATTTGTGTTATAAATACGTTTATTTTATATATATATATATATATATATATATATATATATATATATATATATATATATATATATATATACACACACACACATATACAAACACACATTACAGTAATGACAGATAAGGGGAAATTGTATCATAGAAAAAAAAAAATCCAAAATTAGAAATTATAGACAAACACATTACTGTCAGGCTTCAAGAGATTCACCTGTGTGGGATATAGAGGTCCATGTGAAAATATGCATGTTTCTTACCTGACATGCGTTTGAAAGTGGGCTCAGCTGTCCCATGCAATCTGAAACGGCAAGCTGTTCTGACCATCTGCATGATCACTCCTGCTGTGTGCTCGTCATTCTCCAGCTCTCCTGCGGACTGTAACAGGACAAGATCTATCCATCAATCAATCTATCCATCTATCTTTCTCCATATACACACACATCTGTATTTTTATTTAATATAAATTATGTATTCCATTAAAATGTGCTGTTTGTTTGGAAAATTCTACTGGAATTTTTTTTTCCAAGACATTTTATCATGTCAGGTGGTTGCAAAATGTAAGGTGATGAACTTTACTGCACATTTGGAATTAAAATGACTTACCGCCAGTACACCTTCCTCACTGATAACCAAATAGCCGGTCTGGTCGGGTATTCTCTCTAAACCTTGGGTCAGAGCGGTGGTCTGCAATTCAACACAAGATAATACAGGAAATCAACATCAGCAGAGCTCGTCTGGCTAATGGGTTCTCCTCATTTTATCACATCTTTTACAATCTCTATCACTTTTTCTGTTTTCCGTACGCATGCGCACACAACATCAAAAAGACATATTAAGCTGGACAAATACTCCCATAGTAAACCTTGGATTTACCATGTTTAGGCAGTGCAGATGAATTCACACTGTTGTGTTCCTGCACACCCCGCCTCACGTGACTGACAAGCAGGCGTCGCGTGTTTACAACGTCGCATCAGAAGGGAGCTGGCTTTCTCTGTAAATTTGACAGCAATTTTATTTTTTTTATTTTTATTTATTTATTTTTTTTAATGCCCGGGAATTTACAACAGGTGATATATCCGCGAAATGATTACAGAATTAATCATTCTCATTTAGGCATCAGATTTGCACAATAACACAAGCAGCGCAGATCCCAGATCAGCGCTTACGGGTTAGTCAAAACGGAAGTGCATCTCTCCAGTAGTCAGCTGATTTAAGCATATGATCCCGTAGGACGGAAAAAGAAACATTTCACCCGTTCCGTTTGTTATTTCAACGAATATAAGCAAAAAGACAAAATGTCTGGACGGGGGAAACTGATCGCCGTTATAGGGGATGAAGACACGTGTACCGGATTCCTCCTCGGAGGGGTCGGAGAGCTGAACAAAAACCGAAAACCCAATTTCTTGGTGGTGGAAAAGGAAACTAGCATCGCAGAGATAGAGGAGACCTTCAAGTAGGACAGGATTTGATGACTGAATGATTTAAGATCATACCTATTACAATTCATATAACAGCCTTAAAAAATAAAACAAAATAAAAAATGGTGCAATCATATATGTATATTGTAGATATTTTGCCTATTATAATAATTTTTATCATTGTTATAAGGTTCATCACACACAGTATCTATCTGTCTGTCTGTCTATGTATAGTTTTAAAATAATACAATTTTGATTGAATAGTAGTCCGGGTAAATTTTAATACACAGGTCATTTTTAACTTGATTTTTAACATCAGTTATATCTATTTCCAGGAGTTTCCTGGCTCGCAGTGACATTGGCATCATCCTCATCAACCAGTTCATCGCAGAGATGATTCGTCACGCTATAGATGCCCACATGGAGTCGATCCCGGCCGTCCTGGAGATTCCTTCAAAAGAGCATCCGTATGACGCCTCCAAAGACTCCATCCTGCGGCGGGCCAAGGGCATGTTTTCAGCAGAAGACTTCCGATAAGCCGATACCCCCGTGGGGGCATGGTCTGACTTGGGCAGACGTGAGAAGAAACAAGTTTTACTTCTTGATCTCATCCATACTGCTGAAGCTGGAACCCTTATTACAAAGATTAAATAATGATGTGTTGTTAATGTGATGTTCTGTGATGTGTATTTTGCCATTCCCAAGATTGAAGAAGAGGACATTTTTGTTAGTGCTCCTAATAATAAAGTTTTATATAATATTTTATATATATATATATATATATATATATATATATATATATATATATATTTATATATATATATATATATATATATATATATATATAAAACATTTATGCATTTAGCAGATGCTTTTATCCAAAGCGACTTACAGTGAATTCAGGCTATCAATTTTTACATATCATGTGTTCCCAGGGAATCGAACCCCCAACCTTGTGCTTGCTTGCTTGCTAGCACAGTGCTCTACCAGTTGAGCTACAGGAACACTATATATATATATATATATGACAAAAATGTGTGCTATTTTACCCATTGTGTAAAATACATTATATACCACAAGAGATTAAGTTAAAATTTATTATAAATACTTTTTATACCTTTAAGTTCTTTCATTTGAAAGGTAATATCATATATTCATTTGAAAGGTAATATCATAACATTGGACTGCAAAACCACCGTTCACTTAGTGACCCAATTTAAATCAGTCTCAAATAACTTAAAATGCTAACTGGACATCTTTGGATCTCTGAAATCTTTCTTTTAAATTTTTATTGGCTGACACTTTGAGCACTGCAAAGAACTTTGCATGGTGAGATGTTATTAAAATGTTAAATTATGTCTTCAGATCTGTGACTTGTAATTTATTAAAAGTAATGGAGTCTGACACTTTTTTTGATTTTGTGTGATGAATGTCTGATGTTTAAAAACAATAGTAATAAATGTGTATTATTTTAGTATTATATTAGTAATATATTGGTATATTCTTAACAATATATTAGTATACAATAAAAAAAAAAGCTAATCTAAAACCACATGATGTTAATAATCATAAGAAATGAGAAATGGAGTTCTTTGGTGCCAGATCCTGAAAATCAAATTATCACTTTGTTTTTGCCCCCATTTTTTATGAGCTGAACTCAAAGATCGAAGACTTTTTCTATGTGCACAAAAGGCCTATTTCTCTCAAATATTTTTCACAAATCTGTCTAAATCTGTGTTAATGAGCACTTCTTTAATACAACACGTTTACTTAAATGTCACTATCAATCACTACTGAGTGTTTGTAATAACTTCTGACTGCGATTCAATGTAGATTTTGGCCAAATGAGGCAGAAATATAGAAGAATGATACACAATTACAACTTCTGTGGGGCGTGTAGGAAAGTAATGTTACTAGCAATTTAAATAATTACTGTTGCCAGAAAGTTATAAGTAAAGTAATAATGTTACTTAAAAAAAAAAGTAACTAGTAACGAGTAAAAAATTAATTATTTTGGAGTAACGAGCAAAACACTGGTTGTCACACACATCAAAGTCTAACTGAAACATAAAACATATACATTAAAGTTTACTGTAAAGGTCTAAAGGTCTTTGCACACAGAGTCTAAAATTTTCGCACATAAAAAATAAATACGACCTCACATTGTGTCAATCATGTTTACACACTGCCTCCAAAACTTTCGTCGATCATAAAAAATAAAATAAAAAAAAATTCAGATCAGGTTCAATTTTCAGTGTTTTCGCATCCATAGCATGCATTTTGATAGGAAAGGATGATGAATACGAAAAAAAAAAGAAAAAAAAACACATGCAAAAATTTCGGATTCGGTGTGCAAAGACCTTAAGATGACAGGAAGTAATTCATCATTCTGTGGTTTCTTACTCTCAGCGATAAAGTCACATCACTCTTCTCTGTCCCCGTCTCATTCAAGGACAAAATCTACTCCGGCTTGTGGGAATCACACACAACTCAGAACCCAGAAAGATTAAAGAGCTTTTGAAATGATCAGGGAATTATATATAAGCTTAATTCAGCTCTGATCTGCTTCATTCACATTCACTCTGTTCAGAAAGTCAGTGCTGGTGATGAACAGCATGTGTCTTGTCTGACTCTCAGCTCTCTGATACTCCGCTACACTCTTGATTTTTCCACCATTAATAGCACAAAGCAAGTTATTTTCATGCATACCTATAAGTTAACATGTATTTCTTCCACAAAAAAATAATAATAATAATTTTCCCAAACCATAATCCATACTTATTATGTATTCTTTTCAGCGGTGGATGTCACATGGAGACTATTCCCAATGTTACAGAGAGGAACTCCACAGAGTATATTAAGATCTGACGAAAAGGTATAGAAAATTTTGTGTCCTACAGAATGCCAAAACAGTTCTCTCATTTAAACCAATCGTTTTGACCTTTCCTAGTTCCGAAATAAGGATAAAAAAGGCATTCTCTGTAAGTCATGCATTTATTATTATTTTTTTAAATGCATGCAATATTATATATATATATTTTTTATATAGATTTTTTTTTTTGCATGTGCAGACTTGTCCAAGCTTTTTAATGGTAGCTTGTATATAAATATAAACTCTATTTATTATGTAACGTGCTGTGTTCTTCTTGAATTTAAAAATAATGTTGTTAACATTTGCATTTAAAATAATGGAATCATTATTCCCATTGTAGTTGTTAATTAGTTCATTAATGCATGCTGGCCTTCTGACATATAAAATAAAGACTAAATGCACAAAGAATGCTTGTTTTGTTCATAATCACGCTGATAACAATTAAATTGTGTTTTCGGCTGTTAGACACACTCATATAAAATGCCAAATGAAAATGGAGTCATTCATGACAGCTTTCCTTAATCGTTTTAAATCACTAGTGAAATGTCACCATAAAGTAGAACAAATAACTTCCTGTCTCGTTATTCCCATGTCATTCTCTGCATCACCTTTTTGACACACAACAGATTCACTATTTGTATCGCAGCAAATGGCCTTTAAATAATGTCCTTACTGACAAAAGGACAGGATATTCCATTTGAAATCCTCATTCAGTATTTCTTGGTGCCTGAGATTTTCTTTCATTTCAGCCGAAGGCTTTGTCTTCTTTCCACTTGCTCCTTGTGTAACCTGGGGTCATTGCTAAAGACTTAGATTGGGGACATGACCAGTGATCAATGGGAATTGTCAAGAAATGAAGCCTGGTCCTGAAAGATCAACAATCAAGTGGTGTTTTAACCGAATAAAAGGAAGTTTCTGCATAACCGTATGTGACAAATCTATGAGAGACAATATATGTGCTATGTTTATTTCATGTTAAGAGGAAGCAGATTTTTTTTTACATTATCTTTCCTTTATTTTTTTTTAAAGAACTTATTTTCTTGACTTCTGTCTCTGAATATTTATTATGAATAATGTATTTACACTATATACAATGGCCTATAATGTCCTATAAAATTCAACAACTGTATTTCCACCAAATTTCTTAACATATATACATTGAAACATAAAAAGTCAAATAACTGAGACATGAACTGAGACATGACCCCTTGGTTACAATTGTTTCACAGGTGCATATGCAATAATGGTTCATTGAACAAGCATGAAGAACATTATGTAAACCATTGCTAATATAGATCTGCAAAGCCTGGACTTTACAAGATTACTACAACAGATAATAGATCAGTCAATGCAGTTATGTGGTTTGACATTAACAAAAGATGTAGTTAACAGAATGTTCTTTCTCAAAATAAAAACAAACTTTGTTGAAAGACCTTGTAAGTAAATGAATATCCACACACTTCAGAACAAAATCAGAGGTTTTCCCATGATTATGCTCCAACATTGTGACTCTAGGAATTGATTTGTATGATATATGGTGACTTATTTTCTCTCTTTATACTACAAAACATTGATAAAGTCTAATTAATCGTCTCTGCCTGTCTCATTCGAGGACAAAACCAACTCCTGCCTGTGGGAATCCCACGCATATACAGATGCCTAACATATTTAAAGAGCTTTTGAATCCTCTGAGAAAGAAATATATAGTTCATTCAGCTCCGGTCTGCTTCATTCACCTTCACTCTGTTCAGTAAGTCAGTGCTGGTGATGAACAGCAGCATGTTTCTTGTCTGGACCCTCAGCTCTCTGATCCTCAGCTACACTCTTGGGCTTCCCAACCCTAATAGCACAAGGTAAGAAATTTTCAAGCATATTTGGAATATTTTCCTCAAAAAAGACCAGATTCTACTGCATTGCATTCATTTTCAGCAGTGGATCTCACGTGGAATCTTTTCTCAATGTCACCGAGGGGAACTTCACAGATAGTGGGACCAATCAGACCAGGTATAAATACACACAAACATGCTTAATGATGACTAAATAAAACAGCGTGAATGATGTTAACAGACTGGGGTGGGAAAGCAGTGGACACATTCTCTGACTTTGCATGTAGATATGCAGAATTTTGACCATCTTATGCATGTTGGGCTCTTTTTCTTATAAATAAATCAGGTAAGAAAAATGTCTTCATTTCTTCAGTAAACATGAAGAAGTTTTTCCGCGTTTCACTGTTACCATTTGGCTAATATTTGTAGGAATTTACTGCTTTTCATAAGTAAGAATGTCAATCACGACAACTCTCAGAATAGTTTTAGTATATTAATGAGCATGACATTGTTAATGTATTTGGTCTTGTGGATTAGATCTGATATATATGCTTGAGTAGAGCATGTATGGACTTGCTAGTGATAATAGATACACAGACACACTGCTGTCTGCATATGCTGATATAAGATATGCTGCTGTATGAATAGGTATATGTAAATCCCATAGCAGATCTAGACAGGTGGAGCTGGGGAAGGTGGAGGGTTTAAGATGAAGTCTCATAGAACAAAGGAGCGAACACTGAACCAAACAAAGTAATATAATAGACTGTGGAATCAGCAGCTTGTGCCAAGTAGGAAATTCTTTCTAGCAGATTGTGTATAAAGGATCTAGCAGCTTTTAATGCAGAAAAAAATATGTATTTTACATATTGAGAATTGCTGTTTTTTTCAAACTGAAACTTTTTTGAGATAAATGTTCTTTATTATCGATAATTTATCTTTTCTGACGTACATGACTTACAAGAAGAAAATAATTTTGTAAAAGTCGTAAATTTTCTTTATAAATTCTTTCTATTGGAAGTTCTGATTAGATCAGAATCATCAGGTCAGACAAACTTAGGTAGATCCTTTGCCATTCTCTGTCTTTTTCTACACACACACACACACACACACACACACACACAAAACAGCTTGTAAGTCACAATTCAAACTTTAGCAAATGGCTTTTACATTTTTAAGAACTAAACGTCAGAAAACTATGGACTCCCTCCCTATTGACAATCCCTATTTCCTTCATCATTTCAGCCATTTGAGTTATCTTCTGGCAACTTATTCCTTGTCGAAACGTGAGATCTTCCCTCCAGCTTGGAGCTGAGGTTGCTGGAGAGAGATCCAATGGGAAATGGCAAGAAATGAAAGATGTCAAAATTAGCATGATCTTGAATGAGAGAATCTCAGAGTATTCTTCATAGTTTTACTGCATTATACTGTTCACCAGTGAAAACAGGAAGGATTTTGATATGTCGGTATCAAAATATGCTTGAATCCTTTATTGTATGTGGTGCTCTGGTTTTTTGGTGGTACTTTAAAATAAATAATTCGTGAACTGAATCAGTGCTTTAAGTGAATGGATCTGTCCCAGTTCTTGAAATGTAATTAAACTTGTGCGTTGTGTGTCTTTTTTTTTTTTCATTTCATGTAAAGATTTTTTACACACAACATTGTATCCTTTATCCTTACGAACACAAATCTGAGTCTATATGAATCACAACAAGTCCTGTCTTGATTTGTCTATTTAGTCATGTTGTTCGTTATACAGATGTGCTAGTAATATTGAATTTGTTTTTTCTTTCTTTTTTAGGTCAAATTTCATTCGCATGGGGTGAGAAATTATAATTAACATTATTAAATTGAAATATGAATTTAGCTATTTATGAACTAGTTAATCACATTCACATGAGTAGCTAAAATTCTTCCAGGAAAATCTATGGCATCCAAATATCTGTTCTTCACAGTCCCAGATGTCTTTTGCCTACCTGTGGCACGCATACTCTAGCCCACAAGTTGCAGATTGGGGATGAGAAAGCAGGGAAGAGTGCAAGCGACCCATATGGGCCTGGGAAAAAATAAGAGATACCTCGGAGAAAGATGGTTACTTTTATTTGATTGTTTTCATTGAATTGTAAAATGTCTTTACTTTGAACCATACTTTGATTAAAAAATGCAAACTTTCTTTACACATTTTATTATTCATGTGAGCAAATGCAGAAATATGTTAGCAACATCTTGTCACACCAATAAAGAACACAATTATTTTTATTAATATCCATAGACTGATTTTCTTTATTTCTATTTTTGTTTTATCACATATGAAAATACATCTACAAATACGTTTTTTCTTTTCTCTTTTTTTAATGTATGGGTATCCATGCAACTAAAAACACATATGTTCTGCAAAATGTATGAATCAAATCCGTCTAGCATATCTAGGCTGCATAGCTTCAAAAGAACTGGTGTAATTTTACTCAGAAACTATAACTGCCACAATCAGTTACAAAGAAAAGGCATGTAACATGCTGAATTAAAAAGGAAACTTTAAAGTAGAAAGACTTAAATAGTATTTACTTATAAAATACAATATAATCATCTTTGTTTAATATTACAACCTTTTTTTTTTTTTTTACAGACAAGGAATGAAAGCTTGTAGCAAAATGTCTAACTGCAACTGCATGTGATCACCAAAAGAGGGCCATATAATATAATATAATATAATATAATATAATATAGTCACGGGAGGAGCACAAGACAGACACAGTGGGCGTGGCGTCAGGCCTCGGAGAGGCTTTTATTAACAGAAATCATAAAACAAAGGGACTAAAAGTGGCCAAAGGGGGAAAGTGTCCAAAATAACAGGGAATCTGGTGTCCTCGTTGTGCTGCGGGGTTTGTGTGGGTCGGGCAGTGTTCATGGAGGAAGGGTCCAGGTAAGGGGCGGAGTCCGGCGGCCGCACGCGCTCCCCTCCTTGGTCCGGGGCGCGAGGGGCGGCGGCTTCTCCTAGCGGCCGCGTCTCTCTCGTTGGCCGCGGCGCTGGTAGGGGATGGACGGCCCGGCATCCTGGCCCGTCGGCCGTGTATACGGGTGCGGTTCCCATCCGGATCGCGGGTCCGGCAGCTCACGTCTTGGTGGCGCGGGAGTCCCTCAACGCACCCTTCCTGGACCCACGAGGACACCAGTGTGCATGCACGGGGAAGAGACCGGTCTCCTGAGGAGAGGCGCGTTGGGCTTTTAAACAGCGGCGGTAATGAGGCTCCACTTCCTTCAGGTGTGCCCCATCACACGCCGCCAGCCCTGACTCGTCCAGCGCCCCTCCTCTCACACACCCACTCCAGTCGGGAGCCTGGTGAAGGGCGGCGATTTAGGACGGGGTGCCGGTGACAATCAGGGAGGAGGCAGCTGACTCGTCACATTCCCCCTCCCAAGTGACATCCCCGTCCCCAGGGCGCCACCCACACGGGAGTGCTACCATCCTCAACCAGGCTCCAAACGGTCGGAGTGGGCGGGGCTTCCTCTCCGGGCGGTCCTCCCTCTCGCAGCGCACCAGAACAGGGACAGAGAAACCGGGTTTTAGTGACAGCCTCAACCAACCACAGGGTAAAATGACAATGGAAAAGTCACTTACCCCTTGTGTGGCTGGGAGGCTGTCCCCAGTTTTCCTCCGTCCCAGTCTGGGTTCTCACGAACGTTTGCAAGCGAGAGGGAGTGACGTCACCAGACGTTTCCCCACTGCGCTGTCTAGGCTCCGCCTGCCCGCATTCTCCACCAGTGTCACGGGAGGAGCACAAGACAGACACAGTGGGCGTGGCGTCAGGCCTCGGAGAGGCTTTTATTAACAGAAATCATAAAATAACAGAGGGAAAAAGTGGCCAAAAGGGGGAAAGTGTCCAAAATAACAGGGAATCTGGTGTCCTCGTCGTGCTGCGGGATTTGTGTAGGTCGGGCAGTGTTCATCAAGGAAGGGTCCAGGCAAGGGGCGGAGTCCGGCGGCCGCACGCGCTCCCCTCCTTGGTCCGGGGCGCGAGGGGCGGCGGCTTCTCCTAGCGGCCGCGTCTCTCTCGTTGGCCGCGGCGCTGGTAGGGGATGGACGGCCCGGCATCCTGGCCCGTCGGCCGTGTATACGGGTGCGGTTCCCATCCGGATCGCGGGTCCGGCAGCTCACGTCTTGGTGGCGCGGGAGTCCCTCAACGCACCCTTCCTGGACCCACGAGGACACCAGTGTGCATGCACGGGGAAGAGACCGGTCTCCTGAGGAGAGGCGCGTTGGGCTTTTAAACAGCGGCGGTAATGAGGCTCCACTTCCTTCAGGTGTGCCCCATCACACGCCGCCAGCCCTGACTCGTCCAGCGCCCCTCCTCTCACACACCCACTCCAGTCGGGAGCCTGGTGAAGGGCGGCGATTTAGGACGGGGTGCCGGTGACAATCAGGGAGGAGGCAGCTGACTCGTCACATTCCCCCTCCCAAGCGACATCCCCGTCCCCAGGGCGCCACCCACACGGGAGTGCTACCATCCTCAACCAGGCTCCAAACGGTCGGAGTGGGCGGGGCTTCCTCTCCGGGCGGTCCTCCCTCTCGCAGCGCACCAGAACAGGGACAGAGAAACCGGGTTTTAGTGACAGCCTCAACCAACCACAGGGTAAAATGACAATGGAAAAGTCACTTACCCCTTGTGTGGCTGGGAGGCTGTCCCCAGTTTTCCTCCGTCCCAGTCTGGGTTCTCACGAACGTTTGCAAGCGAGAGGGGGGTGACGTCACCAGACGTTTCCCAACTGCGCTGTCTAGGCTCCGCCTGCCCGCATTCTCCACCAGTGTCACGGGAGGAGCACAAGACAGACACAGTGGGCGTGGCGTCAGGCCTCGGAGAGGCTTTTATTAACAGAAATCATAAAACAAAGGGACTAAAAGTGGCCAAAGGGGGAAAGTGTCCAAAATAACAGGGAATCTGGTGTCCTCGTTGTGCTGCGGGGTTTGTGTGGGTCGGGCAGTGTTCATGGAGGAAGGGTCCAGGTAAGGGGCGGAGTCCGGCGGCCGCACGCGCTCCCCTCCTTGGTCCGGGGCGCGAGGGGCGGCGGCTTCTCCTAGCGGCCGCGTCTCTCTCGTTGGCCGCAGCGCTGGTAGGGGATGGACGGCCCGGCATCCTGGCCCGTCGGCCGTGTATACGGGTGCGGTTCCCATCCGGATCGCGGGTCCGGCAGCTCACGTCTTGGTGGCGCGGGAGTCCCTCAACGCACCCTTCCTGGACCCACGAGGACACCAGTGTGCATGCACGGGGAAGAGACCGGTCTCCTGAGGAGAGGCGCGTTGGGCTTTTAAACAGCGGCGGTAATGAGGCTCCACTTCCTTCAGGTGTGCCCCATCACACGCCGCCAGCCCTGACTCGTCCAGCGCCCCTCCTCTCACACACCCACTCCAGTCGGGAGCCTGGTGAAGGGCGGCGATTTAGGACGGGGTGCCGGTGACAATCAGGGAGGAGGCAGCTGACTCGTCACATATAATATAATATAATATAATATAATATAATATAATATAATATAATATAATATAATATAATATAATATAATATAATATAATATAATATAATTGTGCCCTTTTAGCAGTGGAACAGCTGGCACTAGAGGACATTTTACCACTTTATTTGAGCACAGTTTAACTGTTTCAGTCTCCTCTGGTGGACAGATTTCATGAAACCAAATGAAAGCTGTATAAATAAACAGTTTAACAGTGAGGCGAGCAAGATTTTCTAAAGACTGTCTTATATTATATATTTTAAACTTTATACTATTTTATACTTGAGTTTATATCTCCTAGTATGACTTTGCATCTCACAATTGCAGCATTATGTCTGCTAATTACGATTTTACATCTCACAAGTGTGACTTTTAAAAATCTCCAATATGACAATTTACAACTGTGACTTTATACTGTGAAATCACTTTATTTCTCAGAATTATGTCTTTACTATATTGTCACATTATACACTTTATATTTAAGTGTGGAACACTTAAAGCAGTTTATACTATACAATAATCATGTATGGGGATATCAGTAATTTAAAAATAGGTTGGTAATGCAAATTTATTCTAACAATACAATTTTACTTTGTAAAAAGTCTCTAATAACCAGGTGTTTGTCCCTCATTTTAAAGATCAAGATCAAGAACAAAGGTCTCACAGAGCATCACAATGTTTCTGAACTGTCATCAGACTCCAGATTTATGAGAAAGAGTGCTGTGAAAGATTAAGTTCTGGCCAATTAGTTCCACCCCACTTCCAACCTTCGGAACGATTCCAATAATTCTGCTGCCACTCACACGCTGAGGAGGGAAGAGGCCAGCAGATTTACTGACTACTGAGCTCTCACAAGAGATAGACACCATTATCTGTGATTACTCTGGGTTAATCAGAGGGTCTTCATCAACACATCCACTCGTCATTCAAAGGTAAATGTGACATGTCATGTTGCTTGCGATTATCAGCTTGCTATAAACTAAAGAAAAGGGGCTTCAAGTGGTTTATGTGTGTCTATCTCTGTTACTGACTGTAGATCACACACACTAACATACACACACACACACACACAACCTTGGGACTCTTGGGACTCAACCTGATGGTCCGATGACATTGAAAATGCTATTAACCATATTAAAATGTTAATATGAATAATAAAAGTCATCCTAAGGTGGTTTTCTGGTCATAGGTGGGTTAAGATGGTTAAGTCGGTCTCCTAGTCTTAAATTCAAACAGTTTTTTGGGATTGACAAATTTATTTTAGAAGTGTGACTCTCCCAAATGGCACTTAATATTTAGTAATATTATCGATTTGACTGCACTGACACTCACATCTTGGATGAGAGCTGAATTCAGCTGAATGATGACTCTATTGTCTTCTGTCGAGCTGCTTTATAGCTGAATCGAATTAGTTTAATAAATAATCAGTTTTCCAACACTGACACTGTTATTGAACTGAAATGAATTCAATGAACTCAAGCTGAATAACGACACTACTGTCTTATACAGAGCTGATTATAAATGAATTAAACCTGTTTCATAATTACGTAATTGACTTTACACTATTATTGAACTGAACCAGCGCTAAAGCTGAATAAGACACTATTGTTTTTTTCAGAGCTTCTTTAAAGGCGAATTTGAATTTGTCTCATGATGAAATTTGCATGATTGATTCTTTTATTGTCCTGTCTATTTCTCTGAAGCTGCTTTAAAACAATCTGTATTTTAAAAAGCAGTAATAACCGTTGTTAATTTAATCTCTGTTCTCACCATATAGCCAAGAATATCATGATGACTAATAATAAGGCAACATCCATAACACTGGAAAGTCTCGTCGCAGTTGACGTGAAACAAGTCCAAATCGTTTTTTTCACGCTTCCACATTCCTGGTTTCCAAATTGGTGTTTGCAGGGTCAAATTATTTCCAGCAACTGCCAAACCTAACAAGAATAAGTTTTGGATAGCGTTTCAATTTCACACGAGTTATGCAAACTCTTGCTGTATAATGTTTAACCTCCTAAATTTGATATTCTAGAAGAAATTGGTCGAATGTGAACAGTTGCAAACATTAGTTACTTAGATTTGATGACTTAGCTAAGAGATTATCTGTTTCCTTCCATGTACCTTTTCTTATTGTACTTTAATTTTTTTTCTTTTACTTGTTTTTTTTTTTCAGTAAACCTAAAGGTAGTCTGATAGATTTTAATAGTTTGTACTACTTTCTTCTGTGGCAAACGACAGCTTTTTATGCCGCAGTGAGGTCACCACAAAGTGGATTAAGACAAAAGTGAAGCTCTCCTGCTGTGCTACGAAAGTGGATGCCTGCCAAACATGCACCTATTCACACATAATAACCGCAGCATTTTGGAGTCGCGCTTCACAGCCCGGCCAATTTCACTCCATTACTGAAAATGCAGATGAAAAGTCTTTCAGTGGTTTTTAATCCGGACATGAAAGTGTAAGCAGAACTTTCTAGAAGTTTCTTTCACTCACTCGCTCACTCCTACTCACATTACCTCTCTATGGCTGTTTTGATGTAATCAAGGGTTGTTAGTTTCAGATTGAAATGCCTATCGTTGCCTCATTACAACCTCTTATTGACCAATCACTCGAGTTTCCCAAGTCCTTAAAAATAGGCCTGGCCGATGGTCCTCATCTTTGTCTTCTCTATCTTATCAGTCCAACCTTCTCCCCTTATCTTCATCACTCACTTCTTGATGGAGCAGTCAATGTAGGCTGATCATTAAAGGTTATAATGAGAGTGTACCTGTCTCTGCTCACAACCACTGACCTGCTTCCATCCACTGTGACTCATTAGAGGGCTCTTCATTTTCTAAAGAACAAGCCAGACCTCTCTACACCCACACAAGGGCAAGGCGCACTCGACTCTGTCATTATTGATGTGTGTTGGATTGTAATTTGACATTGAGCAGATGCTTTTATATCACAAAGCGACTTATATGAGACTAACATAACTCCCATTGAGAAGCATGTGGATAAGTGTCGGATAAATACAGTGATGGTGGTTCATACAGATCATCTCAACTGTTTCTCAACTCCATCTCATTTAATCTCATCCTCAATCTCATCTCAGTTTTATCTCAGCTTTATCTCATCTCATCTTCTATCATCTTATCTCAAAACCTCAATGTCATCTCACCTCATCCTCGATCTCATTTCAGTCACATTTCATTTAAACTTAATCTCATTTTAACTCCACCTCACCTCACATTTTGTCTCATCATCTCATCACATATCATCTCACCTCATTCTCAGTCTCATCTTTTAAACTCTCATCCTTCACCTCAATCTTACTTCATCTCAGTCTGATCTCATCCTTAGTTTCAACCTTTCAGTTTTAATCTCAGCTCATCTCATCACATCTCAACTTCACCTTATCTCATCACAGCTTCACCTTATCTTGTCTCAACCTCAACCTCAATTTCATATCAAACAAAATCTCATCTCAATTATTTAATTCAGCTCTTCATGTCAACTAATCTCCCTCTCCATTTCACCTCATCTTTCAGTCTCAAATCATCCTCAGTTTAATCTTCACCTCCACTGAAGCTCATCTCTAGGACTTTAATTGCATGCACCCCCTCTGTTCTGTCTTAAACCTGGACTATCAGTGGGGTAATTACGTGAAAGATGGAAACAAATTGCAGTTAATTTCTGCAAAGGAATCACACAGGCAGCTGGCTGTCGGCCACCCTGGCAATAAATTCACATGGCTCACAATCAACTGACACGATCAAATTTCTTCACACTCCCTACACACACACGTCCGTGCCAACTGAGCTTCCTCTGTATTTGGGATTTAGTCTCTTATACACATGAAATATGGCAAACATTATACAGTAATACAGAGGAGAGCCATATGCCCACAGAGATGACTAGAGTGTTAAAGTCTCTGCCAACATGTGAGCAAGTTAACAGGAAAACTTTTGATGCTGGTTATTAATGATAAAAAAAGAAAATCACAATCACAAGAAAATTGGCAAATGACCTTACATCCTATGACTATTTGTAATTCACTGTTAATTTAATACACAAATCAGGTTGTAAAGTTCAAGCTAATTTAAAAGAAAGGACAAATATTGGCTCATGTCACCTTCCTGTTACCCACAGAGGACAAGAGCCGACATACAGTGACTGCAAATTAGAAATCCTTGATAAAGTCAAATTGACATATTTTTTATGCTCATAGCAAGGCCATCAGATCCATAATACATAATCCCTTTTCCATTTTCCCTGCATCTCTTCATTTATTTCCCTCCCATTCATCTGTTTTTCACACGTTATTGACTCATCTGCTTTAATACTCTGTTACTCTCCTCAGGCCGCGCCTGTGGCCGCTCTCCCAATCTCTGTCTTTTGTGTGATGTCCCTGTAGATCCCAGATGAATATAGATGTGAAATGTCAGAGTGTTACCTCTCAGCTGTGTTGGAAGACTTTTGTTACCCTGCTCTGCCAGAAAGTAACATTCGCCTGCTCCCAGCCAGATATCTGCTCCTCCTCAGGTGTTTACACTCCCGCCCACAGACTTGCTGGAACCGGAGCTGACGGATGAATGTGGGTGCCACATGTTGTTGTTGTTGGCCTTGATGCCAGTCACATACATGAAAACAGTTAATCCATCCAAAAGTCAATAAAACTGCTATGTTTTTTTTTTGATTATCGGCTTGTAGCTCAAATTTATTTAGTTCCAGTCTTTGATTTTGATTTGCACAAGTGACCATATTTATGTACATTTTTAATATGCCTACTTTTGCATTTTTGTATTTTTCTATCACTAGGCTTGCCTGCACATTTCAGACAGACTGTCAGTTTGGGCATTTATCATAGCAATAGTGCATTTCAGTGACCCTTTCGTCAAGCTACATCGACAATCCAGTAGAAGACGACAAAGGACTGGCGACTCATTGAATCATTCATTCAGTTAATTCATTTCAAAACGCTGATTCGTTGAAGAATGAAGCTGCTGTGTTTTGCTAGGAGATGCGGGGTGTTTGATTCCGCTGCAGCTTCGTTTGAAACTGTTTATGGACTGAAAATAGACAAGATATCTAACATCGTGGGCCCTATCATACACCCGGCCCAATGCCCAAGTGTTCTTTGCTAGTTTCAGCCCGACACATTTATCATTTTCAAGATGGTCCTCACTGCAGGACACAAGTCCAGGGGGCATGGTTTTTCCCATCGTTTAACTAGCAAAAGTGGATTCGGACATGCCCTAAGTCCCCCTTCCTCAATTGTTACCCTGGAGGTCCAATGCACTGCAGAGTTTAGCTCCAACTCTGATTAAAGTCACCTATCTGCCATTTTCGAATGATCCCAAAGACATTGATTGACACTGATTAGCATGCTCAGGTGTGTTTGATTAGGGTTAGCGCTAAACTCTTCAGGAAAGTGGATCTCGAGGTCCAGATTTGAGGACCCCTGCCCTAAGTGGACTTGCCCAGTGCGTTTTAGACCAGGGGAGTCAAACTCAACTTTAGCTCCAACCCTAATTCAACACAACTGATCCAGCTAATCAAGTACTTCAAGCTTATTTGAAAACAACATGGTATGTGTGTTGGAGCAACCGTCTGCAGGGCTCTGGCCCTCTAGGAATTGAGTTTGACACCCCGGCTTTATGCCATGCATTGATCGTTAAAATATGGCCTTTGTCTCTAAAAGGTAAGCCATTAATTTTCTTGATTATGTACTGTTGTTTAAAAACAATATTACAGACGCAATTGTTTGTATGCATGGAGCTGCACATAATATTGCTAAATTTAAAATGTTAACCATATATAAAAAAATCAATGTGCACTGTGGTTCATGCACTACACTACACTACTGAGAATAGAAAATGGCACTTTGTAAAATTATTTAAAATTTTAACCATTTACCATTTAAAATGTCTGCGTTGCATCTGCATGATTTTTATTAAGACCAGAAAAAGAAAATTAGGACTAGAGAGAGCTGTCATGGCATTGCTCAATGAATGTTTAATACAATTATAATTAAATTGAAATCCAAACAATGCAATCCATTTAAGCTGTAATATTAAGAGTGTGCCAACATCATGAGACTTTCCAGCCATCTTATCAACCCTTCCTCATACTCAGTCATGGTCTTCCTGTTTTAATTAGTGGTGCTGATGGCAGCTGCACTGGGAACCTTCAGAACAGTGAGTGAATCAGGGTGAAGGAGGGTTAACTGATTGGAAAAGCAATCACAGCCCACCGTAGCTGCCTGATTAGATGATTATCTGCAGGGGTTGGGAGCTCCATGAGCAATCAGCCATGGGTGAGGGGGAGAAAGGAGCAGGTGTGAGGGAGCCGCTTTCATGGGGAGATGTGAACATGGCAGCTGACGAGGGCTGGAATACCAAACATCAAAAATGTAGTTCGATCGAAGGAACTGCCTCCAACTGGCAGTGTGAGGTAACAAGTTATTGGATTAAGACCGTAATGGGCAAAAGGCAAACAGGCAGGAGAGGGTAACGTGAACACATGCACAAAAGACCAGATGGCATATAGGTAGCAAACACATAGAACAACCCAGCAACTAAATTATATCATACAAGTGAACCACATGTTAAGCAGCGGTTCGACACCTGTTAAGCTTTTTCAGCAACAAGCTATTTCTGGCATCACTGTTTTCATGACACATTATTAAGCACACAGCCGAACAACCTGAAGAGTTTAGATGATGAAACACACTTCCCTAGAATGTCTTTGCGAAATACAGCTTATTAAAGTGAATTGGTTCAATCAGATGTTTAATTGCAATTAAGCTGTACGTCAATATAATACAGAAGATTTTGCTTATGCCTATGATAGGAAAATGTATATCTTGGTCAAATCTTTTTTTTCAAATAGCCTAAATATTTTAATGATGGAGTTTCGGTTAATAATGGACTTCTTACAATAATACAGCATGGTAGGCTACTATAGTAAATCATTTGAGTTATTGTTTGACAATTTTTCGAAAATATGTTGTCTTGTAAGGTCTTACTAAATATTGTAAGGTCCCATAAGTCACTGACATTGACTGACACAAGGGGATTTTTAAATGGCGGTCGATATCTCACCACAGGAGGACGACTAATGGACATTGTGGGGTGCAAACACCATTTGGGAACTCATAAAAGGTATTCTTCCACAGTAATGATTGGCCACAGAATAAATAAATAAATTCCTGCACGTTAATGACCAGACTGCAATGATTGACATTTTTTGTGCTAGTAATGAATGTACTAACTGCTAAACCCTGTGGACCACTGAGGGTCATCTAGCCCCTTATTAGAGGTGTCACTGAATAGGAATAGCAAGAAACAAGTAGATTAACTTATATTCATAACCGAAAGGTACTCTCGTGGGACTAAAAACAACCATTACCATTTACTTATTGCCCTTGTAAAAAAAGTAGTAGACTTTAGCACAGTTAGAGAGATAATATGAATTTGCATAAATTCACAATAAACATGAATTTACTGTGAGCTGAATGTAATGTTTTCAGACATTCAAATACATTTTACTTACAATACAATGAAAATGTAGTTTCCATTTATACAAAAAAAAATAGTTTTATTGACCCACCTAAGTAGGACTTGGGTACAGTTTAATATGGAAATTCATAATTTTATTTTCTTTGAAATATTAAAGTTTACTGCCGGATACATTTTTAAGCTAATTTTTATTATTGCAAGTTTTTCCTGGGAATAAAAACTCATTAACTTTAGGTGCCAGTAATTGGACTAAAAAAAAAAAATCATTAAGATTTCCATAAATTCTGATAATACTGTACATTGATAAAGCAAAATAATAAGAAATAGTAGCAGTTGTGACACCATATCGTGCAAAAGCTGTGTGTGAATAAACGGTCTCAAGTATATTGCATTATACAGTAATAATAGTTTATTTCTTATATAAACAGCCCAGCAATAAGAACTTTTGTATTTGCTTTTATAAGCTCACATATTTGAGTCTGTAATCTTTAAGATCTTAAGGCACATTATATTGAGTCCCTTTGTTTTTATTAAAACGCACAGGTTCTGAGCAGGAATTCATCATGGACATGACTGATTGTGGGTGACCAAAGTGTTTTTTAATGTTTTCATTCAAGCAGTTATTCATTTACACTTTAAGTATAAATTTTACTTAAAGTTTACTTAAATCCTCTCGATTGCTTAAATAAGTTCATACAATATTTAATCCAAAATTATGCCGACAGAACAACATTAAGTTAAAAAATTGTCTTAAATTATATTAAGTCTTAGAACAAAACATTAGTTGACACAACAAAATGACTATTTATTATAACTGAAAGTTTCAATGAACTCAAGATTGTAAGGCAACCAGGTTACTTTAAGTTATACCAACATATTTTTTTACAGCGGGATATTGGAAGGATGATATTTCTCTCTCAGGAAATGACATCTTTCCCTTCTCTCTGAGCTATAAAATTCCATTTCACAGTCCGAGTCTAATCCAGACGCCCTCATGCAGGACCTAGTCAGGGTCTGAGTCACCGTGTCTTCAGCTGTTCCTGATGTGTGAGTCTCTACTTGAGACCCACACAAAAAGCACCTACTCTGAGTGATGAGAGCAGGAGCAGTTCAGTATCCAGGGCAAAAAGGCATCAGCTTCAGTCACAAAGCCATTAAACATCAGAGCAGTCAGTAAGTTTGTGAAGTAGTTTTTTTTGATCCATGGAAAGGTTGTGACATTTCTCCATTAACCTCTTTCTTGCTCTTTATCACCTACTTCACCAAAGCCGTTTTTAATGTCAACGCTGTTGCACAGATTTTGGATGACGGCATTTTTCTTTCCCTTCACTTCACACATGCTCGGCTTGAAAGTGTGCTAATTATTGCTCTAGCACACACTATTCCTTGCCGGAGAATCAAAAATGCTGGTTGCTTTAACGGTAGTATGGAAGCTCAGTTTTGTACGAATGCTGAATGCAAAATGTTATTTATTCATCATTTTGACATATTCACAGCCGAAGGTTGCACACAAAAATGATGCAGTGCTTACCTTTATTGCATGAAAGAGAAAGTAAACAAACCTGCTGTGTATTGGCAGATATCAGTAAACGTCAAAGATCTGTGATTAGAGTGTCAGGCTCACATGCTGTAAATAGCAACCACTTTGTCTTTAGATAAAAAACAAAACAAAGAAACCTGATTATTTAACCGCCTTAGTCATGTGCCTGCGTCACAAGTAGGACGGGTGATGTCGCTTACTTTTTGTTTAATCATATCAAAAGTATTATCCATAAAATATAATGCCGTTATTGCAGACTGATGCAAAGTCTATCCTAAAAAAAAAAAAACACTGTATAAAAACTCAATAACTTTTGAAAAGTGTGTTTTGAAAATAATGTCTCTAGATCTTTACATAGTGCATGCCATTGCAAAGACTAAGTCTGTCACTCACAGTCTGTTTTTATTTGCATCATATTCAATAAGTTTAAACCGTCTACCAAAATATGATACCTCTCTTAAATGGAACATTCATGCTATTTATGTAGATAAGATGGATGGTAATTTAACATTTAAAACATAAACTGAGTTGAAACTTAAATTATAACTGATTAACATTTTCTTTTTTATTATTCAGCAAGGAAGCATTAACTGATCAAAAGTGACAAAGACATCTATAATGTTACAAGTAACTTATATTTTAAATCCGTTTGAAATAAAGTCTTGAAAAAAATGTCATGGTTTTCAAATAAACAGCACAAATGTTTTCTGAAAGATCATGAGACACAAAAGACTGGAGTTATGATACTGAAAATTCAGCTTTGCGGTCACATAAATAAATTACATTCTAAAATTTATTAGTCAGCAGTTTTTGTTTAAATTGTAATATTGCGGTACTCTATTTTTTTTAATCAAGTAAATCTAGATTTGTTGAACTTCTTTCAAAAACATAAAAAATCTTCTAACTTTTGAACTGTAGTGTATTTTTCTATACATTTTTCACTTCATCAGATTTCTTCCTGTCTAGTTGGCCGGTGATTTACCAGAATAAGCTAAAAACCAAAGGCAAAAGTCTGATGTGAAGCTCTATCAAACAGCACAAAAGCCTATCTCATATTTAGCTTCACCGATTGTCATGCCCCTGGATTGATTTTGTTGTGTTTTTGTTCCCCATGTGCTCCGTGACCCAGTTTCTGTCTCCCGTTGATTGTGTTATGGTCCAGGTGTGTGCCAGTAATTATCTTCATTTGTCCTAGTATTTATGTCCTAGTCTGTGCAGTCGTTCTCTGTCAGGTGTGCTTGTTATGTTCATGTGTTTCCTCCTGTTCCCAGTGTTGGATGTACTCTGTGCTTAATCCTTGTCTCGCTATCACAGATTGTGACACTGATATTTAATGGAGTGAAATAACTAGACTCAGTTCTTCTTTTTTTTTGTGTTGACCTGTAGCCATCAGTGATTTTCTGTATGAATGCATTCTGTGTTTGTTGTTGACTGCTGAGTTTCTGAATGTCAAGATGAGCACAAAGAGAAATAGTTGCTATGTGAGGATCGATCCGCAGGACACTCTGTCTGGTATTTCAAGATTGATCCGCCCATCTCTACATCAAAATTGATGTCTCTTTGAGAGAGAGGAATATTTCAGGTTCAATACAAGTTAGGTTCAATCAAACAACCCTTGTGACGATTTTGATTACCAAAAACGGGGCAAATAGGGAAAATCTGTAAATGTTAAACTCCCTGCTGTTAAGATAAAAATAATATGCATGCTAACATGAAGTTAGTGTGAAAAAGAGCACTTGGTAACCTTTCTGTGAAATGTTATGTAATGCTAAAACAAAAATTACGAATGCAAAACGCAAGTTTTACTTGATGAATTAATGCAAGCAATTTTATCTTGACTTTCATGCATTTTAAATTCTCCAAAAATTGGCCCCATTTGCTTACTTTCTTTTTTTAATTTACATTTATGTTTAAGATTTTTTTTTTTTTTTCTTAAATATTTTTGGACTTATTTATATTAATAATAAATGATGATATTTTTTGGGGGGCAGAAATTAAATGAATTGTGAAATGTAAGCTCAGAATAAAGTCAGAATTGCGAGATGTAAATTTAGAATTCTGTGGCAAAAAGATCGAATTGTGAGATATAATCTAAGCATCTGAATTCCGAGTTAAAAAGTTGCAATATACTTATTATTTTTTTTTTTATTCCTTTGTTGAAACAGGCTTTCATACTGAAACCGTGAACTGAAACTGGAATAATCCTTTAAATATACAAATAAAATTCAGTCCTGAATTATGTATATTGTCCTCTTCTGGTCATGGTACACATATAATCATATTAATATGATGAAATGGGAAGATGGGAAGCCATGGTCAACCATTAGAGGATGGTCTTTATGAGGGTCATGCTATTAAATGTTTTTTTTTTTTTTTTTACAGCCTTTTGCAGAAGGCAGTTAAACCTGCTGTGTGTGTGGAGTTTTTTTTTCCCCCTTTTCTTTCAGTAAGGCTTGAGTTCAGTGCCAGATGTCCCCTCTTAATGACAACTAAAGTGGCAACCTGTTTTTGACTGAATGTGCATCTTGTCCATGCACTTTATGGCTTGTCTGCACGACTGTGTGTCCACAGATTACATTTTGTGTCCTCGGCGTGTGTGTGTTTCTCAGAGTTGACTGGAGCTGCTTTCTGTGTTGTCAGAGACACCTGCTCCTCTACTTTCCCCCTCGGTGCTGCTGATTGTTTTGGCTAGGTGTCCTGAAGCGATAAGTACATTTCCTGTCCACAGTCGTCTAAATCTTTCCATTTACTTTCTTCATTTTCACCATCACAGCCAGGTGCACCATCAGTCCAAATGTACTGTTAAAAACAGCACGTAATGTCCAGCCACAGCTACAGGGAGGCAATATTATGTCTAGCAATGTTCTAACAGCCTGATCTCAAACATGTGTATATATACACATCAGTGCTGTCAAAAGAGATAAGGGAACAAGCGTTGTGTTGAATGCTTTGGGGTAAACTCCTGTTTACTCTGAATACTGAAGTCTAATTTGTTCAGATGAGCAAAGTGGGCATTTACTCCTACAGGTCATTGTAATCCAGGGCTATAGCATCCACCACCCAGCGATATGCGTATATTAATATTATAAATATTTTTATGCAGAGTTCTAAAAACAAAGGTCTAAATTATTCTTATTGTATTCATATTTTAAATGTTTGTATACTGTACATTTATATTTAAAAACTTAATTCAATAGGGAAATGTACAATTTCAATCATCAAAAGAAATTAAGTTACATGATTATGCAATGGTATAGACAGAATTTTCATTCATATTAGAATTTAAAGTTCAGGCTTGAGTACAGTGATGGAATCCTTTGAAATAAGTTACAATTACAAATTAACAAAAAAGTAACTGACAGAATAGTAAATTAGGTATAATCTATGTGATGCCATTGAACATATTTTAATAGAGTCAAGTTATTAATTCTATGAACTTAATGTTCTATGAACTTAAAAGCAAAGCTAAAATCAACTTTTGCCTCTCAGAATTCTTCAAGATTGCGACATTGTCATAAACTCAGATTTTAATTTAAACATTTTAAATGTTCCTATGAAAATCCATAATAGATCAATGCATGTTTCTTTCATTCTGGAATCAGCTCTCCAGCCACACCACTCATGTAGATATCAAAGAAATAAATTTGCTTGCTTTGCATCATTGGTCTGCTTCAATTTCATTCTGACTGTGTTATTTTGAAGATCAAAGTGGAGGATTGAGGTCCCTTTGTCAGAGTGTTTCATGACTGTGATGTTCAGGAGGGCTGTTAGTTCACCACACACACACACACACACACACACACACACACACACACACACACACACACACACACAGACAGAAAGAGAGAAACGTTCCGCCAAGCGTTCTCATCATCTTCTCGAATCATCTTCATTTAGTGTGCAGGGGAACCAGGAAGAGCTCTCAGGCTTCTAGGCTGAATGAAGTTAAAGGGTCAGAAGAGGCTGTTTGGAACCGATGTGAAGGATAATAATGCGATTACCACTGAATGCTTCTTAGAAATGACTCACACACTTACTGTCTTAATGTTTATATGTAAACCTTTTATCTTTTATTGAAGAGGTAAATCTTTATGTTGTCAATTCTACTTTGCTGGAACAGCTTGTAGACTGGCTTAAGGATAGTCGATAGAACTCAATCAGTGCCATATTTGGCATGATGTTGATAACCACAAAAAAATTGTGAAATTAATTTTTCTTTAACAAACCGAGGTTACAGTTAGGCCCTTACAAAGGAAGCAAATGTTATATTTTTGTAAGATTTATTAGCAGAACTGATGGTAGAAGCTTTAATTTTCTAAAATCAAGTTCCTGTGGCTTAGTGGTAGAGCACTGCGTTAGCAGCGCAAAAAAGGTTGTGGGTTTGATTCCCAGGGAACACAAGTTAGGTTAAAAAGAAATTATAGCCTAAATGCACTGTAAGTCGCTTTGGATAAAGGTGTCTGCTAAAAATACGTAAAAGTTAATTTTTCTGTCAAAGCATATGCATTATTTTTCTGTAAAAACAAAAAGAAAAGATGGTGTGAGAATGATTTGCTGAATTTTTTTCATGCTTTTGGAAGTCATTAGTAGTACATGTCTCAAGATGGTATTCAAAATCTCAAGTAAACACTACATGAACACTATTATGCTGCAGAACCAATATCCTCTTTCCTGAAAGACTCGCAAGACGTGCAATAAGCAAAACTTGGCATAGCTTAAACACCCTACAGACATTATAAAAATTTCAGCTGGAAACTTTTATCTCGACACTCATGAAGACTGTTAGTGCATTCATTAAGGGTTTTATGAGTTAGCCTGCTGCTTTGGCACTAGATTCAACCTCTGTTTTCTTCTGCATCAGAGCCGATACGTCAGTCAGTAAACAGTACCCTTACACCCTTATGTACTACACATTTTTTTCAAAACGCTTCTAAGAAAAGTGAAAAATCTCTTTTCCATTTTAGGTCTTTTATCTATCAAACTTATAATCTTTTTAATGATGTTTAAATCAAGCACTCTCACCATTCTCACCTCCTGCATCCCCCCTCTCCCCCACACCTGCAATTCAGATCAGCGAGGATGCGGTGCGCCAGGTCTTCCGGAAGCAGAAAAGGAAAAAAGCACCAGGCCCAGATTGTGTTACACCAGCCTGTCTGAAATCCTGTGCTGACCAGCTGGCCCCCATCTTCACACAGATCTTCAACAGATCGCTGGAGCTGTGCGAAGTCCCTTCATGCCTCAAACGTTCCACCATCATCCCCATCCCTAAGAAACCCAAAATTACAGGACTAAATGACTACAGGCCTGTGGCTCTAACATCTGTAGTCATGAAGTCATTTGAAAAACTGGTGCTGGGCCACCTGAAGGACATCACTGGGCCCTTGCTGGATCCTCTTCAGTTTGCCTACAGAGCAAACAGGTCTGTGGACGATGCAGTAAACATTGGACTGCATTATGTTCTGCAACACCTAGACAGACCGGGGACTTATGTGAGGATCCTGTTTGTGGACTTCAGCTCGGCCTTCAACACGATCATCCCAAACCTCCTCCTGCCCAAACTAAATCAGCTCTCCGTGCCCACCTCAGTCTGTCAGTGGATCAACAGCTTCCTGACAGACAGGCAGCAGCTAGTGAGGCTGGGAAAATACACATCCAGCACCCGTACAATCAGCACCGGAGCTCCCCAGGGGTGCGTTCTCTCCCCACTGCTCTTCTCCCTGTACACTAATGATTGCACATCTAAGGACCTCTCTGTCAAGCTCCTGAAGTTTGCAGATGACACCACACTCATCGGCCTCATTCAGGACGGTGACGAGTCTGCTTACAGACAGGAGGTAAAAGAGCTGGCTGTCTGGTGCAGTCTCAACAACCTGGAGCTTAACACCCTCAAAACAGTGGAGATGATGGTGGACTTCAGGAGAAACCCCCCTGCACTCTCCCCACTCACCATCATGAACAGCACTGTGACTGCAGTGGAGTCATTCAGGTTCCTGGGCACCACTATCTCTCAGGACCTGAAGTGGGACATTCACATTGACTCCATTGTGAAAAAGGCCCAGCAGAGGTTGTACTTTCTCCGCCAGCTGAGGAAGTTTAACCTGCCACAGGAGCTGCTGAAACAGTTCTACTCCACCATCATTGAATCCATCCTCTGCACTTCAGTAACTGTCTGGTTCAGCTCAGCTTCTAAATCTGACCTCAGAAGACTACAGAGGGTAGTCCGGACTGCTGAGCGAATCATCGGTTCAACCCTCCCATCTATTCAAGAACTGTACTTATCCAGAGTGAGAAAAAGGGCTGTCAAAATCACTCTGGACCCCTCACATCCAGCACACTCCCTCTTTGAACTGTTGCCATCTGGTCGACGCTACAGAGCACTGAGCACTAGAACGACCAGACACAGGACCAGTTTCTTCCCTCAGGCAATCCATCTTATGAACAGCTTATAATAACGGCGGACACACTACACTTTATATTTATATACACACACACTTTATTTATCTAACACCATACTTAGTATACACTTAAATTTTGCACACAATATATATGTACATACATAACTTCATTTTGTAATATACTTGCCTACAATTGTCATTTGTATATTGTTATTTACTATCTACTTATTTGTATTTTTTATTCTTTTATCATGTGTTTTATGTTCTGTCGCTGTCATTCTGTTGTACTGCGGAGCTTCTGTCACGAAAACAAATTCCTCGTATGTGTACATACCTGGCAATAAAGCTCATTCTGATTCTGATTCTGATTCTGATTCTGATTACCTGAGCCTTTGAGCAGCTGTTTAATCCGAAGTTGTTTTCATCATGAGACAAGTTTGCTTTAGGGGATCCTAACCGGTTGTACAATTTAGCTCAGAAGTACTTACTCAAAATAGAGATAATTAATAGGGTTTGTGTTTGAGAGGAGGAGTTTTGCACAACCTTTAACTAGCATTGTATTATGAAACAAATTGAACCGCAAAGATAGAGCACCCATGCTATGACACACTGAGGTTTTTGTTGTTGTTATTTGGTATTTGGTCATCTCAGGTGTTTTAGGTTTTATATTACACATCATGTGATAGATATAGTTATTATGATTACTGATTGATTACAAAAGTTTAGAGAAACATTCTGGATTTTGTAAGGTTGCTAATCTGATGCCGTTGAGTTAGCATACAGCTAAGCTAACTAAGTGGGTGTTTACACAATGCTCCATTTTCAACTAAAAAAGGAAAACCTTTTATGCATTTTGGGGGCCTGAAAACACAAACTTTTGAAAACATATTTTCATGTTGCATATTATGTGTTCAGTCTATTGTTTATGTGTGCGTATAGTGTTTCTTTACAAAGTGACATTGGCAACTATGGCCTGGCATACAGCATTTATAGTAATTTTTTTGCTAATCTATGTAGATTGATTTGACAACATTCTATGCAAATAAAATAAAAAAAATAAAAAGTACTTTAGTACTTCATTGTAAACTGTAAATGTACTCAAAAACTAAAAGTATAAAAAATAATAGAAGTCAACTGAAATAAAGCTAAAAATATTACATATAAATATTATGAAAAAAATATATAAATATTATAACAGTTTTTCCTTGGCTAGGTTTAAGTAACACTAATAAAATTAAAACGGAAATATAGATAAATTATAAATAAACTTAAGGATAACTTTACATTAATAAATACTAAAGTTTAAACCAAAATTGAAAATGAAAACTGAAAATGTGAAGCTGAATATTAATAAATATTACAATTGTTTAGAAATAATAATAATAATAATTATTATTATTATTATTTTTTTTTTTTTGCTGATTTGGATTATATGGTATTAGTGGTGCTTTAGAAATACTGCCACAGTAAATTTTTGTCAGGATCATAATTTGTTGCCCCAATATACAATATGACGTGTTTTCAGTCAAAGACATTATTTCATTACTCTCACGCTGAGTGTCATTAGATCTTTTGAAGGCCCTGATGAACCTCATTAACTAATTGTCTTCGTCAGGGGAATACATATCGCTTCAGACAATTTAACTTCAGTCCTTAAAGGCAATTTAATGCATCCGTCAATACCTTTAATACATTTAATTTGCTGCTCAATAATAATGAAGGCCAGTTCTTTAGCCGTTTACAGATAATTTTATTTTTAATCTAAATGCTGCCATTAGGGATGCCTCTGTCAAAATGATTTAATCATATCTGTAGGTTGCAGGTAAGAATATAGATAGACACACATTACTGGCCAGATGTCAAGCCAGAAAACAACTTGAAATGTTGCTAACCTCTTTATTTTTACCCCCGCCAGGTGTAGCATGAAGAGACCGATATGAATTCTAAATCGTCTTTGTGATGGATGCCAACAACATTTACTGCTGTCCGTCTCATTGTTACATCTTAAGAGGTTTGTGATTCAAAACGCCCCTTGAGATAGGTTTTTGTTCCCCAACCTGGAGTAAACCAAAGGCACATAGCATTCTGGGAAATGTTTTGCTTTCACACACAGGACTTATTCAGAATACAGTATGCTGATGAACAATGTCTCTGAAATGTCTGTTTTGCATTGATATCGGTAGGCAGGGTGCAAAATGAACACGGCAAAAAACAAATACTGGTAAACCCTGAATAGAAAAGGAATAGCCCTCAACTTTATTATTGCATTAAATCATATTATATGTAATAATAATAGTTTGACCCTTGCTGATGTGAATGATGCCATATATGACAGTAAGTGACTTTCAAACCTCAGATGTTGTCTGCAGTCTGTTGTTTTATCTTATCAAAACTAAATCACAGATTTAAGCACTGTTCAAACAATATATTTGGGAATTTTGATAAATTATTACAAATTATTTATATTATTTCTAAATTAATAAAGTATTTGTGCATGTACACAGACTGTCAAAAATGTGCTCACTATGCTGCATTAAATTCTATTTGAAAATAAAATTAAAATGTACACTTTTAAATGTAATTTATTCCTGTAATGGCTAAGATAAATTGTCAACAACATTACTCCAGTCTTCAGTGTCACATGATCCTTCAGAAATGATTATAATATGCTGAATTGGTGTTCAAGAAACATTTCTTTATCAAGAGTTTTGACTGTTTAATGTAAATAACTAATAGTAATAATTAATAAATAATTAAATAACTAATTGAGCACCAAAATCAGCATATTAGAATGATTAATGAAGGATCATATGACACCTTAGATTCAAATGTGCATTTACAGGCAAAAAATTAAATTTTCAAGTTTAAGATTGGAAAAAGTTATAAACAATATTTTACAGTATTTCTGTTTTTACTGTATTTTTACGAAATACACCATACTTGCTGTGCATGAGACTTGTTTTCAAAAACATAAAAAAAAAATCTTACTGACCCAATCTGTATATTAACATTAAAAGGTCTCACAGTAGGAAAATTAAGGTGCAGGAGAAACCTCAAAAGGTTTATCGTCACTGTGTGTGAGGTATGATGACAAAAAAGTGATATTAATGTGTAAAATCAAGTTCAGGTTCTAAATACCAGGTGGTGCATGTAGGCCTGGTTGACACTAAATCACATGGTATGATTTCATCTTTACAGAAAGAAGACATCATTAGCAGGCCTATTTTTAACTCTCACATCTGAAGTTTTGTCAGAAACAAGACAGCACGAGGCGTGAACATCTATTCCTGTGTGCCAGAGAGAGCAGCTGCTTTATCCACACTGTGCAGGGTCCAATAATGCTGGTCTCTTCATAACATCACATACAGCTCAAGATCAACAGAAGTAAAAAGACTGGACAAGAAAAGGCTCAATTATGTGTCGAAACATTTCAGCCTTTCTATTAAAATCAAATTCACATTCATACATTTATATGTACAGTATATGGTTTTGATACTAAGAACTTTACTAGCAAAAAAATACAAAGAAATGACCAAGGCTTGTTTTTCCATAAATGATAGATATTACATAATTTTTATTTCCTAGCAAAAATACAGCACTGGTACAGTTTTTTTTTTTTTACATTTTAAAGCATTTGGCGGAAGCTAGAGATTACAAAAAAATGTGCTTTTATAAAGTTATAAATATCAATAATTTTCTTACAAAAACACATCAATTGACTTCAAGAGGCCTTTATTAACCCTCCTGAGCTGTGAGTAGCACTTATATGATGGATGGACTTCTATTGGATTATCGAATATTACCACCCATTCACTTCCATTATAAAGCTTGGAAGAGCCAGGACAGTTTTATTTTTAATATAACTCCAATTGTATTAGTCTAAAAGAAGAAAATCATATACAGTACACCTAGGATGGCTTGAGGGTGAGTAAATTATGGGATAATTTTCATTCCCTTTCAGTCTGTTACTCTCGTCTTTACACTGGTGACAAATTAATTGGGATCTCGCTTAGAGAGACCTATCTACTTCAAGTAAAAACGAAATGACCTAATGCACATTGGTGTGCGATTATTGCATCTAGCTGCTGCTGATCACAGCGTGAGCATAAAAAGGCAGCAGGTGCAACGCTTACCAGATTTTCACTTCGGAGCGAGCGACAGCATCTTTCTGCTCTAATCAAACTTCTTTGTGTGTGACGAGTTCGGCAGGGGCTATTTCCAGCAGTAGCATGGGTGGTTTGAGGGTTACAGTGGTGGCAAACCCCTCAAAGAAACAACCTTCAGGTGACTATCGCTCCTCTAACACTTCGCAATCAGTTGAGCTGCCAAAGGAATGCACTGGGCCTTCTTCAAAAAGCATTCAGTGCTCCTCCCGAAGACCAGATGTCGATAACTGCACTGAAAATAGATCTCTCTGGAGAAGCTGCCTCCTCCTTACACGCTAAGGTGTTACTACAGGTTCATCAGGCCAAGGCACTGAAGGACCTGCATGAGGGTGGTGACAATCCAGAAGTTCTGAAAGAGCTCCGAACCGCTACTGACCTCACGCGCCGAACAACGAAGGTTCAGAAGCGTCGTCTCTGGCTGTGTCTGGCCGATATGAAGGACACCAACAAAGTTCAGTTCCTTGATGCCCCTGTGTTACAGAACAGTCTCTTTGGCCCAGTAAGCTCTTGGCTCAAACCTGTTTGTCAAGTGGTGTTCTCCTTGTCGAGAAGACCCCCGGAGATGCCCGATCAGGGTCGTTCTTTTTACTTTTTTCAGCAAGGTTTGGACTGAAGGCTGTCTCCCTCCACCCTTGAAGTCTATGTTGCTGTGATTGCTGCTAACCATGACCCCGTGAAAGGGAAGTCAGTAGGTAAGCATGACCTTGTTCCTTATGGGGGCGAGAAGGTTAAATCCTCCCTGGCTGGTCAGTTGAGTAAAAATTTCTTTCATTGAAAACTATGCTCCTGCTTGCACTGTCCTCCATCAAGAGTGTAAGGGGACCTGCACGCATTTTTGGTTGACGATTCTTGCCTAAAGTTTGGGCCGGCTGACTTCCAGGTAATCCTGAGGCCCCGACCTTGTGCCCAAGGTTCCCACAACTTCCTTCAGTGGTCAGGTGGTGAGCCTGCAGGCACTGTCCCTGGAGGAGGCAGACCCAGCCCTAGTTTTGCTCTGTCCCGTCCAAGCCTTGAGATGCTACGTAGACCAGACACAAAGCTTTAGGATCTCAGACCAGCTCTTTGTCTTTTACGGAGTCTGGCAGAAGGGGAAGACTGTCTCTGAGCAGATGATGGCCCACTGGATTGTGGATGCCATCGCCCAGGCTTATCAGGCACAGGGAGTGTCCTGCCCGCTCAGGTTGCGACCTCACTCTACTAGAAGTGTTTCATCCTCCTGTGTGCTGGCTCATGGTTCCTCACTGAAATATATTTGACAAGCACTTTGGTAGGGATTCCAATTCATCAGTCACTGACGTGACGTCTAGAGTGACAGACTTAAAGGAAAAGTCTCAGTTACATATGTAACCCTCATTCCTTGAAGGAGGGAATGGAGATGTCATATCCTGTCCCCACAGCTGCTGTAACACAGCGGAGCCATCGGGTCACCACCTTGGCTGCTCAGTGAATACCTGGTATGTTGCACCTGCTGCCTTTTTATGCTCACTCTGTGATTAGCGGCAGCTGGATTCAATAATTGCATGCCAATGTGCATTGGTTTTAGTTTACACTCAAAGTAGATTGGTGTCTTTAAGCGAGATCCTAATTTGTCACTTTTTTGTCACTTAATATTATATTTTCTATTAGATCTATGAATCTATTAGATCACTTGGTTTATAAAACCTTGATCCCCACTCAACAAAATAGTCATCTTTTTTGCATTTTAATGTAAAATAAAACTCAAAGGAGATTATTTTTGTTGAGTGTGGATCATGGTTTTATATATTGGAAGAAATTATTCAAACAAATGAATCCGACGTCTCATTCCCCTTTTGTACCCCTTTCGTTTCCTATCTTTTCTCTTGCTGTTCTATGGTTCCTTGTCAAAAAAGTCAAAAATAACTGTATAAAAAGAAATGATGTAATTCTCTTTTCAATGAAACCCTGATGTAACAGAGGTCGCAGCATGAGCCTCTGTTTGTCTTTGTCTCCCTCTATACTCTATATCTTTGATTCTCAGTCAGTTTTTGTTTTTGTACAGGTCACCATCCACCCTGGATGGGATGGTACATGAGCACTTGTCATGTCCTCCAGGTCCAGGGCTCTAATAATTGTTTTCTTTCCTTTTACAAGTGTGTCTCTATTGCTGTTATACAGTATTGTTCAAAATAATAGCAGTACAATGTGACTAACCAGAATAATCAAGGTTTTTAGTATATTTTTTATTGCTACTTGGCAAACAAGTTACCAGTAGGTTCAGTAGATTGTCAGAAAACAAACAAGACCCAGCATTCATGATATGCACGCTCTTAAGGCTGTGCAATTGGGCAATTAGTTGAAAGGGGTGTGTTCAAAAAAATAGCAGTGTCTACCTTTGACTGTACAAACTCAAAACTATTTTGTACAAACATTTTTTTTTTTTCTGGGATTTAGCAATCCTGTGAAATCACTAAACTAATATTTAGTTGTATGACCACAGTTTTTTAAAACTGCTTGACATCTGTGTGGCATGGAGTCAACCAACTTGTGGCACCTCTCAGCTGTTATTCCACTCCATGATTCTTTAACAACATTACACAATTCATTCACATTTCTTGGTTTTGCTTCAGAAACAGCATTTTTGATATCACCCCACAAGTTCTCAATTGGATTAAGGTCTGGAGATTGGGCTGGCCACTCCATAACATTAATTTTGTTGGTTTGGAACCAAGACTTTGCCCGTTTACTAGTGTGTTTTGGGTCATTGTCTTGTTGAAACAACCATTTCAAGGGCATGTCCTCTTCAGCATAGGGCAACATGACCTCTTCAAGTATTTTAACATATGCAAACTGATCCATGATCCCTGGTATGCGATAAATAGGCCCAACACCATAGTAGGAGAAACATGCCCATATCATGATGCTTGCACCTCCATGCTTCACTGTCTTCACTGTGTACTGTGGCTTGAATTCAGAGTTTGGGGGTCGTCTCACAAACTGCCTGTGGCCCTTGGACCCAAAAAGAACAATTTTACTCTCATCAGTCCACAAAATGTTCCTCCATTTCTCTTTAGGCCAGTTGATGTGTTCTTTGGCAAATTGTAACCTCTTCTGCACATGCCTTTTTTTTTAACAGAGGGACTTTGCGGGGGATTCTTGAAAATAGATTAGCTTCACACAGACGTCTTCTAACTGTCACAGTACTTACAGGTAACTCCAGACTGTCTTTGATCATCCTGGAGGTGATCATTGGCTGAGCCTTTGCCATTCTGGTTATTCTTCTATCCATTTTGATGGTTGTCTTCCGTTTTCTTCCACGTCTCTCTGGTTTTGCTCTCCATTTTAAGGCATTGGAGATCATTTTAGCTGAACAGCCTATCATTTTTTGCACCTCTTTATAGGTTTTCCCCTCTCTAATCAACTTTTTAATCAAAGTACGCTGTTCTTCTGAACAATGTCTTGAACGACCCATTTTCCTCAGCTTTCAAATGCATGTTCAACAAGTGTTGGCTTCATCCTTAAATAGGGGCCACCTGATTCACACCTGTTTCTTCACAAAATTGATGACCTCAGTGATTGAATGCCACACTGCTATTTTTTTGAACACACCCCTTTCAACTAATTCAACTAATTGCCCAATTGCACAGCCTTAAGAGCGTGCATATCATGAATGCTGGGTCTCATTTGTTTTCTGAGAATCTACTGAACCTACTGGTAACTTGTTTGCCACGTAGCAATAAAAAAATATACGAAAAACCTTGATTATTCTGGTTAGTCACATTGTACTGCTATTATTTTGAACAATGCTGTATATGATGAAATCTCTTGTATATTATTAAAAAGGTCAGCGTGGGGAATTCTTTTTTTTTTTTTCTTCAAGTGATGTAAAATTTTAAGCAGTGGGCTAATGACAACCTCTTCAAACTTACAACAAAACCTACAACTTAATGGATTAGATAATGATTTTTCGTACACATCCAATCTAAACAAATCTAAAGTAAGTGTCATTTGGAATTTAACTGAAAATGCCATTTTTAATTTCAGTTCAATTACTGAATTTGAATTAAGGTAACAACAGAATAGAGAATTATCAAAACTTTCAAAATTCAATATGATTTTTTAAAAGAAGTTAATACTTTTATCAGCAAACACAGGCTCAGTTGTTCGAAAGTAACAGTAAAGACATTTGTTACAAAATGTGTCATGGACACATTTTTATGTTAGTGAAAACCATCTATTATTGTTTGGACAAAATGCGGCACATTCCCTGTGAAACTGAAATATTTCAAATAACAAAACTACATTGAAATTTAAAAACAAATAAAAGACTTGCTAAGGCTTGCCTGTGCTCTTTCCATTTAAAATTAGAGGAAACCACTGCATTTTTATCACAATCCAACACCGTTTTCTTGGTTGCCATTGTATGAAAGCAGTGCTGTGCTTATGAACATTATATGCATTATACAGATGCAAGATTAAAAGGAAATATCATCTAGAATTCAGCTTCGCCATCACATGAATTAGGCTAGTTTCCTTTTAAAACATTTAAACATAGAAAACAGTCAATTGTAATAATATTTTACAATATTTCTGTTTTTAATTGTATTCTTGATCAAATAAATGCAGCCTTGCTGAACAGAACTTGTTTTAAAAAACAATAAAAAAAGCTCATTCCAGTCATGCTGTTTGTGATTCACACAATGACATATTTCTGATGGTTTATAGCAATGCAAGTGACAGAAACGCTTAATGATACAACAAAGTTGAGAGAAAGCTGAACCTCATGAACATGAACAGACTTGATGTGGCGACTACCAATGGAAGTGAAGACAGTGAGCAGTCACCTTGTACATTTAGATGCCTCAACAAAACAGATACCAACAGCTCAGTGGCTCTATTCCATCACTATCATATGAACAGAGAGACCTTTTTTTTGCCTTATGTGATGTGGACATTTGTTGTACCTATTCCTCTCTAATAATACAGTCTGTCAAGATCAGACATGACCCATTCACACAAGTCAAGAGAAAAAGTGCAGACAGCCGTTTCCATCTTGATGTTTGTCCGGGCTCACATGTGCTCTTATTCTCTGGCTCTTTAAGTACTATTTTTTTTATCTTTGTGTGTGGAACTACAAAGCATCTTAACACCCTGATTGGGTTTAATGTTGTATGTAAAGAAGTGCCTGAATGGATTTTGTCTTCCAACATTTTGTTGGCCCTCTCCAGAGTGCAAAATCATAGCAAAATAGATGTTTAAACACCGGAAACATGTTCAATGTATGGCTGGATATAAAGCATTAAGACAGTTATTCTGCTCGAGTGAAATATTGGTATGCTGGGGACACTTAAAATGTCCCTAGCATGCCAGGTTACATACCTTTCAGAATGTTGTGAGGTCTGCCTGCCAAATACAGAGGAGCTGAGCTCTTTAATGCTTCGCCCTTTCTCACAGCTGAGCTCTCTCTCTCTCTCTCTCTCTCTCTCTCTCTCTCTCTCTCTCTCTCTCTCTCTCTTCAGAACCTGCAATTGTTAAGTGTAAAAGATCAAAGGTTCCATGGAGATGTAACACTCATTTACTGGAAAAACAAGAAGTCAGCATTGCTGAAGAAGGAAGGTACAAATTACTTTTTGCTTATGTTGCAGACTTGAAAGATTAAATGATGACAAGATTCTGTGTTGTCGTGTGCTTGCCTTAAATACATTTTACATTTTAATTGGCTGAGAATGTACTTATTCTCAGGCCATCCAAGATGTAGATGTGTTTGTTTGTTTATCAGAACAGATTTGGAGAAATGTAGCCTGGAAATTGATCCTCTGCAGGGAATGGGTGCCGTCAGAATGAGAGTCCAAACAGCTGAAGAAAACATTACAGTAATCCACAAGTAATGCACAAGACTCCATTTGATCAATTAATGTCTTGTGAAGTGAAAAACGTAAATTTAGAAAAAAAGAAAAATCCGTAATTAAGACTGAGCTGAGTCATGTTGTGTGAAGATTGAGTAATGTTGCTTTCTCCAGTGAAAAATATTGCTAGGACAGCACAACATTGTTTTGGATTATGGACTATAGTATTTTTATAATTGGATATAACTTTTCACAAAGCGTAGTGAGTGATTTTCATGCTAAGATCATGTTATGTTGTCTATATTTCTTGTGACTATACTGATGAGTATTTTAACATTTATGGATTGGCCCCATTCCTTTTTATTGTAATTGCTTTATTGTAACACAAATTTACAAATACTGATCCCAATAATGAACCCAAAATATTCCTCCAAAGATCTGCAGTCAGCTCTGCTTCTTTTGAAAGACTGTTAAAATCTTGACATCCAATTTGTGCACCTTTAAGAGGCTGTTGCTCATGGAACAAAATGTGAGAGAATTAACAAATAAAGCTTTGATAACTTCCATAAGAAATCATTTTCACAGTAGATTTTCATGGATTTTTCAAAATAGCTCCTCACAAGAGCAGGGATTAAAGCTGAAGAGAATCAGTCAAATCAAGAGAAAATACAGCTAAGAGCTGTTCAGCCTGGCACAATTATAATGCCAATAACCAAGAGCATAGGAACGAACTGAAAACCTCAGGTTGAAAGCTGAAAAAGGGATTGCTTAGTAAAGTAATAGTCCATCTCTCCTCAACAAGCCACACATTTTAAGCTATCATGCATCATGTACTGGAGTTCAATAAATAGGCGCAGTGAATTTTAAAAGGAAATTTCAGCATTTGGTTATAGAGTTGCAAATAAAGCAAAATGAGCTCAACAGGAAGCAGACATTTAAGCAGAGAGTGTGCCTCCGTCCCGTATTAGGTCAGTCTCCTCCTATGAAAATGGCAACAAGGTTTTAACCTTAAGCTCTGCTGGGCTTTGCTGCAGCATATTGAATTAGAGCAAGTCAGATGTACATGGTGAACAGATGCACTGCACTTCCTGTTTGAGTGGCATCACACTGATAGAAAACTCTTATAGGGGGCTCACATCACAGTGGGAAAAATCTTCCCACCAAAAAGACTGTATTTGTTTATTAGAGGGCTTGTCTGAGGAATAAATTTTTTTCATAGAAATATATTGAAATTGTACAAATAAAATATATATATTTTTTAAGAAAGAAAAACACATTGTGTTAATATAAACTTTACATCAGAACTATATAATATATAATTATATATATATGTATATATATATTATTATTTTTTTTTTTTTGCCGCCACATCTGATTGGTTGATTAACCTGTCAAATTGTTTTATTGCATGTGTGGAAAACTACCTGAATGGATCAAATTGGTATAAATGAATGAATGCAACCGTTATATTGTTATCCAATTGTTATATTGTTAATTTGGGTTAGATCGACCAACCTTTCAATGATGACAACAACTAGCAAATATAGTGCAGGATGACATTTATAACATAATTTTTTAAGAAAACGTTTTTTTTTTTGTGCTGATTTAAAGGGTCAAATAAAATAGTATGTTAATATAAATTATGATTGGTTGCTCCTTGAGAGTCTGGAGTGTAAACTGTATGTGCCATTTGTTTATGTGTGTGTGCGCAATGACGCAGTCCCCAGTAATGGGTATCCATCACATGGTCTCCATACCATGTTTATCTCGGAGCACCAGCCTTGAAGTCTGTGTTAATCTACTTCGGTTGTGCCTGGAAACCATAGAGAAAATGGAAAAAATGGGAATAGAGAGTGTGTAAAGAGGGGTCATATGTGTTTTGAATGTCTTATTCATTCAGTCAGTCATTGAGTCCAAAATATAGGACACTTGAATACAATTAAGTGCCCCCCACTGCACCACCTTTCGAACACCATTGCCACGCTCACAAGGAACCCTAGAGGACAATCAAACCATGCTGTGTGTGACAGCGAATGACAACCTAAATCTCAGGCTCGCACACACATGTTCTCCTCTCGTGTGCAGGATTACAAACTAAGGCGTCGATTTTTTTTTTTTGTGTGACTTGGCAAATGAAACTACCTTTTCCAGATGGCTTGAAGAGGGAAGGAGGGAGGCCACGTCAGCATAGACAGAGCTGTCCGTGTCACGAGGGCCACTGATTGAAACACAATAGTCAGAGGGAGGTCATACACACACATACACAACAGAGACAATAGAGATGCAGGTTTATATGCAGTGTCCTTCAGCTACGGGGACTGAGTGATAGATGACTCGCAGACAGGTGTGGGTACACTTGTTGTGTGTCATTGACTTCTCCCAACCTGTTGTGTCCTTCAGTGCTTTTCTCATTAGTGAAAATGTGTGTATGTGTGCGCAATCTCTGACAGATCGAACAGACTCCCTTTCGTAACTATGAAAATTCTAACAGAAAAACTAAAATATTTAACAAAAAATGTTATTTATGGATGTAATGTCTGTAATAAGTTGCCTTATATATATAATTTAGGATGAAATTCCCAATAATAATAAAAAACAGAACAAAGCGCAGCTGTTTTAACTCTAATGAACAGTTTAATGATCAGGTCTGTATGAGGATAATTGGGACTGAGAGGCAGCAAAAATCCAAGCAGATATGTGCCCCTGAGACAGATAGATAGATAGATATTTACCATACCATAGACACAGAACCTGTTGACCTTGAGTCCACTTTTGTGTAGTTTCCACAAACATCACTCAAAGCCACTCACAATAAAACTCCCTTTTAAAACCAAATCAGATTCCACCTGACTGTCTCTCACACAACCACACACGTCTGACCGCTGTTGTCTTTCCAGATAAATGAAGGAGTGAGCGGGTAATGTAAGTGAGCAAAATGTTCCATCGCTCTCCCTCAGCGCACTCAGGCTGCTGGGCTCTCAAAACACAGTCACCCAATTAAGGCCCACTGTGTGTGTCACTTATGGTGGATGCTGAGAGCGTGTGTCAAAGTGAGAGAGCGAGAAATGGATGAATTCACTGGTCTTTTTGGGGTTTTTCCTATATTTTCAGTGTTAGGTCAAAGACTCAAAAAGACAAGAAGAAAAAAGAAAGCGGGAGTGAGAGATAGAGGGACAGAGGAAGGACAAATGAAGGCGATTTCTGTGGAAACAGTGCACAGTGCACAGATGAAAGAGGAAAGTCAGAGACTTGGAAAATGAACGAGCATGAGTGAAGGTGCAGTGATCAAACCCTCCTCTTCTCCTCATCTCCTTTCCGCTCCTCCCTTCAATTTTGCCTCGTCTCCGTCTTCTTTGATTTCTTCTATATCTTATGTATTTTGTTGTTTTCTTGTCTGTCACCTCTCCATCCTCTCGTTGTCTCTCCTCTCTTCATAATTTCACCACCCCATTTCCTTCACCTCCTCTTCTGATCTTCTTGTTTCTCTTCTCCTAATCTTTCATCTATAGTCTCTATTCTCCACAGAATTTCTCCTCTCCTCCATATTTCTCTCCTCTTTTGTCTTCTTATTGCCTTGTCTCATCATCTTGTCCCCTCTTATAACCGGTCCTCTCCTTGTCTCCTCTCTTCTGTCTCTTCTTTTCTCTTCTATCTCCTTGTCTAATCATCTTGTCCCCTCTTCTAACTGGTCCTCTCCTTGTCTCCTCTCTTCTGTCTCTTCTTTTTTCTTCTATCTCTTTGTCTCATCATATTGTCCTCTATTCTAAACGGTCCTCTCCTTGTCTCCCCTCTTCTGTCTCTTCTTTTTTCTTCTATCTCTTTGTCTCATCATATTGTCCTCTATTCTAAACGGTCCTCTCCTTGTCTCCCCTCTTCTGTCTCTTCTTTTCTTTTCTATCTCATTGTCTCATCATTTTGTCTCCTCTTCTAACCGGTCCTCTCCTTGTCTCCTCTCTTCTGTCTCTTCTTTTCTCTTCTATCGCCTTGTCTAATCATCTTGTCCCCTCTTCTAACCGGTCCTCTCCTTGTCTCCTCTCTTCTGTCTCTTCTTTTCTCTTCTATCTCCTTGTCTAATCATCTTGTCCCCTCTTCTAACTGGTCCTCTCCTTGTCTCCTCTCTTCTGTCTCTTCTTTTTTCTTCTATCTCTTTGTCTCATCATATTGTCCTCTATTCTAAACGGTCCTCTCCTTGTCTCCCCTCTTCTGTCTCTTCTTTTCTTTTCTATCTCATTGTCTCATCATTTTGTCTCCTCTTCTAACCGGTCCTCTCCTTGTCTCCTCTCTTCTGTCTCTTCTTTTCTCTTCTATCTCCTTGTCTCATCATCTTGTCTCCTCTTCTCACCGGTCCCCTCCTTGTCTCCCCTCTTCTGTCTCTTCTTTTCTCTTCTATCTCCTTGTCTCATCATCTTGTCTCCTCTTCTCACCGGTACCCTCCTTGTCTCCTCTCTTCTGTCTCTTCTTTTCTCTTCTATCTCCTTGTCTCATCATCTTGTCTCCTCTTCTAACTGTCCTCTCGTTGTCTCCTGTCTTCTGTCTCTTCTTTTCTCTTCTATCTCCTTGTCTCATCATCTTGACTCCTCTTCTAACCGGTCCTCTCCTTGCCTCCTCTCTTCTGTCTTTTCTTTTCTCTCATATCTCCTTGTCTTATCATCTTGTATCTCCTCTCCTAACCTTACCCTCTCATCATCATTCCTCCTCTCCTTGTATCTCTTCTCTTGTCCTTTACTTGGCTTATCTCATCTACTCTTTTCTCCTCTCCTTATCAGTCCTCTCATGTCTCCCCTTCATCTCTATATCTCTCTTTTCCATCCATTTTCTCATGCCATTGTGTCTCTTTGTGTCTCTTTATTGTTCCTTCCATAATTTCTCCACAGTTCTCCTCTCCTTTATATGTGAAAGGTAAGGATGCTTAAGGTACAAGCAGCTTCACACTCACTTCTTCACACATACTGAAATGGCAACAGTGTTAAAACCTCTGCTACATTTGAGGTGTGGTAAGAAAACTCACTTATTTTTTCACAAAAGAGTAGGAAGGAAAGAGAGAAAAAGAGAGGTGAGAGAGGAAAGAAAAAAAAGCAAAGAAAGAGCTGTCTGTGTATGTTTTTTCAAGTTCATTAACAATTTGTTTAATGTTTTTATTGCATTTTATTTTATTATTATTTTAAATTATAAATTACTACATTACCTACAAGAAATACAGGTTTAAGTAAAATATTTCATATAAAACATGTTTTAATTTCCTTTTCCAATTTAAATGTTATGATTTAATGAAGGAAATTAATATGATGAAATTCCAGAGTTTAATAATCTTCTATTACTATTTGTTGTTTTGTTTTCATTTTTAATTAGTTATTAATTAGTATATTATAAAAAATGTAACAAACTCTTTGCCTTCCTGTGCTAAAGCCAAATGTTCCCGTAAAGAAAGATGGCATAACTTTTATTCTCGTGTTGTTGTTACTGCCATGTTGTAGAGACCCAGTGTTTCATTGTGAAAGCGAAAATACTTTGTTTGACCTTCCAAAAGAGGACGATGTCCATACATCAACTTTGAAATACATCAACTTTGCACTGTGGCCGAAACAGAGTCCAGTCCGGGGTCGTCACATGTGTTCTTCTTCTAAACCGCGGTTCCTCACTCAAGCCTGCAGTGTGTGATGCTGTGTGATGCGACCGCTGTGTTCCTGAACCTGCAGACTAGTCAACAATGGGTCTGTGCTCAAAGGCTGTTTCTATAAAGTGGGGCAGTTCCAACTTTGCCAGGACAGTCTGGCGCTTCTGACTTACGTATTAAGTACGTATTCCTATTTAAAGAATTTGCCACTAGTGATTCAAACCATGGGCATAGGTTTGGTCTCAGTTTTGGTGGGGACATCCTCATACACCACCCCCCCCCCCCCCCCAGAATTCTTTTGATGTAAGACACCAGTAATTTTATGGTGATTTCCTTTTTTATTTCAGACTGTTGGCAATACAGAATAACACAATACAGAAGTTAATCTACTTCATTTAATTATATTGTATCCTAACCCCGATATACCATACTGTCCCTAAAGAGCTAGAATAACTGTATAATCTCAAAAATGCACTCTCAAAAAATAAAAACCTGAGACTGTAATGCTGAAAAACCAAACGTTTTATTAACATAAATTATGTACATTAGTATTTACACTAACAAAAAAAAATACTCTGCAACAAGGAAACAAATATAAATAAATAAATATAATAACCTTTTTCTATTATAAACACTACCTCCAGTACACTCACGTTTATGTTGACTGCAAGATTCTAAGTTAAGGTACAGGCTCATTGACAGTTACTTGCTAACGTAGCATTCTATCATCCTGGGTAACACATACTATCACCAGTTAATACTATTTTCCACAGTAGAATCTGCATTTGAAAGCCTGGTGAGTTACTGCTAGTTTATTTGTGTGGCTAGCTAGTTATTTTGCCTACTTACACTCTGACTCTGCTTTATGAAAAAGCTTCTTATATCCCCTTTTTTCTTCTTGGGTGGCATCTACAAAGTACAAAATGGGGCAAACTGGAATATTAAACTGTTTTTAATCTGGTCTTTGTATGTGGCAGAGAGACAGCCCTGGTAACTTACTTTCGGCGTCATCAACATGAGCGCCGTGCACACACACACATACGCATGCATGCACACAAAAGTAGTCCCGGCCCGCGCGTGTAGCCTGTCAGATACCCCGCCACCAATCAAATTACGGCGTTTCTTGTACTGTCGTCGTCCTGGCCGTTAGAATCGATCCAAATAGCAGTGGAATGATCCAAATAGCAGTTCAAATGTGCTTGCTAAATATTGGTGGGGACAAATTTGTAATCTCAAAATATTGATAGGGACAAGTACCTAGCGTCCCCCCCTAAACCTACGCCCATGATTCAAACGCAAGTTTTAAGCAGTGTAGAGTAGTGCCTGTTGTTAGTCATTCCTCCAATCACAAATACAGACATGGTTTTATGTTTATGCGGTGCGATATGCAGTGCAACATGTAAAAAGACAGTTTAAGTCATTATAATCAATAATTATGTCCCGACTGGATGTAACAAATGCCTTGTTTATAATGGGTTTTATTGTTTTTGTCTTGTCATTCCAGGACACATGTCATCACAGTATGGTAAGCATTGTAACATTTCCATCACACGCCTGAGGTATTCAGCCAATCACAACACACTGGATAGCTGGCCAATCAGAGCACACCTTGCTTTTCAGACCAATGAATTTGTAAAAATTGACCTGTTTCAGAAAGGTGGGCCATAGAAGAGAAACAATGTACATAATGTGGAAAATAACATTTTTTTTTTTTACCACAAACCACATAAACACATTACATTACCCCAAATACACAAAATAATGTTATTTTTATCAACATCATATGACCCCTTTAAAGGCTTGCGAGACAAGTTGTTTTTAGCTAACCCTAATTAAGTCTCCCTTAAAAAAAAGACACACAGTCCTTGAATACCTCTAACAAATCCTCCTTTACATTTTACAGTGTTCTGCTGTATTCGTTATTATGCTGCTGTGTAAACATAATCAACATTGTATGATCCCAGCATAAAACTGTGACCTTGGTCTGGGTGAGATTGACAGGCCAAAGTGATGTCCTTCTTAAATTGGGGTCTCCTTTGCCTCATATTTGAAAGACTTTCTGTGCTTTATCAACAGGCAGCAAATGTTCAGCAATCCACGTTTTCCTTATCTGTGTTTGCAGAGGTTTAGAGCACATGTTCTGATTCCTGCATCCAAAACTGATCAAGCACAAACATCCAAACATCTATACATCTCACACAAAGTGGTCCTCACTGCAGAACCTGCGGGGTCTTTCAAACTGCCTACAATTTGTGTCAACAAAGTGGCTGGAAGTTATTTGTTCAGTTCTTCAATAAGAACTGCTGATGTGAGGCAACATTAACAAATATTGAGTAGAAAGTTGAGTTCAAATGCAAAAGTGCAGATATGCAATGCAGCAGCTCTGAAAGTGAGATTAAAATGTGTCTAAATGACTAATTTTTACACAATAGTAACTATGTTTGCTGGCAATAACAGTGGATTCAAGAAAAATTCACGAGAGGAGGCTCATTACCCTGTCAATGCAATGCAGTCATGTTTACAAAATGTCCAAAAATCGGCCCAAATGGATCAAACTTTTATAAATGGATGGACTAATCACCACTTTCAGTCACGTCTGAAAAGAATCTACTTGAAATGACTTGAATGTGAAATGATCTGTTTTTCAGTGAGCACTCTTTTAAATTAAAGCTGCAATCAATTTGACACGTGCAATGTTTACAGAGGATTTGATGACTAATGGTCTAAAAGGAAAAGAAAAAAAAAACCTTGGCAAAATAGAAATGTATAAAATATATAAAAACACACAAATATATATATATATATATATATATAATGTATATATTTTATTAATTAAATAGTATTTTAATATAAGCCTAAAAAAAATCACATTTAATTGGCTACAGTTGTTAGTGAAAGGAAACAATATTCAAGAAATGGTATAAACATCAAATCAAGCAAGAAATGAATCAATATGCACTACTGTTCAAATGTTTGGGATCAGTAAGGTTCTTTATAAATGAATGGGCTACTTTATATTCGGCAAGGATGCAATAGATTGTTGTTTTTATTTTGTTATTTCTTTTCAACCGCGATAATAATGGAACGTCAACCAAAATCAGCATATTAGAAGGATTTCTGAATGATCCCGTTACACTGGCGACTGGAGAAATGATGCTGAAAATCATAGGAATAAATAACATTTGAAAATATATTCAAATAGAAAACAGTTATTTTAAATGGTAATAATATTTCACAATATTAGTAAGTTTTTGATCAAATAGATGCAGCCTTAATGAGCATGAGAAACATATTTTAAAATATTTTCACACCCCAAATCCCCCAATTTTTAAAAAGTAGTGAACATATGTGATTATATAAGTAAATAACAATAATAAGTTAATATTAATTCATTTTTTAAATGTCATGACTCATTACTATATGCTACTGTTGTAAACATTATATATCATAACCAGATCAGACACAACCAGTTTTCACTAAGACATTGTTTTGGCAAGGATAGATGTAGTGGGCTGAGTCTGGGTAGGTATAACCCAGACAAATACATTTGTTGGAAGGTAATGGTTTCCACCCACCCATTTGGTTTCCCAGATGCATGTATCCCACACACTTACACAACATCCCCCATACACACATACATTTACATCTGTCTCTTAAAATATCCACTCAAAAGAAAATAACCCCGATTTCGTTTGCATTACTGCTTATACTCCTCAAGAGCTCAGGGAAATTTACTATTCTAAAAGCTCAAACAGATAAAAATAAATCAAACCAAAAAGGGTCACCGCAGGGCCAGTGTCACAACCAAAGCAAACAAAACCTAATTGGTTGTTATCAGATAGGTAATGCATCTGAACACTGGAGCCACTGCCTACCTCTTCCTTTTGTGTAAATTTTATCAGTGAGACATGAAGGACAAGCCACAAATTTAGGACTCCTGGTCCTGGGCTCAAATTGAGCAGTTTTGAGTGTTAGAACCATGACGATTGTTCTGGGTCAATGATTGGTCAACAGCTGTTTTGAGACATGCATCAAAGAGAGGGAGCTCAAGGCATTCATCTGTCAGCCAATCGCAGCCACAGGTGCACCACGGCCAATTAAAAGCAGAGGAGAGAAAGAGTGGGACTGACAGCAAGAGAAAAAGTGAAAAGAGAAGAATAAGAAAGCGTGAGAGACAGGTGTAAAGAGTGCCTGTGAGGGACAGAAGAAAAGAAACATAGCTAAAAAAGGAATCAGAAGGTAAGAAGGAGGGAAGAGAGAGGTGAGAAAGAGAGTGAGTAACAGAAGCTCAGAGCACGTGGCGTGCAGACAGAAGAGCCGAGAGAATAGGAGCGCTCTCTCACCCCATCTTCACAGAGAGCAGCTAATGAACTAAGAGAGCGAGAGACGGCACGTATAAAACAAGCGATCTGCCACCTGTGGAAACTTTCAGACACCTACAAGACTGTCAGAAAACATCATTGGGTTGCACATCGAAAGAAGAGACGCTTCTCTCATGGAGAATAACGTAAATGCTGAGGCAATGGGAGACTGACAGGACACTCTTTTGACCTCTGCGCTGACACCTTTTAGGATGGAAAGGAGCTTTAATGGATTTCTGATGATTTCCTGTGACAGTTTTCTGTCAGTTTTGAGTTTGGAAGAATCAGGTAAGAACATTTTAATTTTAACATTTTAACATTTTTTTTTTTTTTGTATTTTAGAACTGCTAAGTTTTTTTCTTTACCTGTATGTAAGACTCAACTGTAATTACCTAAACAAGCAACTAAATAAGACTAACATGATAAGATGAGAGGCAGTCTGTTTGTGTTAGATTTTACATCTTCGTTTTGGGTGAACCAGAAACATTTGCCTTTTAAATTATGCAAATGACAAACACAATTCATGAATATGAATGAGCACAGACTTATCTGCACTGAATTGAGACAGGGCTTATGGTGTATCAGTACAAAGCTTTTCTGCTTGAGTGAATTAGCCCTTTTTTTTCTGCATTTGATCACATCTACAAATGAGTGTAATAGCCATGACCTGAACCAAAAAACGCTGATATCCTCCGACTATGTGTAGCTGCTATTTATGTTTTATAAAATATTTTACAATTATTTCTCATATATTAATAATAATTCAATTATTAAAACAATTATTAATTCAATTAAAACAATTATTTGAATCAGTGCTCACTGGTCTTGAACCTTTTGCCCTTTATCAAATCTAAACCTCCACAGAGATCATTCCAAAACAAGTCAACCCTACTGACAGATTTAAGTTAAACCTTAGTGAAAATGTTTTCCTATGTTTTCAAATGAAACACATACAAAACCGGCAAATTGTAAAATTTTCTCATGAGATTGGATTGAACCATTAACATCAGCCATATGAAGTACATATTGCAAACAGTGCTCTGAAATGAGCATGAGTTTTAGAAACCATAAGTTTTAGAAAGTCAACACACACACACCATGTCCGACAGTGGATCTGGTGCCAGCTCAAACCCCAACTGAAAACAGATTTAGGTTGTCATTTCCTCTAGAGATGGACACTCAGTGGAGTGGATCCAGCAGAACCACACTGGTGAAACAAGACAGGTGGCTGTAATGGAGTCCAGGCGGTTTAGCACCTGTTGGCTCAAGACACGTAAAAACAGCCTTCAAAGAAACGCTCTGACAACATGTCAGCATTCAAATGAAACATCTATAAATCTCACGCTTCCGCTCGGCATCTGCAGAACATTGATCATTCATTCAAAGTTCATCCAATGACCCATTGAGGAAACTTGTGGCTTTTAATTACACCCTGATTTTTGACATGCCATCCGCCCTGAAAAGTCATGGTTCTCTTCACCCAATTGGGTAAGATATACAGGCGATTAAATTCCTAGTTACCATCTGGCACTGAAATCCACAGGTTGGTTGCTATGCTACTGTGGACGGCAAGTGGGCGGACTTTTTATTCATTGCCCACCCTACCCCCATTCCAGCCCCCTCCTTCCATTGTTTAGTGTAATATACATAATTATGCTACATGTCTGAAGAATTTCTTGAGAGGTGCAGGAAGTAAATCAGTATGCTATTTCAGGCCCTTGGTGACGACTGTCAAATGCCGCTCAGCACTGTGGGTTGTGAATAGATTATATCATTGCATGCTTGAGTGTGAAATACGTTGGTCAACTACAATATCTAAAAATACACATGTGTGGAGAGACCCAGGTCAGGGCTGAAGTCAGGAATGCACAAAATACAACTAGTAGAGGATTTGCATTGTGGCCAAATAGGACAGTTTTTTTTTTTGTTTTTTTTTTTGTTTTTTTGGACTAATTTTTGCCAAGAAGTATATGCGCCAAGACTAGCATCGTCTTCGAACGAAAGTCATGTCGAACACTGTACAATCCTATAGTAATTTGAGATGGCAGTCTGTTTTTCTTTTCATAAAAATTCAATAAAACTTGTATGCAGTGATATAGTTAATTGTGTAATCAGAGTTAGTTAAAAAAAAAAAAAAGTTTACTCTTGGTGTTTTCACGTTCGACAAAACCAGACAAACACAAAACAAGAACCTATCAAAAAAAAAAAAAAGAAAGAAAAAGGCATAAAGTGTGGAGATGTTTAAATTGGGAATCTTGGGAATGGCGCTTCTTTTGAACTTACTTAGAATTAAAACAGCTGAATCTAAATCCTGGTTAAAAGGGCAACTCATTGGGTGCCAGGTCTGTAAATGCACTGAGAAGCTGAGATCAAGCAGGAAAAGGTCAATCATTTCTTATAAACCACTTGGCTCCATCTGGCACAAAGCCTAGGGGGACATAAATACCTGGCGCTGGGAAATGCTGAAGCTGGGGTATTTGATAGTAATCTGACCATGGTGAAAAGTGTCTGATGTGAGTGTTTGAGTGTAAAAGAGAAGAATCCACTCATTCAAGTGCCATCCTGGCAGATGGTTCCTAGCTCGCAGCAGGCACCACTCTCATGGAGTAAAGAGGAAAGTGGGGCTGTGAGGAAGAGGTTCAAAGTTGGTAAAAGAAACAGAAAGCATTCTTGTCATAAATCTAGACCCAAAGTATTATGATCCCCTTGCAAGGGAACCTCTTTCTTTTATATACTTATATTCAAGAGTTCCAATTTAAACTTCATAAGACAAACAGTAAGCTTAATATTTATATAGAATTTATTTAACCATGTTCAGTAATTTGATTTTTTTTTTTTTTTTTATTTCATTTGTAAGTTGTTAAAATATTATCTAGAAAATATTTGTAATGAAACTTTTTATTAGTTTGACTGTCCTTTTTAAATGATGGATTAAAAAAGGTTTAAATAAAGTTCAGATTTCTTTTTCACGATAAACAATTCTAGCATTCACATTTAATACATTTATAGATATTCAGTAAATATTGTAATACATTTTGCCTTGACATTTCCCAAAAATATAAAATGAATAGTAAAAAAATAAAAATAAACATTCAGATTTGTTTTCTTTTCTCCCGGGTGTTTTTTTTTTTTTTTTCACCACTTTGCAGCCCCCTAAACCCCTGCCTTAGAAAATGAACAATTTATTAAGTTTTGGCAGAAAATAACATCACAAAAATTGCAATTTTTAATTATTATTATTATTATTATTATTATTATTATCAGAATAAATATATTTTAAGTTATTCAATTACAAAAACCTACCTGATTAAAAAATCGCTTTGAAATGTTTTTACAAGAAATGCATTTTATTAGGCCACTTTACTGGGCCATTTACTGGAAATATTCACACAAAAACTGCCGAAATTTAAGAACAAATCCAACAGAGATTGTAAATCATCAGTCCCTCAGAACTAGAAACTTTGATCTGGAGCCTGCTGTTCCTCATACCGATTCCAGCCCATCATATCTAATCTTCCCCTGCCATCAGAATAATTATGTCATTTTCTTTTTCTCCATCTCAGGCCTTCTAATTGACTTTCTGAGGGTGCTGTCTGATGGAGTGTGACCTCGCACTAATCGCAGCTGCACTGGGCTCACCCAACTGTTGAGTTTATTCACAATCCTAATAACATTTCACCATGTGGATGCCAACAAAATGTCCCTAATTGGTATAGTGGAGATCTTTGTTTGCTTACTCTAACAGATTTGCAAAATGTAATGCATCCGTTATCTCTATAACATCACTCCAAGCACAGCTAAACCTATAAAACCTAAATTGTTCACAAAAGGGCCGAACTGCACCCGTTCTCTTTCAAATCTCGATTGTGTGTTGAATGCTTATCGGCCAAATGAGACAGCGAGATTGTGAAAGGGGCTTTAGATGAGCCAGCAGTTGATCTACAAGACTTGAGCCATGAAAATCAATGACCAAGATCTCACAGTGGGACAATGAGGCACAAATGGTGGATGCAGTACATTAGACTGTATGTGTTCATAAATGAAATTAATTGCAGCTGAAATCGTATCACGATCTGTGTTGGGATGACGCCATAATAAAGCGACTGTCTGGTGACAGCTTAAGTCAATTAACTCCGAAGCATGTTTAATTAACCCATGATATTTCACTTTCATTAGCACTCTGTGTACATGTAGGATATCAATCTGTGGATAAGTCATGAACATACATACATATTGATTCAGTAAAGTGCTAGCGTTAGCTATTTACAAAAAAACTAGTTTTTTCATTCAATTTTGCTAATTTTTCTTATTTTTTTTCTAGGTAAACATGTGCTAGACATATTTGCAGATTGTGTTTGTGTCTTTTGCTATTTGCTAGTGAAAGGATTTTATTGGACAACATTTCCATTTATATACAAAACATCAATATTTTTGTCCTAAAAGAGAGAGACTTCCAGGATTTGACATGCTACATGCTAATGCTAACCATGTTAACCTAATGGTTAATTTGATCAATTTTAGGACTTCCTAGCATATAGATGTCCTCAATGCTGAACCGTCAACATTTGGCTAGTTAGCACGGCCTAGTTATTCCTGACTGGTTCTGTAGATGGCATAACTATACTCTTAAGTGAAAAAAAAAGTCAGTTTCAAACCAAACATTTTCTTTTTGGTCTTTTTGCATGACCAACTTGAACAGAAACACGATTTTCATACCGTACAAAGACAAACACATACATTTTTAAAAACTTTAACAATTTGCTCCCTTGTGACCTGATCCTCTGTTTTTCACATGCCTCTTGCACACACACACACAAACACACTTAATACGTGATTGCCTCCTTTAACACAGATCATTGCCTCACCTCCCTCTGGAGCTTTTATTGTTGATGTGAATGTCTGCCCATTTATCTCTCCTCTTCAACCCTCAATGTTTTCCTGTTGAGCCTCACGGCTATAAATCTTCAAAAAGACATTCATCCACACAAAGGTCATCGCCTGATCTGCCACATCTCAAGACTTCTCATGAAAGGTGAAAAACCCTTTTCTGTCAAGCTTTTTCCAGAACCCCAGAACATAAATAGACTGCAACGTAAAAAGTCAACAAAGACACTTTACTAACCTCCACTAATAAGGCAGCACTTGCTCTGTGCAAACATCCTTATTGGATAAAAAGTTTTCGAAAAAAAAAACAGCAATAATCTAGTATCCTTATATTTCCAATACAAAATAATAGTTTAATTTTGTTTTTTTTACTATAATTTGGGTAACAGTTTTGAATGGCTGAACCCATTGAATGCAGTGAGCACCATAATAGCTGTACAGACTGCATAAAAGACAGTATTTCCCAATATATTTCCCATCATGCTGCATGCCGGATACCACAGATAATTTTTTTGGTAACAGTAACAATGTTACCCAAATTATTAACTGTGGGACAAAGCTAAACATACTTTCCATACTAGAATTTAATCTAGAATAACTAAAAATGTAATTTTCACTTCTAGTGCTCTCACTAGAAGTCAATGGACACCAAAATGTACCGTACTTGTAAAAAATGAAAAACATTTTCAGAAGGTCAGAGAACATGAAGCCTCTAAAGGGCACTTCCGCTAAAGAGACTAATTTTAAATCATTGCACCTGTAATGAAACGACCTTTCTGTATAAACCTAATCCCAGTAAACGTCTCATATTGGCCCAGGTAGCTTCGTATGTGCAAAATCAAACAGTTCATGCTTGAAGGTGGAGCGTAATGAGATGCAACCTTCCGAGTCCTTCTGCTCTAGGGTGAACGTCTTTGTGACAATGGCATTTCAAACTTCCTAATGAAATTATTCTAGACGTCCTCTATCAACAAGACAGGATTAGAAGCCTTTGTGATGGGATGTTCTGGGACAGGGGTGGGATGGCTGGTTATGTTATCTGTGTGCCTTGTATGAAACGTTCTGGTCTGACAGACTTACACCGGGGTGTGTTAGAGACTTTTTATTCTTTCCCCTGCTGTTCCCATTACCCAAGGATGTCCTACCTGGGATGACATTTACAAGCAGAACGCAGGGTACGAGAGGCATGGGGATAGATTACCAGACTGACACGTGGCACACTGTGTTTTTTAACCTTTGAATAATGGGTGATTAAAGAGTCATCACATAGTGCTTTTTAGATTTCTGCTAATACCCTCACAATGATGGAGCATGCGATCCATGCAATGAGAAGATTGTGTGGCACATGGCCACAGCCAGAACAGCATATCAATTTGACACTTCTACAAATTAACTGAATTGAATATATGCAAGGCAAGACACTACTGAGATAACTATTGTTTTTATATGTACTTGTCAGTTGTGAGATTTTGGGTTTTTCATAACCAGTTTCAGACTAGTGGAAAGAAATCAGTCAAAGTACACGTTTAAACTTTATTTATTTGTGCATGTATATTTCAATTATAGTACATATTTTTAAAAGACAAAGATGATTTCTGTTTGTTATTAAAAAAATTAAAAAATAAATAAAAATAACTTATTCAACTTGAGTGTCTTGCCTTACATTAAATGTCCACCAATTTGTTTTCAGATAACTTAATATAAAATAAAATGAATTAAAACTGTAAAATAGTGCACTCTATGTTTTCTAGTTTTCTGCTACAAAATTAATTTATTAAATATAAATCAAATATATATAGGTGGTATTTCAAAACCTGGTCATTAATAACATATTATTTCTGTAAATACATGAAATGCTGTGTTTATGCTAACAGGTTTATTAGTCATTTATGCTGACATTTAAATTAAAGTATAATTATATAAAAAACTACACAAATAGCTATTGCGTTTTTATTTTTTGAGTTCATTAATTTTAAATTGGAGATATATTTAATGTCAAATTATGTTTAATAGCGATTGAAATGGATCTTAAAAGGCTTCTCAATTCAATCTGGAATAGGACACAACTTCTCTAACTGCGAGACCTTCATAAGAATCTGCAAGGGAAGAAAAGACAACATCGACCTGAGAGGAGATTTCTCTAACTGCAACATTTTCATTAGCTAGCATGGGGGATGTGAACTGGAATGGGTTTGATTGGGTTTTTATTTATGCAATTGCCTCCCTCCTTTATTGTGGTAGACACACACACACACTGGAGGTTGTCATGGCAACTTTCACCTGTTGTTGCGAGAGGGGAGAATTTCAAACAGTCCGTTATCACACAAGCAGAGCATCCTCTGATCCCATACTCCAAAGTGTCACCAGAGAATAAAGAAACCGAGGCAAATTGCATGATGACAGCCAATCTGACAAAAAGTCAATATCTGGTGCAACTCATTTATATTGACCCAAAAATTCATTGATTTCATGACATATTATACGCCTCTGTGCCTCTTCAGATACTAATTCCAGAATGACACGATGATATCATCAGCTATTAAACAAGAAACTGAACCTGCCATTATAGAGAAACGATTAGAGAAAAGATTTGTCAAACTTATTTACAACATAGTGTGAGATACGACAACTGCAGCAAATCAGTTCCAGTAGATTTTAGCTTGTTCTGTGAAACTAGGCAACCTTATGAATGCAAAACTTAATAATTAGAGGGTGTCAAACTCAATCTCAATTGTGTCCTATTTTATCACATCTAAGTCATGTGAATTGCTGATGATGCCTATATATAAAATAAAGAGAAGATTCAATTATCACCTCTCTTCTCTTTCAGACTGAATGCACGAAGTGTGAACTCTTTCAACATGGCTGCTGTTGGCAAAAAGAGTCGACTTTATCCCACACACTTCCAGAATGTGATTACAACACTCTCAGATGCCAGACAATCCAACATGCTCCACAAACCCCAAAAACCCTGCCTTATCGTGACGGATTCAAGGTATGAACTTTGATAAGAATGAAAGCAAACTAGATGAAGTAGGAGAAACAAACATCTGAACCCATTTACATCATAAAATGACAACATTTTGTTTGCATTCGATGACAAATGGAGATAGAGTCTGTTACTGTCAAAAAAACAAGAAGACATGTGACCGCATTTGCAAGCATTCTGCATATAAACGACTTCATATTTATGGCCTCTTGTCATATTCCTGTCCTAGTAACATATGGGTAAGAACATAAACATGTATTAGCATACATTACACACACAAAGACACATTTGTCTCTAAAAACTGCCCCCACTTTGTCAATCTTTCCTTCTCACAGATGTTAAATCCGGGTTGGCAGCTGAACTTCAGGGCATCATGGTCAATGTGACGCCCAGTATAGACCCAGCGGCGGCCTACGAGAGGTACAACTACCTCGCGTTGATATGTGGCGTGCCTCTCATCCTCATCATCATCTTGGGGAATGTGCTTGTGTGCCTCAGTGTGTTTACTGAACGCTCCCTCAAAACCGCAACTAACTACTTCATCGTCAGTTTGGCTGTGGCTGACCTCCTGCTGGCCGTGCTGGTCCTCCCGCTCTACGTCTACTCTGAGGTGAGCGCCAATGGCCAATGAGAGACGGTCTAAACTTCTCTATGTTTCAGAATTCTGTCTGTCATTTAGATGATGCTTTTACCTCTCCAAACTATGCTACACTTATTACCGGAACAGTCTGACTGGAGCAATTGGGGTTAAGTGTCCCATTCAAGGCCAGATTGACGAGATGGAATGAACTGGTTGTCTTTTTTTAGAAAATGTGAAAATATTTCAGTAGGAGATGCGGGTACATTAAGCATTGAGAGCTACAGGGTTTCTGAAAATGTATGAGTCATCCGATGTCATGTGATATTGAACTTTTAATTATTGCTCATTGAAATGTTAATAGTGGACAAGTGCAATATGTTTGAAATCAATAAGCAGAATATGACTGAAATCAATACCTAAGTCACTCAAATCACTACATTGTATCAAACAGCTAGACTACTAGTCTAACATAAATGAAATTAAAAATGAGTCACTAGTTCTGTTTAACATGGTGATTGTTGATTGATGGTCATTGTTCTAATGAATCCTATGGCACTGGTGATTATTTTTACAGATCAACTTTTCGATTATCAACCTAGATCTTTAAAATCAGTATGGGAAACTGAATGAAGTCTTTTTAACTTATGTAATTCAACAAGAAATGAATGTAGGCAGCCACTTTTGGACTGAACTGACTGGAATGTGAAACAAGGTCCGTATGACAGGTTTGCTGTGGTGGGGTTGAAAAATAAGATGGCTTGGTGATGTCAAGACAAACCCAAGGTGCATGCATTAAGAAATATAGGACAATTTTTTGACTTCATGATGACTTTATGCCATTTTGTGGTTCATTTTTGGGACAATATTTCTAACATTTCATGGTGTGAATGGTTGCCTTTGTGTTTGTGAAGTGACTCTTGATGCAGGTGCATGATTGCCCTCAGAGACTTCGTTTCTTCGTTGTATGGTTATTTTGAATTAACAAAGGACTTGTTGTATATATATTGTATTATTGTAATATGTTGATATTTTGAATGATTTTGGATAAGTACAGTATATTGGTATTTATGTTTGTATTAATGCCCGTTTCAGGAATAGATAATTGTGTGTCCTGTAGTCTTACACAATCTCTCTCTCTCTCTCTCTCTCTCTCTCTCTCTCTCTCTCTCTCTCTCTATCTCTCTCTCTGCTAGTTCCTGGGAGGCATGTGGACTCTGAGTATGTACATCTGTGATGCCCTAATGACTATGGATGTAATGCTCTGCACTGCTTCCATTTTGAATCTATGTGCAATTAGTGTGGACAGGTAAGACACACACACACACCCTTGCTCACCTACCACTCTCAATTAAAAAAAAGCTCAGACTTTATCTCATAAAAAATGAACAGGGTAAGAAATCACTTACAGTGTGTTATGTTGGAATTGCATGTAAATAAATACAACACATTATGGTTTACTTTTAAAAATAAAAATTATTATATAAATAGGTAAAATTATGGCATGAAGACCATTATTATATAAGAACTTAAAGATAAAACATTTAAGTTGTGACAAACATTTATGAAAAAGAGTAAATACAAATTATGAACTAAAAAGTCAAAACTGTAACAAAAACAATTAAATAAATTGTGATAAATGATAATAATTATGACTTTTCATATACCATGATGTATTTTATTTATTTATTTTTTAGTAGAAATTGCCTTTACAACTTCATAATTATGACTTCATATCTCACAACTTTAACCTTTAATCTCATAATTATTCATCTGTATCTCATTTACTAACGCATGTATTTTTTGCCCTTCCATTAAGCTTCAATACAGCAAAAAGAAGGAAAACAAATTATCTGTTTATTGTGGAAGTCCTAAACTTTCAGATTAATTTTTAATGATTTTTTTGTTTTTAACATTCAGCAGGTCTGTTTTGTGTCTCTCTGAGCGTTCACACAGTGAATTTTAAATCGGTGGTTATGTGTGATTGGCATCCAGTGGGATGCTAATGAAACCACAACATGGAGCTGAATTTCATTATTTACACAGTGCACAAAGCATCACCAATTGACATAAACAATATGAAACAACATCAAGAGGTCCCATACCAAGCCAAAGCAGGGTCAGTCCATCTTTGACACATGCTAAAACATAAGCAAGCTGGTTTCTGAAGATGAAAACAAAGGTTTGGGGTCGAAAATGGTGTAGATGATTGAAAAGATGAATCAGACTTATGAGGTCTCATGCAATTTAAAATGATTGTGGTAGAATCTTCCACTGTCTCAGCAGGTCACTGTGATTTACAAACACAAACACAAAACATGGTTTAAAGAGTGTTCAATCATGATTTTATGCATAAACACATTTAGAATCAACCTAAAGTAACTGCAATAAAAGCAGACAAATAAAGGTAGTTCAAAGAGATAGTTCACCCAAAAATTGAAATACTGTTATCATATGCATATGCATATGCCCTTATGTTGCTACAAACCTGTATTACTTTCTTTCTTTGCTGGAACACAAAAGAATACATTTTGAAAAAAAAAAAAAAATTCAACCATTTTTCTTTGTATAAAGAAAGTCAATGGGGACCAAAACAACACTGTTTGAACCCTCTACTGAGTCCTATTTGTTGTCCTAGTTTGAGGAGGAGAAAGTTATTAATATATTTTTGCCTTAGTTTTATTTTTTTGTAACTTATTTTTATGTTTTCTTTTACACATGACTTCGTCTGTACTCTGAAAAATGTGAAATTTTAATTCGAACTGTAATTGAAGTCTAAGTCACACAAAGAGCAAAAATGTTAATGATAATGCTAAATATAAAGTTGCAGTAGTCACAATACTTTTATGAGAATAGGGAATTACATGGCACAACTGTAAACATAACAACACAACGGAACAATATACTGTAACTGGAATTACTTTCAGAAGCTTTTTTTTTAACTAATGAACAGTGAAACCGCTGATAGCCATTCTGCTTTAAAGAGCCTGAAATTGCAATGCACACTTTTAACAGGATGTTATCATCAATTGGTGTACACGCCAATATGCTTATGAATATAGTTATCTGTATGAGTGTCAGTGGACTTTTCATATATTTTAAGAAAACTTTCTCTACATCTCTGTTACAGGTACATTGCAGTAGTGGTCCCTCTGAAGTACAACAGGAACCAGTTTAGTGTTCGTCAGCTAGTCTTGATCACAGCAACCTGGGTGCTATCCCTGGGTGTAGCCAGTCCTGTCATATTCGGTTTGAACCAGGTGCCAAACAGGAACCCTCATGTGTGTAAGCTGGAGGACAACCAGTTTGTGATCTACTCCTCCATCTGCTCCTTCTTTGTCCCCTGCCCTGTCATGCTTTTCCTGTACTACTGGATGTTCAGGGGTCTAAAGAGATGGAGCTCTGGCCGTAGCAGATCACACCTCCACCGGCCACCCAGAGGGCGTAGGAGCCTGTCTTTGCGACTAGGAGCAGCTCTACAGAAAGAGAAGGGACAGGCAAGGGAGAAAGTAGTGTACCTCATGCCTGCAGGTCTTAGTCCGACATCTCTCACCGCTACCCCAACTACTCCAATCTCCCCAGCCAGCCCGGTAACCCTTACCACAGATGAGCTGGCAGAAGGTCAGATGCCGGCAGCAGAGAGTGACCCCATGACCAACCAGATGGACAGTGTATCGGACGCAGAGAACCCTGAGCGGGCCACTGAGGATGAGAGCGGCCGGGAGAATGGTGTGGGGAAGAACCATCGGCCACATACGGGACGATGCCACAGCAAGAGCAACAGGGTGAGCGGACGGGAGCGGAAGGCGATGAAGGTGCTGCCAGTGGTTGTGGGTATGTATCTGTTCATTTCAAATGGTTGGTATTGTGCTTTCCCTTTCAGTCGGTCACACTCGACGCCACGTCGGTGACCAACACAAAATGGGATATCGCTTCGATAGACCAATCTACTTCGAGTGTAAACTAAACGACTGGTGCAATGAGATGCAATGTCGTGTTGCAAGAGGCCAATTCCCCTGTGCGCCACAGCACTAAAATAGCATTTCCTAAAGAGCAAATTTCTCTAAAAGAGCTTCACGGGTGCGTCTTTGTCAACACGACGGATCGTCCCGTTTCTGGGTGCGGTCTTTACCCGGCAACGGGTGATGGTCAGGATCGCTGCCTCACGTGTCTGGGCATCAAGCACACTGAGGTGGCTTTTGTGAATGAGTCATGTTCTCACTGCCGGAACATGATCAACTCGGAGCTGCGAACCATCCTCTGTTACCTTCAGGGGGGTGGAGTCCCTTTGCCCCTGCCGCGATTTGGGGCTCATTCACGCGGCCGACAGACGAGAACCACTTCCGCCAGTAGTGTGGGTGGTTTAAGGATAACAGTGGTAACAAACCTTGCAGGGAACCAACCCTCTGGGGGCCATCACTCCTCTTGCACCTCCAATCCAGTGGAGCAACCCACGGAACATGCTGGGCCCTCTTTAAAGTGCGTACCAGCGGAATCCAGTGGGCCTCCCCCCAACCAGATGTCGATCTTAGCATCGGATGGAGAGCTGTCTGGTGAAGATTCGGCCACGCTTTGACCTGATTTGACCTTGAGCTTCAAGCAATGAAGGTTCTCAGCTGCCCAGAAGCAGACTGAGGCAATCCAACACATCCTGCCCCGGCGGGCAGCTGCTGCCTCCACCTGTCTGCCAGCCGCAGTGCCCCAGCCTGCTGTTGGTGAGGGCAGCCCTCTGAATCCGCCCCCACTTCCGCGCCGCCCCTCCCGTCCTGGCCCGGAAGAGCGGAAGAGCAAGAGGCCCCGGGACGGGTGACCCAGAGCGATGTAGCTGGGTCCCCAAGATTGGTTTGCAGCGACTGACCTGAAGGACGTGTTCTTTCATGTATCCATCCTTCTGTGCCACAGACCTTTTCTGTAGTTTGCATATGAAGGACGGGCATATAAGTACAAAGGTCCTGCCCTTTGGGCTGTTCCTGTCTACCCGTGTCACAGAGGCAGCTCTTGTTCCCTCAGAGAGCGGGGTGTTCGCATTCTCAACTATCTAGATGATTGGCTGATACTAGCACAATCTCGGAATCAGTTGTGTGAGCACAGGGATTTGGTGCTCCGGCACCTGAGCCTGTTGGGCCTTTGGGTGAACTGGGAAAATAGCAAACTCTTTCCGAGGCACAGGATCTCTTTTCTCGGTATGGTGTTGGATTCGGTCGAACAGGCAGCACGCCTCACAGAGGAAAGTGCGCTATCGGTGCTAGCCTGCTTGAATACATTCCTGAGGCATATGGTGGCTGTGTCGGCACTTACACCGCTCGGCCTGTTACATATGAGACCGCTCCAGCACTGACTTTATGGGCGAGTCCCAAGGTGGGCGTGGAAGCGCGGCACTCACCCGGTCCAAGTTACACCAGCCTGTTGCCAGACCCTCGCCCTGTGGTTAGATCTTGCATTTTTTCAGGCGGGGCTGCCCCTAAAGCAGATCTCCAGGCATGCTATGGTTTACACGGATGCCTCCACCACCGGCTGGGGGGCCACGTACAATGGGCATGCAGTCTCAGGGGTTTGGACGGTCCTGCAGCTGCAGTGCCACATCAATTGCCTAGAGTTGTTAGCAGTGCTAGTTGTACATCAAGCAGTTGTTAGCAGTTGTGTACATCAACCAACAAGGTGGTCTGCGCTCCCGTTGCATGTCACAACTCGCCCGCCACCTCCTCCTTTGGAGTCGGAAGGTTCTGAGGTCCATTTGTGCCATTCACATTCCAGGCATGCTCATCCATACTGCCGACGAGCTGTCTCGAGCAATGCTACCGGGAAAATGGTGACTCCATCCCCTGACGGTCCAGCTGATTTGGAGATGGTTCGGAGCCGCTCAGGTAGACCTGTTTGCTTATCGAGAGACCTCTCATTGCCAGTTGTTTTATTCCCTGACCAAAGGAGCTCTCAGCACGGAAGCACTGGCACACAGCTGGCCACGGAGCCTATGCAAGTATGCATTGTCCCCAGTGAGCCTTTTCGCACAGACACTGTGCAAAGTCCGGGAGGACCAGGAGCAAGGCCCACTTGGACCTGGTTCTCCGAACTAGTGCTCCTCCCCACAGCCCCTCCTTGGCAGATTCCTCTGAGGAAGGATCTACTGACTCAGAGACGGGGCACCATTTGGCACCCATGTCCAGACCTTTGGAAACTTCATGTCTGGTCCCTGGACAGGACGCGGAGGTTCTTGGCCCCCCTTCTCTCCAAGAAGAACCCCAAAATGCACGATTGTGGTCGTGCTTTCCTTTCTGCAACAAGGGCTGGAGCAAAAACTGTCTTCCTCCACTCTCAAAGTCCAGGTTGCTGTTTTTGCTGCATACCATGACCCCATGAATGGGAAGTCTTTGGGTAAGTATGAGGGTTCAGGTTCCTTGGAGGGGCCAGGAGGTTAAATCCTTCCCAGCCCCCCTCTATACCCTCTCGAGACCTGACTCTAGTGCTTAAATCAATACAGCAGGGCCCATTCGAGCCTTTGCATTCAGTGAAGCTCCTGCTTGCACTGGCCTCCATCAAGAGGGTAGGTGACCTGCATGCATTTTCGGTTGATGATTTGTGCCTAGAGTTTGGGCCGGCTGTCTCCCAAGTAATTCTGAGGCCCTAGTCTGGCTACATGCCCAAGGTTCCCACTACACCCTTCAAAGACCAAGTGGTGAACCTGCAACCACTGCCCCTGGAGGAGGCAGACCCAGCCCTGGCTTTGCTTTGTCCTGTCCGAGCATTGAGATGCTACGTAGACCGGACACAAAGCTTCAGGACCCCTGGTGAGCTCTTTGTCTGTTATGGAGGCCGGCAGAAGGGGAATGCCATCTCTAAGCAGAGGATGGCCCACTGGATTGTGGAAGCCATAACCCTGGCTTATCAGGCTCAGGGTGTGCCCTGCCCATTCAGGTTGCAAGCTCACTCAACTAGAAGTGTTGCATACTCCTGGGTGCTGGCTCGTGGTGCCTCGCTGACAGATATTTGTAGAGCTGTGGGCTGGGCAACCCCTATAACTTTCACTAGGTTCTATAGCCTTCGTGTAGAGCCGGTATCCTCCTGTGTTCTCACCTCAAACGGGTAGTGACACTGAGAGGCCTCGGTTAGTGTCGGCTTGCTTAAACTGCTCCAGAGTGTCCATACTGTAGACCCTGTTGAGATCCTCCATCACCCTAGGCAGCTGGAAGCCGCGGAACGTCCGGCGCCAGGCCTTCATGATGAATCCGTGAGAACCATGGAAGGCTGGGTTCCACATTGAGACCTAAGCTGTACTTGTATGTGTATAGTCCACGTTATAGCCTTAGAACCTGTGTTTTCCCGCCAGACTTCTGCCTTCCCAAGAGGGTTTTAATCACCTCAAATTTCTCCATATACACCTAAACGGATGCTATATGTGTTTTTGCTCCCGAGACCTCCTTAAGGAAGGATGGGGCTTCCGCAGCATTCCTGTTCCAAGCAGAATGGGTATGTTTTCCCAGTGTTATCCAATCTCTCCCAGTGAGATAGTGCTTTGACAATGGTGAGTGGAAATACTTGTTCCGAGCCCCAGCCTACACCTAATAGGGGTGCAGACAGCTCGCACAGGGCACTGGAAGAGGAAGCACCCATAGCGCTTTGGTAGGGATCCCATTTTGAATTGGTCACCGACGTGGTGTCGAGAGTGACCGACTGAAAGGGAACATCCCGCTTACGTATGCTAACCCTGGTTCCCTGAAGGAGAGAACAGAGATGCCACGTCCCGTTGCCATGATTGCTGTACTGCTACTGAGCTGCCAGGTCTCCGGCTCGGCTCCTCCGCGGAAACCTGGTATGCTTTTCACTTGCTGCCTTCTTATGCTCATGCAGTGATCAGCAGCAGCTGGATGTATTAATTGCATGCCAATGTGCATTTCCTCGTAGTAGTTTACACTCGAAGTAGATTGGTTTATCGAAGCGATATGCTATTTTGCGTTGGTCACCGACATGGCATCTCCATTCCCTCCTTCAGGGAACGAGGATTACCGTATGTAACAACATACATTTCTAAAGCAGCATTATGTGCATTTTAAGCTGCATATTAAAACTGTTTTTTAAAATTGTATTTAATATTGTAATAGTTTTTTGTGTTTCTTTGAAATTCATTTTTAATAAATTTTTATTAGCAATTTCCTTTTGGTTGAGCAAGGAATTTTTGCTTAAGGGGTTAATGCAATTCTGTCATCTTTTACTCACTTTTATGCTCTTTTTTTATGCAAAATTGGAATTTGGAATTGGCATAGATGATTGAAAATATCTTGGGGGCATCATGAACATTCTCCTAAATTGATGCGTTTGTGTTTCACAAGTTCTTTTATTTTTTATTTTTATGGAACTGTCTCTTTAAGATGAACAAATACTGGTGAGCAGCAATGCTGGTCTTTTCAGTCAAGTGTCTTGCCATGATCTGAGGTTTTTAAAATCAAGACTGTGCAGGTATACATCAGTAAATACAATGTGTGTTTGTATGTTCATTTGTTAAGATAATGAATCAAGTTATTAATAAATGCATGAGCAGAAATTAGAACTAAATCACAGTCATCAGGTTGTCAAGTATGATGAAAGCACTGCTAAAATGTCACGTTCTGCAAATTATAAAAAGTTTCCATGGTTTGATGTGACACCTGCTGCTTTTGGATTATTAACATAAGAATTGCTTTCTAACAAAAGTCCTTTTCAAGTATAAAATATATAAAGCTTTATCCAGGGCAATGAAAGCACTGTGATTCTAAACGTGTGGTCACCATTGTTTCCCGTACCTCATAAAGACTCAAATCTTGTTGAGAAATCAGCATGCTGCAATACAAAACTATAAAAAAAAGTAAAAAAATAAAAAGAAAATACAAAAGTTAAATAAAAACGTAACGGACACTATTATGGAAGTTCCCAGAGGAAACAAATCGGGCACATAGATTTAGATACAGTTTGCTCTTTTTGCTGCCTGTGTCTGTTCAATCATGCACATGAAAGGGTTGTAAGAATTACCAATGTAAGGATAAACATAAACTTCTAACATGAATTTCTTCTCTCCAGGTGTTTTTCTGGCCTGCTGGACTCCTTTCTTCGTGGTCCATGTGACTAAGGCACTGTGTGAGTCATGTGACATCGGGCCGATGCTGATCAGTGTGGTCACGTGGCTTGGATATGTGAACAGCGCCGTCAACCCTATCATCTACACTGCCTTCAATGTGGAGTTCAGAAAAGTCTTTCACAAACTGCTTTGCTGTCGCTCATGAGGCCAAATGCTCTATTTAGCAAAAATCTTAATTGATAATGAATCACTGAATAATTCAAAAAATAATCATAAAAAAACACCTTCAAGATCTGAGCACACAATGGTCTTGGAATTGTCTAAAGAAATTAAACAATAAAAAACAACAGATTACTGAAAGCAATGATGGACACAAACAGCACAGTGGAGTGTACCATTGAGGAAAACTTCTGATGCCTTTGTTAAGTGAACATTTTCTTGTAAAATTACTGCTTGAATGCTACAGTATATAACAAAATACTGTTAATTTCATAGCCCAGAGGCATAAAATATGTGAAAACAGTCATCTGTGCTTGATATGTGATTGGTATCAGTGTTAATTAAATATTTCTAGATTTCTTTTTTTTCCTCTTCCTTTTTTATTTTATTTTTTTATTTTTATTTTTTTGTGTGTTGGTTCCTTTGAATATAGTTAATGCAGAATTAACAGGCAGGTCTTTTTTATGGTTGAAGAGCAAGTCGACACATTTAGATCACAAGCTATGTTTGGAATGACATACTAGCATACTGCATACTAAGCAGTATATTTAGTATGATGCCTAAAAAAAATTATGCAATATATGGAATGATAAACACATTTAAACAGTTTCAGAACTTGACACATTGTATGCTTACTTCAAGTACAATTCAGTTATCATCTTGTATATGGTTAATGTGCACTTTTATTTTAAATATTCGTGTTAATGTATTCTAAAATGAGAAATTTGCATACTTCACCCAGTATGCATATTATATACTATAATATGGCTATAGTATATACTAGAAATTTGCTGTCTACTACAAGTATAGTACTATGCTTATGCTATTCTGAATACAGCAATTGATTCTGAAAGGTGCTTGTAGTGAGATTGTTACTTTTTTTTTTTTTTTTTTTCACTGTAAAACCTATTAACATAGGCATGCACGTTTCATTTTCTTACGTCACCTTTAGTTAGAACAAATGATGTTAAGAAGTTAATTCTGTGGCTTCATACAAAGAGGAAAATGTTCCAGCTAATGTGCAAGAGGTTCTACTTTATATACAGTTGCCAAAATCATTGGATGCCTTTCTCTGCCCTAGTGCTCACAGTCTGCCAATTTAGTTTTATTGCAAATGTGATTCACAAAATGTGTACTGTAGATGTGCTCAGCAGTGTCTGATAATAAAACTGCAAAATAGCATGGGGGATCGTGGGTATCATCTGGGGTGGATTATAGCAATTGTGCTTCTAAGAATCAATGTTGTAAAGAGACTTGTGGAATGAGTATTGCTGTTCTTGTACAGGATCATCAGTGCATCTGTCAATTTATTGAGATGCTTTATTGCTTAAACTGTATAAATACTTTATGCAGTAGACTTCATAATTTTGATGCCACACTAACAATATGGGATTTAACCTATGATTTATGAAATTCATCGTAATGGTAATACAGTATAATTTGGGGAAAAAACAATAATAACAAAAATAGAAAATTGCAAAATGTAAGACTTTTCAAATGGTCTCATTCTTTTGGACCTCTTTTGGTGTATATATATATATATATACACTACAGTTTTAAAGTTTGGGCTTAGTAATCATTTATATTAATAGTTTTATTCAGCAAGGACACATTACATTGATCAAAAGTGATCTTTTGTAAAGTTAAATTATAATCTGAATTTAAGAATCCTGTAAAAATTGTACAGTCGTTTTCAAAGAAAATAATAAGCAGCATAACTGTTTTAAACATTTTTTTTAATGTTGTCACATCCTTGGACTTTTGTGTTATGTTGTCATTGCCTATGTGCTCCGTGACCTAGTTTTCCTCAGTTGCCCCGATTAGTGCATCTGTTCTCCTGTCCTTGTTAATCTTCTTTTTGCTAATTTGTTTGCCTGTATTTATAAGCCTTCAGTTTCTGTCTACTCATCGTCCGGTATTGTGAATGTTGCCCTTACCTGTGTCTCCTGCCTGTCTCCTGTTATTAACCTTTCTGTGGATTTATTAAAGACTTTTTGAGTGGATCTTCATCTTTGTGCATGTGTCTAGACCATGTAACCTGACAGAATACCAGACGGATACGGATACTTTTTTTTTTTTTTGCAGCAATCTTCTTTTTTTTTTTCATCATTCCCTTCCCATGGCTATCCCTGCTGTTACACTCTTCTGCCTGGAGCAAGGGGATTAATCCCTCGAAGACCACACGAGGGACTTCATACATCTGGTTAATCTCACCACCTTCTCGGACTGCTCGCTGTGTGTTTAATATCTAATCAGCCTCAGCTAGCGGTTCAGTGCTAGCCTACCCGTTGATGTTCCTCGAGGGAGTTTCGCCGCTTTTATTGGAGTGTTTGCTGGAGAGGAATGGACAGTATTTTTCCATCTGCCCTGCTGAGGAAGATATCTCCAGCCCCACTCCTGAACCAGAGACCAGTCAGCCTTCACCACAGCTTGCACAGAGCACAACCCAGAGCCCACTGCAACCACTGAGCCTGAGCCTGCCTGCAATCAAAGAACCCAGGACAGCAGGAGCAACTGAGCGGAACATCGTCCCGGAGCCTGAGCTCAATGACGCAACTGACCAGGTGTGCGAGCCGACTTTACTGTCCATTCTGGAGGGAGTTCATATGGAGATTGCGGTCTCGGAGGGAAGCCCCCATCACACACTCGACTCTACAACTGGTCACTGGACAAAATTATGAGGAAATAATGGTTTTACTAAAGAGGATCTGATTGACTAGGTTGGGGAGGTAATTCTCTCTGTTTCTGAATCTCCTGAATCTCTGCTGGTTCTGTCCAGCTCTTCTAAGTCTCCTGGATCTCAGCTGGTTCTGTCCAACTCTCCTACGTCTCCTGGATCACCATTGGTTCTGCCCAGTTCGGCTCCTGAGCTCCGTGTTAATCTCGAGTTTCCACCCAGCCTCCTTCTACCGCCTCCTCTACCAGCAAGTTTCACAGCCTCATCTCCACTGGTTCCTTCCAGTCCCTCAGCTCACCCTCAGTCAGCGCCATTTGGGTGCTCTGATCCGCTTTGGGACTTCCAGTCTTTAGCTCCGTCTAGGCCTGAGAATCCCTGTTTTCACCTCCAGACTTCAGGTCCTGAACTCCTCCTCAGTCATCCAGCTCCACCTTGGTCAGTCATCAACCATCTGCTGCCTTGGGACTCCACTCCTCTGGCTTTGTCTCATCACTCTGTTCTTCTGGCTCTGTCAGGCTCCTCCTTCCCTTCGGCCTCTGTCGCTCTGGCTCCACCGCAGTCTTCCGGATCCCCGTCTCAGACTTTGTCACCTGATCCATCAGCTCCACCTTGGCCTTCCAGATCCTCTGTGTCACCCTGTCTCTCAGTCTGCTCTGCTCCACCTGGGTCTACATCTCAAGTTTCTCCATCACTCGTCCCCATGGTGTCTTCTGCCATTGCTCCACCATAGCGCCACCCTCTCTCAACTCTGCTCTGGGGCCACATCCTGGCTGGTCTCTGGGTCTCCACCTGGTTCCTCCCTCCATCTGAGCCGCCTTGGCTTCTCCTGTCTCCATTCTGGCTTCTCTTTCCATCTCCACCTTGGACTGTTTGTTGTCCTCCTCCAGGGTGTCCATCTTCCGCCTGAACCTCCACCAGTATTGTCTGCCTAACTTCTTGCCAGACCCTTGCCATCCCCTGTCACCATTCCATCTCTACTCCTTTGTCCTCCTCCCACGTCCCCCTCCGTCCTGCCCTCTGTTCCTGTGGTGCGAGGGAGCACCTTCTGGGAGGGAAGCAAATAGTCACATTCTTGGACTTTTGTGTTTTCATTCCCCATGTGCTCCGTGACCTAGCTTTTCTCAGTTGCCCTGATTAGTGCATTATTGTCTCCTGTCCTTGCTAATCATCTTGTTTGCTCATCTGTTTGTCTGTCTTTATAAGCCTTTAGTTTCTGTCTACTCATTATCCGGTATAGTGAATGTTACCCCTGTGTGTCTCCTTCCTATGTCCTCTTATTCACCTTTCTGTGGATTTATTAAAGACTTTTTGAGTGGATCTTTCATCTTTGTGCATATGCTTAGACCAGATTACATGACAATTCTAATAGCATATTAACCATTTAGGCGCCAGATGTTTTATCCTAAAACATTTAATTTTGACATCTTCATTTCAAAAGGCTATATTTTAAAAGTGATAAAAGATAGAGACTTGCTGTCAATTATAAAGATATTAAGGATGACCCAATGTTTATGTAGGATAAAGTTTAATGTCTAGCATGGTAAAAAATCTCCCGCCTCGTTCCACGCAACACTAACACGCCTGCTAATTTCGCGATGAACAGGGAAACACTGTTTACACCACTGACATTAGATAATAATAATAATAATAATAATAATAATGCCAATATTCGCTGACAATATTGCTCTGATAAAATTGCTCACTCTCACACTAGCTCCACTTTTGTTCGCACTGATTCAATGTGCTCTAGCTTGAAGATTTTGTATAGAAGCATGACGTTTTTTGAGTCAGAGATGAAGTATTACATGTCTGCTATCTGGTGAATCTCTGCTATCCTTATGAAATTTGACATCCTATTTGACAAAATCGGCCGTTTTATTCAGTGCCGCATCTTGTCGAGTAAACTCGACCGTGTCGCCAAGAGGGTTAAAATTATTTCTGAATCACATGGCACTGAAAATTCAGCTTTGCCATCACAGGAATTAATGACTTTTTATATATTTCAATAGACAATTGTTCTTTTAAATTACTATTATTGTTTTTACTCCATTTTGATCTAATAAATGTAGCCCTTCTGAGAACAAGAGACTTAAAACATAAAAAAAAAAAAAAAAACTGGTACTGTATATATACAATCATTCAAAGTTATTCATAATAAATGTACATTTCACAAGAAAGGATTTTAATATGCAACCACAGACCAAGTGAGGGAAAAAAAATTACGATTTGTTTGTCTTATATTGCAGAAAAACTACTGAATATTAAACAATTTTAGTAGGATTGCCATAATGCAGTCAATGGAAACCCGGCTGAAATGTTCAGAATGTTTATGTCAGTTTGAGCTGAACACTGATTAATATCTATGAGTCATAAGAGACACCATGTATCCTGCACATGTATAAATCAGAATCAAAATGCCCCAGAGAGCACTATATCTGTACTCATCAGATAAATAGTTCCCAAATTAAAAAATCTGTCATTATTTACTCACCTTCATATCATTTCAAACCTATATGCAATGGCTGTTCATAGTGACCAGGAGCTTGAAAAACCACAAAATAAATTTGAGAGTGAGTGAAAATTGGCAGAACTTTAATTATGGGTGAACATTTCCTTTAAAGTAGTCTCATTTCCCAGTGGGAATGAATATAGCATTTACAAGTAGATATACCAGCAATCATGCAGTTTGCTGCATGTTGATAATGAGAATTGGTTAATGAGTTGAGGTTTACAAGTGATATTAATTTGCCGTACCTTCTGTGCTAGATTATAGACATCAGATGTTTAATGTAAAGTGTGCACTGCTGCATTACAGAGAACTGAATTGAACTGTGAGAATGCTAGAGTTTCAAACTCCACATGAGGGTAATTAGCTGCTAATTTGAAATATTGATGACTCATCCAGCACTACACAGTATGTTGTCCAACCAAATGCTTTCTGTAAGAATACCTTTTACCACCTGCCACCAACTAGCAATGGCAATTTTGGCTGACAGTTATGGCATAAATTAAAACCTACTGGCTGCATGGGTTTGAAGCTGCAATGAACTGGAAGTAGCAACAGATATTTTCTTCTTTATTGTGACGCATAAATGAATGAATTATAAAAAAAAAGGGTAGTGGTTGTTGATTGGATGGAGGCAGATCTGAATGTGTCCTGGTAGTCGATTGACCAGACACTAACTCAAACTCAGTGTCATATACTGTAGATGGATGGATGAATTGATGGATTGATGGATGGATAGATAGATAAGGTGTTGCTTGCAAAAACTACTCAAAGAAGATGAAAAATGGCAATTAAAACAACAAAGATGAAGATGGAAACGACAACAACAGACACGGGACAAGGTCGGAAGATTCATACATTTGCACAAAATATAAATTGAGTACAAAGAGCATAAAACAGTAGTGCCAGATGCCTGTACTGACTTTATAAGGCTAGAACAGTAAACAGTGCACAAGATATAATGCAAGCATGTATCCGGTCTACACCACTGAAATAACCTCTAATATAGCCAAGCAGCAATTTTATATAAGATTTATATAATCACAAAGATTAATTCAACATCCTTCCAAGTCTTCACAGTCTTGTTCTCAATCCATGTGAGTGCACTTACATATGCTGATTAAAAATTAGGTGTATAATATATTAGTGTACAAAGGATAACCTTGACATATTTTAATCCTGACACAGACCTATTGATAGAGCAAAATCATGTAAAAACCATCTGCAGGCTTACTCACACCACAGTGTCAGAATGACTCACAGTATCAACTCACTCCTCTCAGAGCTTTTGTGATTTGGTTCCATTTAATGTAAGATGCAAAACCTATTCATCTTACTCCTCTTGTTTCCCTCTTTTTTTCTCTCCTCAAAATTAGTTTTGAGCTGCTTTGCAATGATGTGTATCATGAAAAAGTTCTCTACATATCCAGACAAATTGAATCTCTGCAAGATTCTTTAATGGTCGCGCGGTACAACTTGGAGCTGTCAGAAAATTCTGAGCTTTAATTACAAGTTCTGTGAGGCTGTGAATGATTTTTTGCAAGTTGGAATGCAATTATGGTAAGAGGGTAAGAGTAGGTCATTCAAATATTCTATATATATATAGAACATTTATATAGAATATTTATATATAGTATACATACTGTTTCATATCACGTACACGATACAGTATATTCTGTAAAAATGGTGAGTATAGAAAGCTAACCAATGCTATCATTTACAGAAGTGTTAGCATACATGTTAATCATGGTAGCAATTACAAAAAGCCTGGAGATGACAAAAGAGAAAAGAGATGACATGAAGAGTAAAGTGGAGACTGAGGGAGAAATTATTTGACTCTGTATAGCACTCATAGATTAAGCACAAATCACGTCAGTCACACAATCAAAAGCCAGTATAAATAAGTGAAGTTGAGCCTGGTTGAAGACTCATTAAAAGGCTTATTTCCTTCATCAGTAGAAGAAGGAAAGGGCAATTTTCCAGTGGCCAAATCCAGAATAATATTTCCTGCTTCATTGGTTCCGCTCAGGAAAGTGACTGAAATATTTGAAGTGCTCCTGTCACACCGGGGAAAGCACAAAAATGTCCTTAAATTCTGATGAAGGGCATATTTCATCAAAATAACTGCAGCTCAATGAGAGATATTTCTGACATGTGTGCCCACAGTCTTATTTAATTGTGCATCCAGCGCTGAAGGAAAGGTCAGTGGATCAGAACAATGGCTGAGTGGCCACTAAACCCAATCAAACCAAGTGAGGAAATTGGCCTTTACGGAGACAAAAGACAGGAGATATCGGCGGACAGAAGAGGGTAAGAAGAAATTACAAATAAACTAAAAAGAAAAGGAAATGCAAAGACAGGAAAAACAAAGAGAGAAGAGCGAGAGACACTCAGAGAATCAATGGAATAAATGGAGATTGGACAAAAAATATATTATACTGTATATGATTTCAATACGGCAGTCTCTCACAATGAAATGAATAAACCACCGATCTACAGTATAACAGGGAACATAATATAGATCAGTGGTATAAACAGGATCAGCATGGTACAGCTAATCCAACGCTGAATCACAGAGCGGCCTGGAGATACACACAGCTCTTTCATTCAGAGATTTGATCAAATTCATGACGCAAGAATTAATTAAAACTCATTTTCATTATGTAAGAGTTTTTCTAACTGGGTAAAATAAAGATTTAAATGTTAAGTGTACCATTTTTTTAAAATGTTTGTCCAATATACAGAGACTGTGTGTGGTCTGTTTGGGGCGGGGTTACTTGTTTGTCCAACCAATGAGAGATAGGGGAGTGTTTGGGGAAACACTTTAAAAAATATTTTCAATTAATGGCACTGTAGTTGCCCAGAATTTACTTTTAAAACAAAAGTATACATATGTAAACTTAAATAAATAATAATAAAAAAATTCTAAAGTTACTTTTACCAATCATTATAATATATATTTTTATTTAGAGCATAATCATTGTTAACATAAAAGTATTAAATATGTTTTTTCATAATTAAAGCTGAAATAAAATACAATAGCACTTTATAATAAGGTCCTATTAGTTTACATAAATAATTTACTAACAATGAACAATGCCTTTGTTACTGTAGGCCTTATTAATGTTACCACATATGTTACACTAATGATAACAAATAGAACCAGAAAAATAGAATAATAATGGAATAAAATATTACATGAAAAATAAAAAGTTGTTACTTTGGCAACTAACTAAAATAAGTTATTATAAACCTATATAGAAATCTGAAAACTAATTTAAAAAAATGACAAAAGCACATTAATGACTAAAACCTAAATTAAAAATATAAAAAATAAAAGCAAACTCTAAATCTTAATACTGTAATAGTGTATAAATGATAGTAGACAGCTAAACCAGCTGAACACAATCCCACAATCTGAACAATTTGCAAATCACTTTAAGGAAATCTAACTCGTATACATTTTAGATTTGTCTGTGAGTTTGTGCACATCAAAAATAATTATATTCCATGCAGTAGGCCTATTAACATACAGATTGCAATGGTGTGCATAGTATTCAATATTTCAATGCATATGTGACTGAAAATGAATTAAAAACACAATTTTGTAAGAGTATATTCTTGAATGCGTGCATGTGTCCATGTGCACACTGAGCTCTCTCCTCATGAGGACATGTACATCTGTCAACCCCAGCGGGAGCTCTAGAGGTGAACTCAGTCTAAGAGCCATCAAGTTCCCAAACAAACAAGGAAATCTCCAACGGCCCCTGCTGCCCTGCAAATCATCTCCAGATAATGTGCCTAAGAGGTGCTGAAGCTGACAGGGAAGGACATGGATCAGAAAGCAGTGATGGAGGATAATGAACTCCTCTGTGAGCCCCGCCGATCAATGCAAACAACCCTCTGATTGACTGCGTAGCTACGAGAGCAGAAACTGAAGGGTTTTTTCTTAGAATTTGCACATGCCTTGAGAACCTACAGGTGTGGTAGCTGGGCCCAGCTATGAGAAGTGAATGTCCAAGTGTATAATCCACAGTGCAAGAAGTGTAAGCCAATTATCTCCCCTTATATGTGGTGTTAAGGAGTGGTCCCACCGAAAGCAGATCAGCCTAGCAGCCTGTTATCTCATACAGAGAGAGGAATAGCAGAAGATTGTAGGTCAATTGGACGTTCTCTCACTCAAGTTCATAGATAAAACCCTGGCACTTCAATAGATTTTCAGTTATCAGTTCCAGCAGTTATGGTGCAAGAGCCACACAGACTCCTTAAGCAGTAAACATCGATACAAGGGAAGGAAATCTGTCAAATCATGCACAGGTCCCATTTCAAACATTAACGAAAGCGAATGGAGACCAGGTGCTTTCAAGTTAAAAAAACAAACAGCAAAGACACAAACAAAAAAACAAGCAAACAACAACAAAAAAACATTATTGTGTGTTATTATCATCAACTAAAAAAATAAATAAGTAAATGAAAGGAATATTAAAAAACAAAAAAATTACAAAAGCAATAAAAAAAAAACATAATACAAAACGCAAAAAACATAAAACATGAAGGAAATAAACAAATAAAAAAAATGTATTCTCAAATTGATATGAAAACTTAAATTAATAAAACTTTAAATATTGATAAAAACTAGTACTTATGTATAATACTAAAATAACACTAAATACTTTTATTAATTATTAATTACAAACATATTAATTACTATTTGATTTTTACATCATTCTCTAGTATTAGTTATACCATTTGTAATTTACATATAATTTTTTAAAACATATTTTGCATGTGTTACAGTCATGGACATTTTTGGAAAAAAATATTCTAAAAATGAAAAAGTATTTTTTTTTTTTTATTAAGAATTTATTGATAAAACGCACGTAATTGTCACTAAATTGTGTCAAAATGCAAAAAGAAAAAATGCTTTTGTGTGTAATGTGACCTGGAATAAATTATTATATATAATAATAAATTGTAAATAAATTATACCAAATCTCGGTAAGGATCTTGAGATCCTTTAGACAGACTGACAGCAAACAGGCCAACCCGCCCTCAGTCTGAATTTTACATCATGAGGCAGCAGATCATGTGTAATGACAAACTATTAGCATTTGCACACCTTGGACTGTATTAGCGTCAGCGCCTGAGCTAATGTTCTCAGTTTAACCTCCCTCTCATCAGCCAGAGTTATCCTGTCCTGAAAATGCTGTCTAAGCCCTCGCTCTGCTGTGTGAGAGCTCTTAATTCCCTCATTGTGTCTCTCTCTCTCTCCCTCTCGGCAGCCCTGACTTAACTAGCCAGAGAAATCTGTTGTGTTTGGCACTGTGGCTGCCCGCTGTTCCCTGTGGTGCAGGTTCCAGTCCCCCTCAGAGGACAGACATGTGGCGAGGGACAGGAGCGTCTACCGCAGGAAGTGACAGCAGGATCCCCTGAGCTCAAAAACAAAGGATAGCCACCAGCCGATCAACGGTGAGGAAATACTGAGGGCGTTCGGTCTAGTGTGTGATTGTGTTGTCTACACTTCACAGGACATTGACAACAGGTGCTTTCTTGTTACGACTGTAGCAAAAGCTCACTCTTCCCAGCAGGCTTGAGTTTTGTAAACCGTGCTGTTTTGACCAGTTTTCGTGATTAAGTAGATGCTTGATGCAGACAAAAGTATATATTTTGTGTCTGTATTAATAGACAGGTTGATAGATGTTCAGTGACCTCTGTAGATCAGTCTCAAAACAATCGGATTACTGAAGCATCCATTCAGCATAGCTTGGCAGGCCTGATCTTATAAAGATGACAGGAATACAGATAAATGGCTTTGTGACTTTGACAAGAATATTTCATTTGTCTTCACTCTTACATATTAAGTGATCTGTATCAGAAAGTCTGTTATTTTTCAGTTTGCCGACTAGCCCTGCTTCATACTAATAGTCTTATTATGCTTGAGTTCATGTCCAAAGCTGCTCTAATGAGTCTGATGTTCTCATCTGAGGAGACGGCATGAGTCATCGCACTTCAATTTATGCTGGACCTCGCTCGAGTTGCCGACCTTTCTCTGTAGTGTTTCTTAATGCGTTTCTGCAGATTTTTTTTTTTTAGAATTACAGAAAAATAACTTGTTATCATGAACTGATGTAATGTTATACTCAAACTAGCCTGAATTACTACAATTCTGTTCCTGTATCTTACACTCTCAGGTAAAAAAGCTTTTAAAGGGTACCCTATTTGTCCCTAACTGGGTGCATATTATTACCTTAAAGGGACAGCGCAGCCAAAATTAAAGATGCTGTCATTATTTACTCACCCTAAACTAAAACTAAAAATAAATCTATTTTAAGCAGTTTTTAGATACTTTGGGAATACACTTTAATAACTAGTGAAATTAAATGGTATAATGTGATTTGTGACACTATTCTAAATGTTTTATTAATTATCTATTAATTATTAGCTAATTAACTTATTTTTACCATACATTTTTGGGGACTTACTGTAAAAGACTAAATCTACCCAGCCTTGTTATATATATATATATATATTATTGCAGTAATAATATTAATAATGTAAAAAAACAGTATTTATAATTTCAATTGAATATTTAATATTTGAATATAGAAAATAAAATTAAATATAATTTATTCCTGTAATGACAAAGCTGAATTTTCTGCAGTTATTACTCCAGTTTTAAAATCATTCTAATATGGTGATTTGTTGCTTAGTTATCAATTATAATAAAAATTTAAAACTCTTGTGCTGCTTAATACTTTAGGCAGTTGTTGTTAAATTGTCATGATCCTGCCCTCGTGTCCTTGATTTTTCCTAGTCTTGAGGCAGGATCATGACAGACCCTTGTTTTGTGTACAAGCGCATGGCCTTGTCTTTGGGCCATGTGCTTGTGTTGTCTCGTTCCCTTGCCCCGCCCCCCTTGTTATCCTAGTCGTGTCGTGATTGCCCTATCTGTGTCACCTGTCGTGTCTTAATTGTTCCCCCTATTTAGATCTCCTAGTGTGCTCTGTCTTGCGTCGGTTCATTGTGTTACTTACGTGTTTCTCAGATGTGTTCCACACTTGTGACTGTGATTGTATCCTGTATACCGTGAGTGTTTGTTTATAGTTAGTGTTTAGTGTCTTTATCTGGTCAGCCCTGTCTTGTTTGGTTATTAAGTCCTTACCCTAGCCCTTGTTTTTCCCCCTCGTGGGTTTTTGTTTTCCCTTTTTGTATTTAATAAACCCTTTGTTGAGAATCCCTGTCTGCACCTGAGTTCCTCCCTTACCAATACCTGACAGAATGAACCGACCAAAAGGGAACTCAGCAGACAGGAGGCAATACTGGATGTTGTCAGCCAGCAAGCGAGATTGTTTTGAGGGCTCTCGCCTTGTGGTGTTCCGGGGGACCAGGGGAGGTCGTTCCGGAGCGAGCGGGCGAGAGGAGGAGCCCCAGAGGTCCCCACCTACCCAGCTGCCAACGGTTCCAGAGGGTCGTATCCTGGCCGTGGCCACTCTGGGGGATCAGGCACATCCCTCACCGAGTCCTGAGGTGCCTCCCACACCCGTCGGTCTCCCCGGGAAGCGAGGGAGACGGTTATCGTGGGAGTCTGCCTCGGAATCGTCGGAGTCAGCCCTGCCAGAGACCGAACTCCCCCAACCCGCCTCTGACCCAGCTGTGGTCTCTGCACCGCGCCCAAGGAGGAAGAGGAGGAAGAGGGGGCCTGCCGGTCCTGTGACCCCGTTTCCTCCCGTGCCAGCAGCGGAGAGCGCTGGCGTGCCCGTGCCAGCAGCGGAGAGCGCTGGCGTGCCCGAGCCAGCAGCAGTGAGTGTGCCCGAGCCAGCAGCAGTGAGCGCTAGCGTGCCCGAGCCGGGAAAGAAAGCTGTATGCAAGTCGGCAGTCGTGAGAGCGGAGGAGAGAGCCGCGGCCGACTCTGCAGCAAAGACTCTTGTACAGTCGGTTTCATCTCATAAGGAGATGCCAATTGTCCTAGCTGCTAAAGCATTTTCTGATTATTTGTCCCGTCTTGTCCAAATTTTAGAAATCCCCGTCAGTCCTGTCTTTTCCCCTGACCCTGTCCCCAGAAGTCCCAAATGTCCAGCCGTTGTCTCCCCGTGTCCTGTTGATGTGGCCCCGTGTCCTGTTGATGTGGCCCCGTGTCCCGTTAATGTCCCCCCGTGTCCTGTGGTCCCCCCGTGTCCAGTAGATGTTGTCCCCCCGTGTTCCGTAGATGTTGTCTCCCCGTGTCCAGCCGTTGTCTCCCCGTGTCCAGCCGTTGTCTCCCCGTGTCCAGCCGTTGTCTCCCCGTGTCCAGCCGTTGTCTCCCCGTGTCCAGCCGTTGTCTCCCCGTGTCCTGTTGATGTGGCCCCGTGTCCTGTTGATGTGGCCCCGTGTCCTGTGGTCCCCCCGTGTCCAGTAGATGTCGTCTCCCCGCGTCCCGTAAGTGTTGTCCCGCGTCCCTTGTCTGGTCCTGTCATGTCCCCTGTCAGTTGTCCCGAGACCCCTCCCCGTCCCTCACCACCCAGACCTGCCCGTACCCCCCGTCGTCAGCCTTCGTCCTGTCCTCCTAGGATTCCTACCCCTCCCACCCGCCCTGGTCTGTCCCCCATGAACTTTGTGGTCCCGCCCCCTCCCCTTCCCTGTTTGTTTTTTTTTATTTGTCACCCCAACCCTGCCGTTGTGTTTGCCTTTGTTGTTATTTGTCATGTTCTTTTGGTTTGTGTCTGTGTCCCAGTCTGTCATGTCAGTCATGTCCCGTGTTTGATGTTCCCTTGAGGAGCGTCTGGAAGCCGCTCCTTAAGGGAGGGGTTCTGTCATGATCCTGCCCTCGTGTCCTTGATTTTTCCTAGTCTTGAGGCAGGATCATGACAGACCCTTGTTTTGTGTACAAGCGCATGGCCTTGTCTTTGGGCCATGTGCTTGTGTTGTCTCGTTCCCTTGCCCCGCCCCCCTTGTTATCCTAGTCGTGTCGTGATTGCCCTATCTGTGTCACCTGTCGTGTCTTAATTGTTCCCCCTATTTAGATCTCCTAGTGTGCTCTGTCTTGCGTCGGTTCATTGTGTTACTTACGTGTTTCTCAGATGTGTTCCACACTTGTGACTGTGATTGTATCCTGTATACCGTGAGTGTTTGTTTATAGTTAGTGTTTAGTGTCTTTATCTGGTCAGCCCTGTCTTGTTTGGTTATTAAGTCCTTACCCTAGCCCTTGTTTTTCCCCCTCGTGGGTTTTTGTTTTCCCTTTTTGTATTTAATAAACCCTTTGTTGAGAATCCCTGTCTGCACCTGAGTTCCTCCCTTACCAATACCTGACATAAATATTTTTAAGCTTTATTTTTCCAGCATTCTTTAATGAACTGAAAGTTCAAAAGAACAACATTTATGTCAAATTGAATTGTTTGTTACAATGTAAAAGTCTTTTATTCAGTTTGCTGAATACAAGTATTCATTTATTTTCTTTTTTTATCGTACTGAAAACAAACTTGGACAGTAGTAGTGTTGTACAGTAATATTTATGAATTAATTTTTAAATTATACTTCTAAAAACTTTTACATTCATTTACAATAAAATCAGTTGCAGCATTGTGTGCATCTTTTTTAAATGAATGATTCTTTTAAATGACTGACACTTTTCATAATCTCTTAAACTGCACTGGCAATCACCGTGGAGGAATGCACTATATGATCTCTGCAGATGAGTGCTCTCAAATATGAGATTAAACTAATCAAATCAAAACAACACAATACAGTGGCATTGCTAATTCTACATATACTGCTGCTAAAACTCTGAAGATCTTTAATTTGGTGAAGTGGTCTTAATCAACACTGGCAGACAAACTCAGACATAAACAGCAAGCTGCCATGTGCAGCAAGAATATTAAACCATATTGTGCTGTAATCCCATAATCTTGAGACCTACTTCCTGTTTCGTATTAATTGCTCGATTTAATCCCTAATCACATGCAATCCACATACAGTCATTATGTATCCAAACAATCATTGATTACATCTGGCATGAATGCACAATATGGAGGAGCTTCTGACATGGTTAACATGGTTAGCAAGCTCTACTGACACTGGATTACTTTTTTTCTGACACAGGATTGCACAGGTAAAAAATGTAATCAAGCCATTGTCCTGAAACATGAATTATTAATTATTAGACTCTTTACACAAATTGCATTTAAACTACTAAATTATATAACTTATCATTTAAATATATTGCTATTTAGGTCTTGGCTAAAAACTGACAAGCAGTAAATAAAAACGTCCCACATTATAATGCATTAAGTAAAATTAAACTGTTAATTAAACTCTATACATTAATATTGATTTTAATGGCTTTGCAATTTAAGCATCATAATGTAATGTAAAATAAATGTGATTATAGGCTAAAATCCAACGCTCAATTTCATACAATACATAACAGTGGGTCCCTGGTCCGTCTCTTCTCTATCATTATCATTTCTACCAGATAGTGGAATAAAAACCTCTAATGTTAAGATTGGGGTCAGTAAGATTTAGTTTTTCTTTTAATTAATGAGTAGTTTTACCAAGGATGCATTCATTTCATCAGAAAAGCGACAATAACGGCATTATAAAAGATTTTGGTTTCAAATAAAAGCTGTTGTTTTGAGTTTTTATATTTAACAAAGAATCCTGAAAATGGATCCACCACAATATTAAGCAGCACAAACACAACTGATATTAAATCAGCATATTAGAATCATTTCTGAAGGCTTGCGTGACAGTGAAGACTGGAGTAATTCAGCTTTGCCATCACAGGAGTAAATGATATTTTTAAATATATTACAATGGGAAATTATTACAATTCTGTATATATATATATATATATATATATATATGCATATATATATATATATATATATATATATATATATATATATATATATATATATATATATATATATATAATTTCAAAAGTTTACACCCACCCCAGCCAGTCTGAAGGACTGTCCTTATAACCTTTCCCAGGGAGGACAGGAGTGATGGTGTCCTCTAGTGGTCATGGGATGAATCCCCAGTAAAGGAATAATCCCCCCCCCCCCCAATGACAATCCTGTTATTATTTACTAATCCTCATGCAGTTATTTCTTTTCTTGTACAGAAAACAGCTACATACAAATTTTGCTTTGACAGCATGCAGGTTTGAAATAAGGGAATTCAAATAATGACAAATATTTCATTTTGCATGAACTATCCCGTTACATCCAACAAAATGATCAATAATTAAATATAAGATGGGTTAAAATGTGTAGTAGGGCACAAAAATGCAGCGATCTCTTTTAGTCACACCTGGACAGCCAGCAAAACTTAAGAGGGGAAACAACAGTTCTTAGGCAGCTTTGCAGGCATTATGTGAGGATTTGAGACAAGCTCTTATGTGAAGGATCAAAAGTGTGGCCTGGAGGTCATGTAACCGACATCACTGCCAGGCTGCTGGCTTGACACTGGCTAAAGACTTCATAATAGGTTTGAAGAACTAGGAAAGACCTTGGGTGAAGAATAACATGACTAAACAGAAGTAAACAAACACTTTATTGGTGAGAGGTGAGACTGTGTCTCTCAGGTTTTAGTAATTCGTTTATCGGTTTGACTTGGCTGATGAATTTCAGATGGTGGCGCCACAGTATAAATATGCTTTGTTAATCTGATTGAATTGACCTTTGGTGTGAATAAGAAAGTCTGCTCTTTGTGACAGGTAAGATGAGCGCTCTAAATCCTTCAGAGCGACTGACTGTCAGGGTTTGGCATTTCTTTTACAGCAAGGAGACGTGAGCCCAGGGGAATATCCACCATGTTGATGCCATGGAGATTGTTCTTCTGCCAGATGGCACTGAACATATTCTATCACATCGCAAAAGGTAAACACCTCTCTGAAATCAGGATCCACAAAGGCTGATTTTCACGAATCACTGCTCTGCCATGTAGTAGATGTTAACACGTGCGCCTGAAATGGTTATGAGGTTGTGGAAATGATGATGAGTCTCTGAATGGCTCTCTTCTATTGATGAGCCTGTCGGAAAGTCATGCAAAATCTCAAATGTGTTTTCTTGACAGAACTGAGATTGGGAAAGGGACCGCAAACAGAGACTCTTGATTAAAGCAGACATTGAACTGTATTCACAACTGATTTTACGTTCATAACTTGGCAAATTTCAGGATTTTTGACAACAACATAAGCCAAACAATATGCAGGGACTTGATTTGATCCATTAGAAATGATTGTGGCCCCAGTGTTGTGCAAGGGCCCCAGTCAAGGCCCTCATGATGTGTGCTTGTGGACTTGTGGCCTTTTACTTGTGCATCTGTGAAGTTTATAAGATCGCGGAGCCAATTGTTATTTTATATTTGGGAAGGGGAAAAGTTATAATATAAGAGAGCTTGGTAAAAATACCTGGAAAAAGAAAGATGTTTCAGATGCGGTACAAGTTGCTTACATTTTTTTTAATCAAATATTATGAAAATAAACCTTTATTCTTGTCATAAAATGTGTACAGATTTGTCTAGATACCAAAGTCAGCAATCAAAAGTCAGAGCTATAAAACATTTCTCATCCAATTTATAAGACCAATCTATATGGACAGTCTGTTCTGTTGTATTAGCAATTGTGTCTTTTGGTACTATTGATTTTGTAAACAAAATATTAATTTAGTGAATTTAATTAGGTACTTTAATATGAATATTAAATGACATATTAGGGGGAATTTCCGAGTTCTGATTACTTCAGAATAAAAATAAAACAAAAAAAGAGTAAGATTTCGAAGATGTTAACTCCAAATTCTGAAGAAAAAAAAAAACTAATTAATAAATTAGAATTAAAGTCTAAAGTGAAAATTCAGGAGTCAGAATTGTGAGGTAAGAATAAGATTTGCAAGGTGTTCATTTCCGAATTCTGAGAAAACGAGTCAGCATTGTGAAGTGTTAAGTCTGAATTAAAACGTGAGCATTGCAAGAAATCCGCTTGGAATTGTAGAACTAAAGAGAAATGCAGTGTGAACTCTTCTAAATCCACAAATATAACTTCCAAGATGTTAACTCACAACTGCAAGATATAAACTCAGAATAAAGATAGAATTGTGCATGTTACAATTATTCCTGCTCTCCCTGCTATTACAAAGGTGTTGCTTTATAAATTAGCTTTGCAGTCTGTGATTGTATGGATGATTTGTGTGTTGTCCTCATAATCTAATCAGTCTCTCATCTGTACGGCAGCCAGTTTGTGCCTTGGTGGTCAAGACATATTTGCCACGGTCAGAGAGAACAGTCTCACTGGAGAGTTCATAGCCAACCTCAGCATCAACGGAGACCCTGGAGCCAGTAGCATCCGCTTGTGTCTCACTGGAGAAAACGCTGACTGGTTTTACCTTGAAGGCAGAACGATCCGCCTCAACTCGTCGTTTTCAAGGATCTTAGATCGAGAGGTGATTAACACGAGTAGTGGCTGTTAGCGTGTGGAGGCGAGCTAGAATAACACTGAAGCATTAGGACCGCCAGAAACACTGGAGGAGTTTTAAGCCATAGTTTAGTGATTTAAAATAGAATGTCTATTAATTACTGTTGTAATTTGTTGTTATTATTAAGCTTTATTTCACCAGATTCGTCTGTTGAGACCAGGCCAAAACAACATAAAACATTACAACATAATGCTTTAATCCTAAAATGGGTTTTGTATGTATGTGTTTGTGTGTGATAATTGTGAGATGACCCAATTAACAGATTTTTTTTCCTGTGGTAATTTACAGGTGCTGGGATCCGTTCTGATAGCTGCTTTGACGTGTTATGAAGATAATATAATTAGGGTATGGTATGAAAACGCATTGCCAAAATAATGATGCTTGATCCTGGAGTGCAATTAACCCCCGTTCTCGTATTTCAGAGTCGATATCGAATCATGGTGGAAATATTGAATGAAAATGACAATATGCCATATTTCCTTGAAGACACAATTCAACCACGATATATAAGTGAGGTAAACATTTTTACGCTAGATTTTTGACTCTAATCTCCTGTGTGAAATGAACCTTTTACATTTTACATGTGGGATTATTCGAATGAATCATTATAACCTAGAGTCCTGACGCGAATCCTGACTCTGTTCACAGTTGCTGAGTGTAAACTCGATGGTGTTCACAGTAAAAGCTAGAGATGGCGATGGAGACACGATCACTTATATGACCGACAAATCTACAGTGAGTGACGCATTCAATAAAGGACAAAATTACAGATGAAAGACTGAAAGAAAGGTTTTGCAGTATTCTGTCTGCAGCTGACTGACTAATCCTCAAACCAGCACAATACAGAGGCCACAGACATGTATTTGTACAACATAAAAATACATGGATGCTATTAGAGAACCCCTTTTCCTTTCCAGAATCCAAGAGAGCATTACCAGCACTGTGTGTCTCTCATTCAGGCCGATGCCAGCTATTTTAGGATTGATCTGCCCAACAGCGGGATGGTGATCCTGGATAAACCGTTGGACTTTGAGACTAAAAACCAGCTGCAGGTGGTCATATTTGCTGTGGTATGTAGCACATGTTATTCACATATGTGCCGACTGGCAATCACAGGACATTTATGTGCTGGAAGGGAATCAGAATTAAGAACGGCCATTCTTGCTGTTTAAATCAACAGGAGACGAACACAAAAGAGAAGTACAGCACAACAGCGACAGTCACCGTGAATGTTCTAGACGGTGATGACCAGTATCCTCAGTTTCAGCCATGCGTACCAGTTGATGAAGATGGAGATCATAATATCTGCACCAACCCTGTGTACAGTGTTAACATCACAGAGGCAGATGAGGTATGTGGTAACATTTTAAAGTACAGCTGATTGATTTAGCTGAAAATTACCTTTTGTACACACTACTGTTCAAAAGTAAAAACAACAACAACAACAACAACAAAATGTGTTTTGCATTTATTCAGCAAGGAGGGATTAAACTGATCAAAAATGGACATTAAAGGAATTTATAATCTTAAAAAGAAATCTGTTTCAAGTAAACACTCTTATTTTGAACCTTCCATTCAATAAAGAATGAATGTTACCTAAACAGCAAATCAGTATATTAGAATAATTTCTAAAAGGATCATGTGACTTTTGATGGTTGTATGTACAGTATGCATGTATGTATGCATTTAGCAAACCCTTTTATCCAACGCGACTTACAGTGCATTCAGGCTAAAAAAAAATTTCCCTAACGTGTGTTCCCTGGGAATCAAACCCACAACCTCTACCACTTGAGCCACAGGTAGAAACCAGAAACCAGTTTCTACCAATTTTAGATTAATTAATACAATTATAAATAGGAAATCTACAGTATCCACATTAGCTGTATGCAAAGTGTGTGCCAAAATTAAATGAAGTAATTAGAATTTTATTTCACAGGACCAATAAGCAACAATATTGTTAAGCAATAACAATAAGTATAATGTAACATTTTTTTTTTGCATTAAAAACATAATAAAAAAACAAGTGGAGCTGTGAAGCTTTTGTCTTCACCCGCATGGTTAAATATGAATGCTCTTTATGATCTAGGATGCTGTGCTTTATTTTTCTCCGGGTCCCATTCATGCCGAAGACGGAGATAAAGACATACTGACTCCTCTAGTCTACAGTATTTTGTCAGGTGAGTTTATTGTACGTTGCATTGATCTATAAACTGTTTAACCCTTCAAATGTACATTATAGTTTTTTTTAATGATCTTCATAATGACTTTATAGGTGAAGATAATGGCAGATTTACAATCGACTCTAAAACAGGAGAAATCTCTCTCAGGCAACGTGTGGAAAACAGATTCCTCACACCTTCATTCAGACTCCGCATAATGGTATGAAGAGATGATGTCTATGTTTATGAACAAGATAATGGCTGATTTAACATGCTGATCTTCTGTATCGTGTTAACAAGGACACAGTGTGGAAGTACTGCCCTATTCAACTGCCATATTGCAAACCATAATGACAGACAATAAAAAGACAATAAAAAGAAATTGAATTGAACATAAATGTGTGGGTTATGTGACACAGTGATGGCATCAAAGTTCTCATCATAACTGCCCTTTGTAAACTCTGACAGGCTGCGCAGGCGAACGACCCAAAGAAATATTCGGTGGCGACGGTACTGGTGCATGTGGTGTCGGAGAACCGGTTTCCTCCAATCTTCAACAAAACCGTCTACAAAGGGTTCCTCACCGAGAGCTCCAGTCCTGCTACTCTGGTCACTACCTACGGGAACCAAGTCCTGGTCGTCCAGGCCATCGACAGGGACTTCAGCGATGTACAGTGAAAACATTTCCTTTATAGGAGACACTTAATTTCAAAATGCCTGAAAACTTTCTTTAAACCATTTTCTCTCTCGCTCTCTTTTTTTTGCTCTTGTGCAGGGAATAAACCCAAAAATCCATTACACAATGCAGCCCTTGATAGGTAACACCAAACTGTACCACATTACTCAGGATGGCATTGTGATTGCAAAGACCGACCGGCTCAGAGCGTTTGATCGACACATTCTGGAGGTGACAATTATGACTAAGACTCATTGATCTACATCAGGGGTCGGGAATCTTTTTTGATCAAAGAGCCAACATAAACACTTCTGATTGGCCATTGCCTTTAACAATTCAATCGAGATGTCTGTTATTGGCTACACTGCTCAGTGCTACAAAAACACGTTGCGAATAGAAACCTTTGATGCTCTTTAAAAGCACGAACCTATGTGTGATAGAGACCTGTTATTACAGCTTTTACTTAATGGTGCTCTTGCTTTCATCTGAGCACCCTCTCATACCCCTGTAGAAACAGGCCTGGTTTACTAAGTGTGTAGACATAAAGCAATTGGGGTTTTGTGTAGTTAATTATCTTGTATTGGGTGATCTGGTCTTATAGTAATTATAATATTTTAGTTATGATTTGGGTTGTTATTGTTTTGGTGAATGTCTGTTTGTAGGATCATAAAACAGCCCTGAATACACACTTGCCCGGCACAACTGTACATATTTTATTATTCTAAACTTTTCATTAACTTCAGTAGGCTGTATAGCAAAGAAGTTGTAATTGGCTGCACAAAGCTGAAATCTATTTTTTAGTTGATTATTTCTTGGTAAAGGGTGAGAGACCTGGTGGGGTTCCCAACCACTGATCTATATGCATGCCTCATTAATGCCATATTTGTCATGACATCTCTGGTGATGTGATGCTTTTTTTATCAAAGGTGATTGCAACAGATGAGGAGTCAGGTGAGACGGCCCATGCTTCAGTGGATATTGAAGTGCTGCAGAGGGGACAACCAGGTAAATGCATTTGAGTGCATTAATTATGTTAATTTCGAGATTTCTTTAAAATCAAGGTTACAGTTAAATATGTAAAAATATGATTTTTTTTTCTTCTATTAAATTGATAAAAAAAAAGTAGAGTTGCCTTCTGAATAAAATAGAATAATATCAAATAAAATATAAGGTCAGTTAAATATTGCAATTTGGAATCTCTGTAAAATAATCAAACAAATTAATAGTAATAATAAAAAACATGGTCTTCTCCAATTCAATTTATGTTTCTTTTATGCATGATACATTATTGATCCAACTTCAGTAAACTGGAATTGCATGAATTGCTATCATTTATCTTTCCTTTGAAAGTAATATAATATAAAACATTGCAATATGAAAACTCTGTACTACAAAATGTCGTCTTTTAATTAAATTCATATTTCTTGAATATTCATACAATATTGATAAAACTCCTATAAACTGAACTTAAAGTATGAATGGTTATAATTTGTCCTTTTAATATGGCTCTTAAGTTTATCCGCATTGTTAGAATCAATTACAGATCTGTGCCATTTCTGTAAATTAATATGGTTAATCTGATTATTTATGGTTGATTTAAGAGGCATGAATAACGTGTCAAATTAGATTTAGCCTCATCGTGTTCCCATTAACCTCTATCCTTCTCCAGCTCCTCACTGCCCTGCTTTTGGCAGTCATTCAAAACCAAACTATATGATAAACGGACCAAAAAAAAAAAAAAAAAAGTCTTTGTGAGAGCTTTGTAATTTTGTCTTTCAATCTCTAAACTCTCAAACAGTACCCAGAAGTCCGTTTGGCGAGGAACGTCTGTTTGGAGAGATGAACACAGGGATGGCTGGTGGCATCGCTGCTCTTGTTCTGATAGTGGCTGTGACATTACTATTTTTCTTCCTCTGGCTGGCCAAGAGACGGAGAGAGAGACGGGATCCAGCGGACAGGGGCGCCGTAGCTCTTGGGAAAAACCCAAATGTGGTAAGAGCTTTTGAATATACAGAGTAGTAAACTTTAGTCCCTTTGAGTCAAGTCAGTTTACCTGGCTGCCATCTTGGCTACACCCTTATAGGTAGCAATTTTGTACAGTATCTAAGCAATGTGAAGAACAGCAAAAACAGCTCCTGTCTGCTCGAATGTGGAAAGACATAAACCTCCAAAATTAATTGAGCTCTATTCAAATCACCTTCAAAATCCTGCAAAATGTTCTTTAGGTTGGTCCTGTTCAAGCACATGTAGATCTTAGAACAGTAAGAAGGTTTCCATCAAAGTTACATTCAACTTCATATAAATAACTTCACAACCAGCAGTCATTATAGTTGCAAAGTTACTTACAGTCTAAAATGGACTTTCAGAATAAATTGTAATAATTTATTGTAGTTTAGCATGCAGACCAAATGGCTTTATGTTTTTGAATGAAGGTGTTTTTCATCTTTGATCAAATTATTGAGTCAGTTAGCTAAAATGTGCATACAAGTATGTTGATTCAAACCCAGCTTCTAAGACGAGATGCTACATTTACCAATAAGGCATTTGGCTCTTAACTGAACTGAACTGAGTACTGTGATTTCTCTCATTCATTAATCTACAAGTGGCTTGTCTTCTTTTGCTTGTACTGCGGGTTGTAATATCAAAGCAACTAAAAGCAAGACTAGCTGTGAGCTCATGTCTTCTCTGAGCATATGCTACAAATACCAGGAGAAAAATACAACACATAAAGTACAGTATGTGTAGTATATATGTGCTACGAATTGTCCCTCTGCTTTGTTGTTTGTAGGATCTACAGATGTTCAAGCTAGTTTTTTTTTTTTCACTAAACATGGAAATGCCGCACAATAAATAAACTATTACATTATAAGCCAGCTTTAAAAGAATACATGTGTTTTGACTGGACAAAGATTACTGTATCATCAAGAAAAAATAGACTAAAGCATCATTTACTCAAAAAATTTGGAAACAGCCCCTGTCGTTTTCCCCTCACTTTTCTTTTTAATTCCTCTCATGTAGAGCTTAAGATGGTTTCAGCAGGTAAGTACTATTAAGTAGCTAGACGTGTTCTGCAGTGTCACTGTCCCTTGTGAAGGTGAGATGTATTTTCAGAGAATCTGAAAGCCGTATACTACTGGTAGGCCGGTTTAAATGGGATCGTCCATGTTACAGTTTATCATAAACACGGTGAAACATTTAAGCTGGTCAGTATATGAAGCACAGCCCCCTGTGTCTGATGATTTGGTATATTTATTTCACTGTGTGTTTGATTGATCTGTGTTTGTTATGTAGATAGGTGTTTTGTATTTGTGTATGTGTATGTGTATTACATTTTCAAGTTTAATAAACACTGTTGAAAATATAGTAATTGTTAATTGTTTATTGATTGATTCTTGAGAGATGAGACAAAACATACGCCACACTTTTACCTGACATTACTTGATATTGAAGACAATAAGAATGTTCTGTTCCATTTAATTTGCATTTACTGTTTACTAGATCCAAATGACATCTTATATATATATATATATATATATATATATATATATATATATATATATATATATATATATATATATATATATATATATATATATATATATATATATATATATATATATATATAAGAACGGGAACAAGAAAATATATATATATATTTTTTTTTTACACAGGATAGGCTATGTATTTATTTACTTCTTTTTAGTTTATTTTTCCTAATAATTATGTTTCTATAAAAAAAAAAAGTACTGTAACTAGCAACACAAAAAAAGAAAAAAAGAAAAAAGAAAAAGACATGCACAAATGCAGCATGATGGTGGCAACAGTTCAATAGATGGAACTGAAAATCTGATAATGTTCTATATATAATATATTTGTAATCAGCTTAATGCTATGTTTGCAAACACCTATTATAAATATTTGGCATAACAGTTCACAATATTTTTCAGATGTTTATTACAGCTGGAAAACACCCACACATACACACGTTCTGTGAGAAAATAAACAGGACGTTGAACCAAAAAGATTAATCCCCAAATAATTCCCCTCTACACAAACAGTTTTGTCCCATGTCTCAGGAATCAGTGACACACACAGCTCCTCTATAATCAGCACTGGACCACAGCAGAGGATTTGACCTGTTACTATGTCATGGTTGTTTGAGGCGACCCTAAATGCCCTTTTGTCCATGGTCAACAGGTCAATTCAGGACGTCCCATATCATTCATAGAGAATGCCTCTTACCACAACGAGGCATTCACTGACCATGAATACCCCAATGGTTTGTACACCAAAACAGAAGACATAGGCCTACTTCCTCCACCAACCAGGGTATATGAGTCTGACCGACCCACACCTCTGCAAGACATGCTGCCCATCCTGGTGCTCCCTGATATAACACCCACAAACCTCTCATCTTCAGCTCTGATCAATGGGAAAGCATGTGGAAAATCGGTCTCTTTTAAAGACGACACCGGAACAGCAGATGAGACTTTGCCCAAAAATGAAGGACAGATTGAAGTTGTATGCAATCAGATGGAAACCAGAGCGGATACTTTGACGCCTGTTGTGCAGCAAAACACTTTCACTATCGCCACAGCAGAAATTCCTGCAGAAATGCTCGACGTTTGTTGTCTAAATCCTTCAGTAAGTCCCAGAAATGAATACGTCTTCACTCAAGCTAATGAGGATGAGGAAGATGCATACAAAAACATGGCCTCTGTTATTTACAGCAGCGATGAAGACATGGGGGACGATGAGCCGAACGATTTAAGGCGCTATTACAAACATGGACAAAACCAGTTTACAATCGACCACATGAAGGCCATCGGATTACAAATCGAGGATTGGGATGAAATGCAAACCTGATTAGTCGAGCTCATTTGATTGTGTACCTTCTGAATGAGCTGCTTTTATGAAAAGCCAAATCCTTAAAAGTTTCAAGATCCAGACAATGTTTCAAAGGGAAAATAGCAAAAAATAAATAAAACATAAAATAAATAAATGAAAAAAAAAAAACAGGCTCATTAAAGGACATACATATGTTTAATCAAACACTACAGTTTTTCAGTTTTTGGTTTATATTCCATGCTTTCCTCGTGTTGGACTGGTAAGGAAATACTGTGCACATGATCAGCCTTAATTAAGACTCCGTTTAAATGAAGTTTTGATGACTGCGTCTTTGAGAAATTAGGATGTTATAGCCTGTTTTTGAATATTTCACCCACCTCTGATGCGTTTTTTAAGATATTCTGACATTGCGGTCAAACCCTGGAGCTAGATGAAAATGAAGCGTGTATTATAATCAAATGTATTTTCTGATTACTGATGTCTGCTGTCACTTGCTGTGTTCAAAATACTCAACCACAAAAGGTTGAAATAGACTGTAATGTTCTATTTAGCATTTGATTAATAAATGCCAGATGGCGAACACAATATTCTGTGCTAAAACGGATGCATTGCCTTGTTTGAAGCTGTTGAATATTCTGCCGCAAACATGTTGCAATTGTTTTTGGAATTTATGATGGATTAGATGATATTCAGGTGCTTCTGGAGAGCCTGTGAAATGGCTCTGTACATTATTCTGGAGCTTAAATGTTACATTTCAGAGCATTTTATATGGAGTCTTTTTCGAGGTAAAACTGCTTAAAGGCATAAAAAAAATTTTGACAAGGGAGCAAAGTTCATCTTTTACTTATATAATATAATAACTGCACTATAAAGCTCTGATGTGTCATTTCTCGGTTTGTCTGCAGGAGGCATCTTCACCCATCTCTCATCACCAAGTGTTGTAGGACGTCAGCAGCAGCATCACAATCAAATTTAACTCTGTTTCTAAAGGCACAGGCAAGATATCTGTGCCAGGACCAAGAACATTGTGAGAGACACATGGAGGTGAACATACTCATTTTTGAAGACAGCTGTTTTTGTGGTATTTTGTGTTAATGTTGAATGGTTTTTTTTTTTTTTTCTCGTGTGGAAGGACACAGTGGAACACAATCCCATGAGCCCTTGTCATGGCAGCTATATTTGTCGAAGTATGCTTGAAGTTTGGGATCTCATATTTTGTCAGAGAGAGTTAAGTTCAAATAACACATTCATTTAAAAAGCCACTATACTGTTAAACAAATATTAGGTAGGTAGGATTAAAAATAGAAATGTTTTTGAAAGATGTCTGTAATTCTCAAAAAGATGGCATTTGTTTGATTAAAACACAGTTTTCTGTTGTATTGTATTTTTTAAAGTTTTGTTCATTCCTGTGATGGCAAAGCTGACTTTTCAGCAGCCATTACTCCAGTGGCACATAATCCTTCAGAAAAAATATAATGTGTTGATTTGGTGCTAAAGAAATATTTATTATTATTATTTTTATTATTATTATGATCAATTTTGTTATTATTTAATATTTTTTGTAACTTTCAGAAATATTTTCTGACATTGTAAATATCTTAACTGTAATCTTTGATCAATTTATTGTTCTTTTTTTCTTCTAACAGTAAATCCAACCATTTAATAAATCAGAATACTCTGTATCTGTATATACTGGAAATGTATTGTCACTTTTCATAAGGAGTGTCTGTAATGCAACAACGCAACATAAAACTGTTTTTATAAACACACAGCAGAAATACATTCATTAACCAAGAACTGTAAATGTTGAGTTGACCTAAAACGAAAATGCTGTTATCTTTTACTCACCCATATGACTTTTTTTTTTCTGGGCAGTGTTCATGCTGCTCTTTTCAACACAATGAAAGTGGGTTAGCCAGAAGCACCTAATCATTCACTATATTGCAAGTCTTCTGAAGCCATATGATTGTTCTCTGTGTTGAACAGAACTGTGCTATCTGAAATGTGCTGCACACAGAAATGTGCTATTTGGTGAATATACTGCCTTTAAAATCTCAACAACATAATGCATTTTATAGCTGGGGTTTGTGCTGTTTTATGAAGTGTGTTCACAAGAGGGCACCATTAGACCATTTTCCATCTGTTACCAAAACTTTGCTGCGGAGTGAAGTTAAAGTTTGACATCCAAAATTGACACATTGGACACTGGCAACGTGACAGATGTCCGGTTAGTGCTGGTACTGAACAACTGTATGACTTCAAACTGTCGAAATCTAAATTCTTAGAATGAACGCGTTTTACTACTTATATAAATTGAACATAATGCATAGCTACATCAAAATGCATTTTAAATATGTGGAATTCTAAAAGTTTTGTCAACGTTTGGTTGATGTTTTCAAAATATTGTGTTCAGAAAAAAAAAGAAAAAATATGGGAGTGTAGCGTATGTGATGCTTGTTGAAATGACCACTAGACGGAGCTAATATACGCCTATGAAAAGTGTTTATCACAGTTCAACGTTCAAATTAGTGCAACACATAATTTAGCCTTATAGAACGTGCATGTGTGTGTGTGTGTGTGTGTGTCGTTCCTCGAGGTTGCATCGTTAGTTTGTTCTGCTCAGCTGACCATGATTGCTTGACCTGATACAATCATAAGAAAACGCATGCTTCGCTGCTCAAACACTTTTCTTGAAAAATATAGTAAAACATTTAGATAAAAAACGTCCTTAATTTATACCCATTGTCACTTAAGGCACTGAACATTTAATTTTTTTTTTTTTTTCATAATATCAGAAATCGGAGGTATTGAGATCATAAGTGAATATGTAATAAGTAGGCTATAATGTGCACAAGAGCAAGAAGCTGTAATATGTTTTTGCTTGAGTAATTCTGTATGTCTCTTCTCATGCACTTGGACAGACTGGAGAGAAATGCTAATGTGAGGGAGAACATGGAACAGGCTGTGAATCAGGCATACAAATCCTGAACACACACACAAATACACACAAGATTGCCATGGCTTAGTCAACTAATAGTGGTGAGTGGGAATGTATCATGTTTGTGCTGAATAATTAATAAAACATTTTCATAGCTGAGATCTTTTGGTCATTTTCAGTGAAGCAAATCGCTCTCGGTTGTAGACATCTTCATGACTCAACCTTTAAAAACACATGACTACATAAACAATGCATCTTACAAAACAAAACTGATTACATAACTAATGTACTGACTGTTAATCATGTCAGGAGTTGGACGGAAAGGCTAGTACTGTAAGTGATTTTGTCACACTAGTTCACTGTTAACACATACAATGTCTAGTGGTGATACTTTAACGTTGATTCTAATTCAATTCCTACAAAAAAAAAAAAAACCTTAAACTGGTCTAAGTTATTTAGTGTTCTGAGCTGGTTGAAGCTGGTCTCTCAGTCCTGAGCAAGCCAACGTTTAAGTAGTTGGCTCTAAAACCATCCAACAAACCAGCTTAACCAAAGTTGGGAGATCAGCAAACCAGGTAAGGCTGATTTAAGCAGAGATGTTTTGGCACATTGTAAACATGTTATTGTACCCATGTTTTTGCTTGTTTTTACAAATTGAAGGACTAGTAAATGGTGATTGTTAATATGTTAAGTAGAGCCTGTTGGAAGATCATGTTGAAGTTTCAATTCAATTCATTTCATTGCAAAATCACTTGAACGAGCTGTGTTCAACCAAGTCTCTGCTTTTCTCACACAGAACAACCTCCTTGACAGCAACCAATCTGGCTTCAGAAGTGGAAATTCACACCAGATCCTCCTGTCAACCCTACTGACAAAGGGCATCTCAGGAACTGCACACTAGTGGTTTGACTCCTACATATCAGGTAAGTATCTTGGAGAGGTGAGATGTCCAAGTCACAAAATCTAACTACTGGGGTGCCTCAGGGCTCAGTTCTTGGACCTCTTCTCTTCTCTGTCTACATGGCATCATTAGGTTCTTTCATTCAGAAACAGCTTTTCATATCACTGCTATGCTGATGACACTCAACTCTAACTCTCATTCCATCCTGATGATCCGACAGTAGCTACTCACATCTCAGCTTGTCATTTCTTTCTGGATGAAGGACCATCATCTTCAACTCAACCTTACCAAGACAGAAGTGCTTGTGGTTCCAGCAAACCCAACGTTTCATCACAATTTCACCATCAATTTAGGCACATCAACCATAACTCCTTCAAAAACAGCCAGAAACCTTGGAGTTATGATTGATGATCAGGTGACTTCTCAGACCACATTGCTAATATTGTCCAGTCCTGCAGATTTGCTTTATTCAACATTAAGAAGATCAAGCCCTTTCTTTCGGAACATGCTTCACAACTCCTTGTTCAAGCTCTTGTTCTGTCCAGTCTGGACTATTGCAATGCTCTCTTGGCAGGTCTTCCAGCCAGTTCTATCAAACCTTTACAATTAATCCAGAACGTGGCAGCAAGATTAAATTTTTGTAAATAGTATACGTTTATTTATAAAGCCCATTTGTGACCCTGGACCACAAAACCAGTCATAAGCGTAAATTTTTCGAAATGTAGATTTATACATCTTCTGAATAAATAAGCTTTCCATTAATGTATGGTTTGTTAGGAAATGATTACAATTCTGAGAAAATTGCCTTTAAAGTTGTCCAAATGAAGTTCTTAGCAATGCATATTATCAATCGAAAAATAATTTTTAATACATTTACATTAGGACATTTACAAAATATCTCCATGGAACATGATCTTTACTTAATATCCTAATGATTTTTGGTATAAAAGTAAAATCAATCATTTTGACCCATACAATGTATTTTTGGCTATTGCTACAAATATACCCCAGGAACTTAAGACTGGTTTTGTGGTCCAGGGTTACATTTAAGAATAACAAATTATGTACCAAAGTGCTGTATACTCTATACAAATAGAATAACTACAAAATTAAACAAAAATATATGTTAAATAATAGCAGACTACTAAAACATTATACACATTCACCAAACAAAATATCTCATACAACATCCAAAGCAATGGAGAAAAACATGGTTTCAAACTAAATTTGAATATGAAGTGAAATTATATTCCTTATTTCAGAAACACCAAATAATTAACTTTATTTATTGCACAATCCTTTCTGGAATTTTTATTTTATTTTTCTTATTGTATATTCACTACCAAAGTTTGTCATTGTATTCAATCTCATAGCTGTAAATAAATATGTGTCATGTGCATAAGAGCATGAAGCTGTATCTTGATTCACTACCAAAGCTGGTCATTGTGCTAAATAATGTAAACTAGCTAAACCTGACAACTAATTGGTTATTTGCCCCACTGTTCCCACTTCAAGCCAAAGTTTCACAGGTCTGAGGACAGGTGACAGAAGTTTCCTCCAGCAGACAGACAGGTGTTGGTTGGTGCTTTGAGTCTGGCACGGTGTTCCTGCGCTGTGACAGATGTGTACCTCGGCGAATACCAGTTGGTCTGCCAGACTGCCATGATGAATCACACACCTCTCTCCACCTGCTGCGGCCCAGCCAGCTCCTCTTGTTTATATGCTGCTTCTGCAGCTGGGGTGCGATGCCATCTGTCACTATCAAAGTTTTTCATAATTGGGAATGATGTTCGACAGCATTTAATCCAAAGTAAGTCTTAATACATGTTCCTTAACCTCAGAAAAAAATTCAAAAGTTAGCGAATCTTTTCAGCTTAGATGTTATTGCCCACAGTGCTGTAAATATTATGGGGAAAATAGAGAGAGCAGTAGATGAGTAGATTTATGTATGTGTTATCTCAATGTGTCTATGACAAATACTCAAGAGAGCCAGAGGGAGATCACTGCTTATGCAAGACAGTGATTCAGTCTCAAGCAGTTTTTCATCTTATTCCATGTTATATTCATCCATTGCCATGCAGAAAATGAGTTTGTGCTCTAGCCACAACTGTTTCACTGTGCAACCCAACAAGGCTTGGCTGACAAGTCCCTTGTCGTATGGGACATTTATCTCGCAGTGAGACTCTGAGATCTTTATAGCGTAAGATCTGTGATCCTGAGCTTCCTTTGCTGGTGTCTGCCAGACGAGGCACATCTGCTGTTGAGAGCTGCGAGATGTAGACATCTGTTTGCAATCAAGAGCTGAATCAGTCAGCCGTATCATGTGTGACTGACTGTGTCCTGAACGTGTGATGTTTCTGCTTTATATTAGGCCATAAACATACTCTTTGGAAGTAGAAATGCATTGCAAGTGCACAGTCATGTTGTACTTTTTCATTACTCCAGTACTTAAGGGGGCGATATAGTTGCTACTAAATTTAATGTGATATTGTTCAGGTAGCTAGTTAAAAACATCTATTGCTAAATGTTTAAAGCTAACATTCTCAGCAAGAATCTCTTCAAATGTTTTTCCGCCATGAAGGCAGTTGACCTGACAGCAAAAACTGACCTTATAAAGAAGACATTTTATGCTAATTACAGCTTTAGTCCCCTTTTGATGAAATTGTGAGAGTACATCATGCATTTTCATTGTTATAAATTGCATTCTGGCACATTTCCGCTACGGTGATGCGGATAGATACAGAGGAGACGAATTGTTGAATAAAATCATTATTTTTGTTTTCTTCGATTACAAAAAGTATTCTCGTCGCTTCATAACATTATGGTTGAACCACTGATGGCAGATGAACTGTTCTCATGATGCTTTTCTTTTCTGGACCTTGACACTGTTATTTACCTTGTAGTCCATGGGACAGTCTCAAGCCTCCCGGTTTTCATTCAAAATATCTTAAATTGTGTTCCGAAGATGAACAAAGCTTTTATGGGTTTGGAACGAAATGGGGGTAAGTGATTAATGAAACAAAAATGTCATTTTAGGGTGGAGTAACTCTTTAACAAAAATAGACAATCACAGCCTCACTCACTCAGCATCAGATGAGTTGACCAAATAAGTTCATTTTTAATTCTTGTAATTAATTTGTGTTTATAGCAATTTGTGTGATTGATTATATAAAAACTGACTCACCTGTTGCCCGACTTTGGATTATACTGCTATTCAATTGATTTTTTCAGGTGTTTATATAGAGTGTTCTCATGAGGTAGATTCAGATGCTGTGACTCAATGCGTAACGTAATAGATTTGTCAGACACGGTGAGAGAGACAACAGAGGACGAGGGAGATTTTGTGGGTGTCCACTTTGATCAGAGGACATCTCTCCCTCTCTCTATCTCTCTCTCTCTCTCTCTCTTTTATCAGCATTGTGTCTCTCTCTTCAAAGGTTCAGATGTGGACTTCTAAGGAGCTGTTTGATTATCAAAGATCTACACTGATGCTCTTCACTTTGGCTTTGATGACACAAGCACAAACCTCACGCTGCTTACAATTAAAGCCTCGTTGTTCCATTTTTTATGCCCAATATGTTTCTCCACAGCCACCAACCTTGAAACTGATTAGCTGAGGAATGTTCAAATAATGATAGAGGCTGTTTCTGCTTAGACCAGTATGAAGATCTTGCTGATTCTGAGTTTAAACCTCCAGCAAGCGTTTAATCTAGCTTGCCACTCCCTTGTCCACATGCTTTCTTTCTTCCTTAGCATGTGACGCTCTGTATGAAGTGAGCCATTAGACATAGTAACACAATTACACCTCAGCTATCTGGATAAACAGCCGGCCCATCTAGGCTCTTATTGAATAAGCAGACCTTTACTGATGTTTACAAAGTCAGCCTTACATGAACAGCTGTATGATACAGTGAGATCTATGCTTTTTAAAACTAGGTTTGAGAATGTCAGACCTCGCAAATCAAATCAAATCAAATTTTTTTATATTCTATTCAATCTGAATTGAACAATGTTTAAATATGGTTTTGTCAAGGCTGAATTATGGAAGGATAATACAAACAGAATAGGGTTTCATCTATAATGTCTGTTTTTACAAATTATAATTTATGGTTAGTATCTTCCCTTAAATGATATAAATTCCTGCAGCTCTAGAGTGATAAATCACATGGTATTTATAGCTCAGGTGATAGACTATTTAGATAATATTATAGATAGAGTATAGAGTATATTTTGAGTTAGCTTGATTTTTTTTATTTTCACTTTAATTCGTTAAATTTTTTATACATTTTGGATGCTGATTTTTATTTTTTATTTTTTCTTTCTTCTTTTTTGTAGGCTATCTAATATTTAGAGACATGTTATTTCAATGGACAAGAACAAATATCTTTAGTTTTAGTTAATGAAACTGCATGTGCATGAGCATATAGGTGCAAGATTTCAATTAGCATATTTCCATGTCAGAGATGATTGACAATGCCAACAGATCACTTTCTCCAGCTGCTATAAACCTCCTTCTCCAGTCTGAAACTTGAAAATGTGCAATTCTCATCACCAACATCTTCTGAAACCCAGAGAATGTTCCATGTTGAGTAAGTGGCAGTAATTCCACCTGTTGAGCACGTGCACCTGTCATGTGGTGTGAAGTTACACAAAGTGCTTTAGATCAGTTTACAGTATGATTCAGAAGACCGCTTCTGTTGAATTTGCGGTACTCAAGCAAAAGCTCACTAGCATATTTCTCTCTCTCCTAATGAGACAACCACAATAATATTGTATTGGCAAGATAAATAAATACAAGATAGATATTAGTTAAGTGTTAAGTATTTTCTTAGATAATTTACTTCAGTATGAATATTGTTTTCACAGCATTTGTCATCTTTTTGGGTGAAGTGTAAATGAAACAGTTCGTTCTGCTTGCCCTGTTAGAGCTGCATCCATCTGTATTCTCAGCTCCAATATTTCGAAGAAAAAAGAAAAAAAACGATCCTAACAATGGAAGCCTGTTGATGGATGGCTGCGCTGCCAAATTGCAAATTGTCTTTGGCACAATTCATTAATATTTTGTGATCAGTCGTGAAAATCTTTGCAAACGCTAAGGCCGTTAGGATCTTATGGACTGTATGAGCATGAGACATTGAGGTAAGCATGCATTTACATCTCACATGCTTGTCTGGCAACAAACCTGGCAGTTAACATTCCCAAACTCGTATGTAACTTATGGGACTCTGTTAAAATGTAGATGTCCTCAGTTGCCTTGGAAGCAATCTCCATGGGACAGATTAATTAATAAATTACACTTGGCAAACCATGAGTGATGGAAAGGCGTGATTTTTACACAGCATTTCTTTTTAGTACACTTTTAATTATAATTTTAATTATAGTACACTTTTAATTACACTTTTAACACTTTTTTTTAATAAAAAAAAGTGTTGCTGCATTAAATACAATAGGATGGTAATAATAAATATTCTAAAAAGCAACCCAATTATTTTTTATAAGGATGTATTTGACAGATTATTCTCTACAATCCTGAGGCCTACAAGCACAATAAGGGCAGCCAAGTATAAGGACAGAGATGCCCCCCCCCCCCACCACCATTCCCAATGCATGTTTTTCTGACGAGAAAGTCAGTTCACGTCCAAACATTCACATTGCCTTTGGACAAAAACGTTTGTTTGCATGCATTTTTCCAATTGTGTTTGTTTGTTTTCTGTCATGTAAAGAGACATACTGTAGGTTTCATTTCTTCTGCTGTTTAATTAACATTTTAAGAACAAAAGCCTTTTCTGCAGATGAGCAACCCAGTTAGCTAAAACTGCTTACAGAATCAGCTCTGGGTCTTGATTCAGGAGTGACACATGGTGCCCCACATAGATGGTCACAGTTGATAGTATTTTTGGGGAAAAATCTAAAACAAAGCTGCTTCATTTAATCTAAAAAACTCAGTATTCCTCTGGAAATGGTTCCCAAATGAATCTACCTACACCTAAAGAGCTAAGCAAGGAAAATTATTAGACCAACATTAAATATTAACACACAACCATTAGTTACTAGGACAGAGACAGAGCATAAGGCTGATTTGGCCTGCCAAATGACTATGTTAAAAATTCAAGCAACACGCGAGGTCTAAATTTATATACTGCACTTATTATTATCGTCATAATCAGGCTCAGGTTGTGCACAGAGTCTTGTTTATTTTTTCTAGGTCTGCATTTATAATTTATGACTTTCACGGTAGTTCAACAATATAAAAAAATAAACTGGAAATGTACTGCAGCTGCTTTCCCTGGAGATATTAGCAAAAACTGACTTGCATCATATAGAGAATAAACAGCATCGCAAGGTTGCGTGCTTCTCAAATACAGAATTTTTTTTCAATAAATCCAAAACATTGTCGAGATCAAAGTTCAAAAAACCCCAAAATGTATAGGTTCATCTGCCTTACAGAAAGGGACAAGGATAGGATGAAAGATACTAAAGAAATGTATTTTATTTGTCAAAGGTTTAGGGTCAGTAATATATATATATATATATATATATATATATATATATATATATATATATATATTAAGAAATACTTTTATTTAGCAGGAATGCATTGATTTAAAGTGACAGTTAAGACATTTGCACTGTTAGAAAAGATTTCTATTTGGATTAAATGCTGTTGTTTGGAACTTTTGGTAACACTTTATTTTGATAGTCCACTTTAGACGGGGCTTTAAAGGGACGGAGCATTAAGAAAAAAAAACGAAAAAAAAAAAAAACATAGCACTCGCTCATATTTTACCCCCATGATCTCTACCTCCCCCAACAGCTGTACCATTTCCAAGTGGCAATAAAACCCACCAGCAGCACTCAGTGTAATCCCAACAGAGGGATCTATATCACAACCACACACCCTGATGTCAGTAAATGTACAACAGTGCTCTCTTTGGCATCACCTGTCAGCCTGTATGAGCTCATTTAGTGGAAGTTGAGTAAACAGACTTCACTCACGGGGCATGCTACCCTTTCTTATTCCTTTCCTGCATCCAAAAAATGGCTTCCCTTGCGCCTTTTCTCTTTTGCAGACTTACTCTCATTCATCGTCTGCCTTTTAAAGAGCACATCCTCAGCTTCATAGTTGGACTAACTCGGGCAACTCCCATGGCTGTGAATAGATAGTGTTGGGTTGCTAGGCGACGACTGAGATCAGTTAATCTGTGGAAAGTGTGTACAGCGGTTGCCCTACCTGCCCGCTCTGTAGCTCACATGCTAGGGTATGAACCATGAACTCCTGATGACCTCATGTATGCATATGCATCACGCTGTTTGCTCCCTGCACAGTGATAGACACCCTGACAATAAGGAATGCGTCATAGCCATACCATATTGGAAATGCAAACAAATTATGTTCTGAATTGGTTGCGTTTGTGTTGGATGTTGCTTCTTACTAATACCCCATAATCTAACTAAAACCCTGTAATCCACTTAAAATGAGGTTATGAGTGTGCTGCTGGATCTGTGAGGATGCTATTATGAGAATGAGTTTCTGTCTTCATGTACTGCTGCGACCTGGGCGTCTATACATCGAGGAAGCAAAAACACATCAGAAGGAGACGGCTTCGGAAACAAACAATCAATCAATCAATAAATGGTGCGTTTGATACAGTAGATACAATTAGATATCATTTAACTGAAAATCATTTCTGCTATCTGGTCTTATAAATATCACCTGCAGTATCTCTTAGTGTTAATGTGTAATTTGTCCTACAGATGCATTAAGTGGTCACTCCATTTTCCTGTACACACACACACACACAAACACAAATACACACAATCACACAGTTCTTTGAATACACCCTAGAGTAAATCTCCTCATGTTTGCTGAGATCAGAGTTAGCTGCTTGTTTGCTCAGTAAATGCGGTCCTCCGGTGAGCTCACCTCCCCTCAGCTGCATCCAGACAGCAAACACTGCATATCTTTTCAAAACATACAAATCATAACCTGCAAAAAGTTCATACATTCATCTAACGGTTTTTTTTTATGTTGCTTTCAATGCAGCGACATTTTTTCGCTTTGCAGCCTGAAATGAAGACGGAAACAGACTTTGTTTTATCCAGCTGGATTTACTCAGGTAAGTGAAAGATATAACACCAACATGTCAGAAAAAATTAAAATAAATAAATAACTGAATCACTGAGTTGGAAAAAGGATGATCCTCTTTTGTCAGTATTTTGTTGAACTAACTTTTGATGAACTAGCCTTTAGTCTGTTGGGATATGTCTCTGTCTCTAGTAACTTTGCATATCTACACCTAGCAGTATTTGCTCAGTCTTTATTGCAGAACTGCTCAAGTTAAGTACAATTTATGATTGATTTTCAGTGGGGTTTAATTCTGGCCTCTGACAAGGTCATGCAATGACATTCATCTTTTTCTCCTTCAACCTCTGTGTGCTCAGTTTTGCTGTGTGCATTGAGTAACAGTCATTGGAATATTAACCTTATTCCTATTGACATCTTTCTGGCAGAGGGTAGCAGAATTTGACGTTATTTTGCCCCATTAATTTTTCCTTCTATCCTCACAAGTGCTCCAGTCCTTACTGCAGAGCAACACACCCATAACATGATGTTACCACCTCCATGCTTCACTGTGATGCTCTTATGAATGGTGTGTGCCCCTGGTGTTTGCACTGATGCAATGCTATGGCCTTTAGCTGTGACTGCTTTTAATCAGTTTTGACAGTTGATCCAGCTTTGTTAC